>NC_136926.1:70023178-70213178 GCF_949752795.1 Hyperoodon ampullatus
TTAAACCCAGATGATAATTAGTCATCTGTGATTTTAAATTTCAGTTTCTTCTTTTTAAAAAGTGATAATCTAAAGGAATTAGAAAGCATTCTGATGACAGTGTTCTTTGTATTTAATATTTTTCCAATCCTTTATAGATAACGTGTTATATTAAATAAGGTTATGTTTCAACATTCATTAAAATGTATAGGTGTACACAAAAATGGACAGAATGTTATAATGAATGTTCATGTACCCCTTACTTGGCTCAATAAGTATCAATATCTTGCCAATATTTATATACATTTTCTCCAAAATATTTAAAGCAATTCCAGTCATTTGCTTTGCTATCCATACTTCTGGAGCAACTCAAACTGATAAGGATATTTCTTTACATAACCACCATGCCTTTATCACAAACAACAAAATTAACTACAGTACCATATTAACAAACATTCACTCTATACTCAAATTTACTCACCTAGAAAGCTTATTCTTTTTTTAGCAACTCACTTGAAGAAAGATTAAATTTGGCTTTTATAAAAACTAGAACTTTCTTTTCATACTCATATTAATGCACAGTGGTCCCAATCTGATGGTGATGTCATTGACTGAAAGAGACAAACAGACATAGTTCAAACATGTAAGAAGGCTATACTGGTAAAGGATGTGGCAACTTAACTGTTTCAGAAACTATTACCCAAACCAGTAATAGTGTTAATAATAACATTTTAAAAATGGAAACAACCAAATGCCTATGATGGTTAATTTTATGTGTCAACTTGACCAGATCACAGAGTGCCCAGATATTTGGCTTGACATTATTTCTGAGTGTGTTTATGAGGGTGTTGTTGGATGAAATTAGCATTTAAATCAGTAGACTGAGTAAAGAAGATTGCCCTCCCCAATGAGGGTGAACCTCATTCAAGCTGTTGAGGGCCTAAATAGAACAAAAAGGTGGACAAATGAAGCACTTGTTTATTGTGCTTGACTACTTGAGCTGGAACATTATACTTCTGCACTCAGACTGGGATTTATACCATTGGTTCCCCTGATTCTGAGGCCTTTGGGTTTGGACTGGGACTGTACATCAGCTTTCCTGGATCTTCATCTTGCAGATGACAGATTACGGAATTTCTCAGACTCCATAATAATGTGAGTCAATCACTCATAATAAATCTCTTTCTATATATCTGTATAAAATTAAAAAAGGGTTCTGTTTCTCTGGAAAATCTGACTAATACAATGCCCAACAAAAAGGAACTGGTTAAATAAACAGTTATGCAACCCTACAAAGAAAATTATGCCCCAAGAGTATGGACTTAATCCTGTAGACAATGGGGAGCCACATGAGGATTTGGGTCAGGGGAGTATTATAATGAATTGAATGGAGAGAGGGAGAGGTATTTGAGGAGAAGTATTGCAATATTTTAAGAGGGAAAATTTATTTCCCACTCCCAATTATTTTTCTCCAAGTGAAGTCAGTTCCACTAGCAGAAACCAACCTTGAACTCTCTCTAGCCCCTCTCTCACTCCTCCCCAAGGGTGAATTTGACATCAGAAAGATATCCAAATCCTTTCCTACCTCATCTTGGGGACCAAGTTATGCATGGCAGACATGTGATCTCAATTCCAGGCCCTGGTGATTTTTACAGATAAAATCTTCATCCCCTGCAGAAGGAGAGGCAAGGGTGAGGGTAAAGTCCCCAACATCTGGTAGGTTACCTAGGAACAGATCAAAGTAAAACTGAAGGGAGTGTTTGAGTCTTTTCAACAAATGGTGATGGGACAACTGGATGGCCATATGCAAAACATTGAACTTAGACTCCTACCTCATATCACTTATAAAAATCAACTCAAAATGTATCATAGATCAACATGCAAGAGCTAAAACCATAAAATTCTTAGAAGAAAACATAGGGGTAAATCTTCATGACCTTGGATTAGACAATATTTTTTTAGTCGTGATACCGAAAGCACAAGTGACAAAAAGCAGACTATGGCAACATTTAAAACCTTTGTGCTTCAAAGTATATTATCAAGAAAGTGAAAAGGCAATGTACAGAATGGGAGAAAATATTTGCAAATCACAAATCTGATAAGGGACTTATATCCAGAATACATAAATAACTCTTACAACTGAATGGTAAAGAGACAACCTAATTTAATAATGAGCAAAGACTTAAATAGCCATTTCTCCAAAGTAGATATACAAATGGCTAGTAAACACAAGGAAAGATATTCAACATCATTAGTCATTAGGGAAATCAAACTCAGAGATATACCACGTCACAGCAAATAGAGCAAATAAGATGGCTATAATCAAAAAGACAGAGAATAACAAATGTCAGTAAGGATGTGAAGATATTGGACCCCTCATACACTGCTGGTGGGAATGTAAAATGGAGCAGGCACTCTGGAAAACAGCTGGGCATTTCTTCAAAGGGTTAAAAATAGAGTTACTATTTGACCCATAATTCCATTCAGAGATACATATACAAGAGAAATGATAATATATATTCACATAAAAACTTATTCCTAAATGTTCATAGCAGCATTATTCATAATAGACAAAAAGTAGAAACAATCTGAAGGTCCATAAACTGATGAATAGATAAATAAATGTGGTATGTCCATATAATAGAATAGTATTCCACCATTAAATGGAATGAAGTATTGATACACACTACAAATATATGAACCCTGAAAACATTATAGTAAGTGAAAGAAGCCAGTCACAAAAGCCCCCATTTGTATGACTCTATTTAAATAAAATGTCCAGAAGAGACACATCTATAGAGACAGAGGTTTCCAGGGGCTGGGAAGAAATGAGAATGAGAAATGACTGTTAATGGATACAGGGTTTGGGGGGGGGTGATGAAAATGTTCTGGAATTAGTGGTAATCATTACAGAACCTTGTGCTTTTACTAAAAATTACTGAATTGTATATAGTGTGAATTTTATGGTATGTAAATTATATCTCAATAAAGCTCTCATTTTAAAAATAATGTATGTTTGAAGAATTTGAGGGAACAAAATGGACACTTAGAGAAGCATCTGGTGGCTCATAGATTTCCGTGAGGGACAGGGAGATATCACCCTGATGTTTTGAGGACACCTACATCAGGCCACATGAGTTGTGCAGGTGGCAGCTGCAAAGATAACATGTCAGACAAATGAAGGGACTCACAATACTCTGCAGAGCAGACTTGAATAGGACTTTACGGAGGCAAAGGATATGAAGAAAGAAAGCACAGGTGAGCACTGCAGGTCTGAGAAATGTCCAGGTACAGCTCCCCAGGATCCTGACTTAGTCACACAAGACCTACTTTTATCTCCAGGTTATAAACCATCAAGATTTCAGGGAGAAATCTTGCTTTTAGAAGAGCTCAGTAGATATAGCCTCATCCACCAAAGGGCAGACAGCAGAGGCAAAAAGAACCACAATCCCACAGGCTGCAGAATGAAAAACCCAATCACAGAAAGACAGACAAAATGAAAAGGCAGAGGACTATGCGCCAGATGAAGGAACAAGATAAAACCCCAGAAAAACAACTAAATGAAGTGGAGATAGGCAACCTTCCAGATAAAGAATTCGGAGTAATGATAGTGAAGATGATCCAGGACCTCAGAAAAAGAATGGAGGCAAGGATCAAGAAGATGCAAGAAATGTTTAACAAGGACCTAGAAGAATTAAAGAACAAACAAACAGAGATGAACAATACAATAACTTAAATGAGAAATACACTAGAAGGAATTAATAGCAGAATAAATGAGGCAGAAGAACAGAAAAGTGACCTGGAAGACAGAATGGTGGGAATCACTGCCATGGAACAGAATAAAGAAAAAAGAATGAAAAGAAATGAAGACAGCCTAGGAGACCTCTGGTACAACATTAAACACACCAACATTTGCATTATAGGGGTCCCAGAAGGAGAAGAGACAGAGAAAGGACTTGAGAAAATATTTGAAGAGATTATAGTTGAAAACTTCCCTAACACGGGAAAGGAAATAGCCACCCAAGTCCAGGAAGCGCAGAGAGTCCTAGGCAGGATAAACCCAAGGAGAAACACACAGAGACACATAGTAATCAAATTGACAAAAATTAAAGACAAAGAAAAATTTTTAAAAGCAACAAGGGAAAAACGACAAATAACATACAAGGGAACTCCCATAAGGTTAACAGCTGATTTCTCAGCAGAAACTCTACAAGCCAGAAGGGAGTGGCATAATATACTTAAGGTAATGAAAGAGAAGAACCTACAACCAAGATTACTCTACCCAGCAAGGAACTCATTCAGATTCGATGGAGAAATCAAAAGCTTTACAGACAAGCAAAAGCTAAGAGAATTCAGCACCACCAAAGAAACTTTACAGTGAATGCTAAAGGAACTTCTCTAGGCAGGAGACACAAGAGAAGGAAAAGACCTACAATAACAAACCCAAAACAGTTAAGAAAATGGTAATAGGAACATACATATCAATAATGACCTTAAATGTAAATGGATTAAATGCTCCAACCAAAAGACATAGACTGGCTGAATGGACACAAAAACAAGACTCGTATATATGCTGTCTACAGGAGACCCACTTCAGACCTAGGGACAAATACAGACTAAAAGTGAGGGGATAGAAAAAGATATCCCATGCAAATGGAAATCAAATGAAATCTGGAGTAGCAACTGTCACATCAGTCAAAATGGACTTTAAAATAAAGACTGTTACAAGAGACAAAGAAGGACACTACATAATGATCAAGGGATCAATCCAAGAAGAAGATATAATGACTGTAAATCTCTATGCACCCAACATAGGAGCACCTCAATACATAAGGCAAATGCTAACAGCTATAAAAGGGGAAGTCAACAGTAACACAATCATAGTGAGGGATGTTAACACCCCATTTTCACCAATGGACAGATGATCCAAAATGAAAATCAATAAGGAAACACAAGCTTTAAATGATACATTAAACAAGATGGACTTAATTGATGTTTATATGACGCTCCATCTAAAAACAAAAGAATACACTTTCTTCTCAAGTGCTCATGGAACATTCTCTGGGGTAGATCATATCTTGGGTCACAAATCAAGCCTTGGTAAATTTAAGAAAACTGAAATCATATCAAGTACCTTTTATGACCACAACACTATGAGACTAGACATCAATTACAGGAAAATACCTGTAAAATATACAAACACATGGAGGCTAAACAATACACTACTAAATAATGAAAAGATCACTGAAGAAATCAAAGAGGAAATCAAGAAATAACTAGAAACAAATGACAATGAAAACACGATGAGCCAAAACCTATGGGATACAGCAAAAGCAGTTCTAAGAGGGAAGTTTATAGCAGTACAATCCAACCTCAAGGAACAAGAAACATCTCAAATAAACAACCTAACCTTACACCTAAAGCAATTAGAGAAAGAAAAACAAAACAAAAAAACCCCAAAGTTAGCAGAAGGAAAGAAATCATAAAGATCAGATCAGAAATAAATGAAAAAGAAATGAAGGAAACAATAGCAAAGATCAATAAAACTAAAAGATGGTTCTTTGAGAAGAAAAACAAAATTCATAAACCATTAGCCAGACTCATCAAGAAAAAGAGGTAGAAAACTCAAATCAATAGAATGAGAAATGAAAAAGGAGAAATCACAACTGACACTGCAGAAATACAAAGGATCATGAGAGATTACTACAAGCAACTCTATGCCAATAAAATGGACAATCTGGAAGAAATGGACAAATTCTTAGAAAAGCACAACCCTCTAAGACTGAACCAGGAAGAACTCGAAAATATAAACAGACCAATCACAAGCACTGAAGTTGAGACTGTGATTAAAAACCTTCCAACAAACAAAAGCCCAGGACCAGATGGCTTCACAGGGGAATTCTATCAAATATTTAGAGAAGAGCTAATACCTATCCTTCTCAAACTCTTCCAACATATAGCAGAGGGAGGAACACTCCCAAACTCATTCTACAAGGCCAACATCACCCTGATACCAAAACCAGGAAAAGATGTCTCAAAGAAAGTAATCTACAGGCCAATATCACTGATGAACATAGATGGAAAAATCCTCAACAAAACACTAGCAAACAGAATCCAACAGCACATTAAAAGGATAATACACCATGATCAAGTGGGGTTTATCCCAGGATGCAAGGATTCTTCAATATACACGTATAATCATCTCAATAGATGTAGAAAAAGCTTTTGACAAAATTTAACAACCATTTCCTCTAATATCAGGAACAAGACAAGGTTGTTCACTCTTGCCACTATTATTCAACATAGTTTTGGAAGTTTTAGCCAGGCAATCAGAGAAGAAAAAGAAATAAAAGCAATCCAAATCAGAAAAGAAGTAGTAAAGCTGTCAGTTTTTGCAGATGGAATGATACTATACATAGAGTATCCTAAAGATGCTACCAGAAAGCTACTAGAGCTAATCAATGAATTTGGTAAAGTAGCAGGATACAAAATTAATGCACAGAAATCTCTTGCATTCCTATGCACCAATGATGAAAAATCTGTAAAAGAAATTAAGAAAACACTCCCATTTACCATTGCAACAAAAAGAATAAAATATCTAGGAATAAACCTACCTAGAGAGACAAAAGACCTGTATGCAGAAAACTATAAGACACTAATGAAAGAAATTAAAGATGATACCAACAGATGGAGAGATATACCACGTTCTTGGATGGGAAGAATCAACATTGTGAAAATGATTACACTATCCAAAGCAATCTACAGATTCAATGCAATCCCTATCAAACTACCACTGGCATTTTTCACAGACCTAGAACAAAAAATTTCACAATTTCTATGGAAACACAAAAGAACCCGAATAGCCAAAGCAATCTTGAGAATAAAAACGGAGCTGGAGAAATCAGGCTCCCAGACTGCAGACTATACTACAAAGCTACAGTAATCAAGACAGTATAGTACTGGCACAAAAACAGAAATACAGATCAATGGAACAGGATAGAAAGCCCAGAGATAAACCCATGCACATATGGTCACCTTATCTTTGATAAAGGAGGCAAGAATATACAATGGAGAAAAGACAGCTTCTTCAATAATTGGTGCTGGGAAAACTGGACAGCTACATGTAAAAGAATGAAATTAGAACACTCCCTAACACCATATACAAAAATAAACTCAAAATGGATTAAAGACCTAGTGTAAGATCAGACACTATCATACTCTTAGAGGAAAACATAGGCAGAACTCTATGACAAACTCTATGACATAAATCACAGCAAGATCCTTTTTGACCCACCTCTTAGAGAAATGGAAATAAAAACAAAAATAAACAAATGGGACCTAATGAAACTTAAAAGCTTTTGCACAGCAAAGGAAACCATAAACAAGATGAAAAGACAACCCTCAGAATGGGAGAAAATATTTTCAAGTGAAGCAACTGACAAAGGATTAATCTCCAAAATTCACAAACAGCTCATGCAGCTCAATATCAAAAAACAAACAACCCAATCCAAAAATGGGCAGAAGACCTAAATAGACATTTCTCCAAAGAAGATATACAGATTGCCAACAAACACATGAAAGGATGCTCAACATCACTCAAATCATTAGAGAAATGTAAATCAAAACTACAATAAGGTGTCACCTCACACCAGTCAGAATGGCCA
The DNA here is from genome assembly GCF_949752795.1 of Hyperoodon ampullatus. NCBI lineage: Eukaryota > Metazoa > Chordata > Mammalia > Artiodactyla > Ziphiidae > Hyperoodon > Hyperoodon ampullatus. The sequence continues at coordinate 70,030,822 of NC_136926.1, forward strand.
TCATCAAAAAATCTATAAACAATAAATGTTGGAGAGGGTGTGGAGAAAAGGGAACCTTCTTGCACTGTTGGAGGGAATGTAAATTGATACAGCCACTGTGGAGAACAGTATGGAGGTTCCTTAGAAAACTAAAAATAGAACTACCATATGACCCAGCGATCCCACTGCTGGGCATATACCCTGAGAAAACCATAATTCAAAAAGAGACATGTACCACAATGTTCACTGCAGCTCTGTTTACAATAGCCAGGATATGGAAGCAACCTAAGTGTCCATCAAGAGATGAATGGATACAGAAGATGTGGCACATATATACAATGGAATATTTCTCAGCCATAAAGATAAACGAAATTGAGTTATTTGTATTGAGGTGGATCGACTTAAGGTCTGTCATACAGAGTGAAGTAAGTCAGAAAGAGAAAAACAAATACCATATGCTAACACATGTATATGGAATCTAAAAAAAAAATGGTTATGAAGAACCTAGGGGCAGGACAGGAATAATGACACAGATGTAGAGAATGGACTTAAGGACATGGGAAGGGGGAAGAGTAAGCTGGAACGAAGTGAGAGAGTGGCATGGACATATATACACTACCAAATGTAAAATAGATATCTAGTGGGAAGCAGCCTCATATCACAGGGAGATCAGCTCGGTGATTTGTGACCACCTAGAGTAGTGGGATAGAGAGGTGGGAGGGAGACGCAAGAGGGAGGAGATATGGGGATATATGTATTTGTATAGCTGATTCACTTTGTTATAAAGCAGAAACTAACACACCATTGTAAAAGAATTATACCCCAATAAAGATGTTAAAAGAAAAAAAGACACATCCACTCCAGTGTTCATTGCAGCACTATTTACAATAGCCAGGTCATGGAAGCCACCTAAAAGTCTATCAACAGACGAATGGATAAAGAACATGTGGTACATATACACAATGGAATTTTACTCAGCCATAAAAAGGAACAAAATTGGGTCATTTGTAGAGACGTGGATGGATCTAGCGACTGTCATACAGAGTAAAGTAAGTCAGAAAGAAGAAAACAAATATCATATATTAACGCATATATGTGGAATCTAGAAAAACGGTACAGATGAATTGGTTTGCAAGGCAGAAATACAGGCACAGATGTAGAGAATAAATATATGGACACCAATGGGGGAAAGAAGCGGCTGGGTGGTGGGATGAACTGGGAGATTGGGACTGACATATATACACTAATATGCATAAAATAGATAACTAATAAGAACGTGCTGTATAGCACAGAGAACTCCACTTCGTTGTACAGTAAAAACTAACACAACATTGTAAAACAACTATACCCCAATTTAAAAAAAAAAATGAAGAGCTCAGTAAAGTGGGTCTCTCATACCTCACTAGTCATAGAGCCTAGCCAGGCTGTTTAATCAGTTAAACCAAATATAAGCCATCGGTCTACACATCTGTAAACAATGTAAACAAGCCAGCACTGGTGCATTCTAAATGACTAACTAGCCCACTCGTCCTTATCTTGGCCAAGAGTCAATCCCAGTCTCCCAGGCATCTCTGGAGGTAACAGAGCTGAGTATATCCAGCTGTAAGATGCCTCTATCATAAATAGCTTTGAACTGCTGTGGCTTGTGTCTGAGGCAAGGCACCTCAAGTTTTAAGCATCAAGAGTTTTTTTAATTTTGCAGGTGACTTTGCAGAAAAGAATGTCTGCTTTTATACAAGGTTTCTTGAAAAGGCACAGTCTCAAGACTGGTCACAGCCAGAGCTGGAGGCCACTGTGGCTTAACATACAACGACATGGCCACACCTTGGCCTGGTATTACAGGTCATTAACTGAAGTGGGAGTAGATCTTTTCAGACTTCGATGAGCAGAACAACTTTTGTGCCTTCAGAACTGAAAGGCAGCAGAGTGCAGCACGTACTACGGCAGTGGTTCTCACCCAGGGATGATGTTTTGCCTCCCTAGGGACATTTGGCCATAACTGAGGACATTTTTTGTTGTCCCGACCAGAGTGGGAGAGTGCTTCGGGCATCTAGAAGGAAGAGGTCAGGGATGCTGCTAAATATCCTACAATCACAGGGCAGCTCCACCACAAGACTTATCCACTCCAAAACGTCAATCATCCCAGCTTGAAAAAGCCTGCATTACAGAGAACCGACAAGGTCCTCACCGTGAACCACTAGTTCACGCCAGCCCGAAGTAAGCAACCCTAGTTCACCCACACAAAATTTTATTTTGTGGGATAACCTATAATTCATGTTGATCTACAGGATCAAGTCATTTAGCTATCAAGTGGTCTCTAGTTCAGTGTGACTGATTTAATTACAGATGAGAGGAAACTTTCTTTGAGAGACATTATTTAGGCCTACGACTCCAGAGTGTAAAAGTGAAGATGCCTGCCCAGCGGAGAAGATGGTTGCCTACTCACTCATCAGAACCTACACACAAGTCTGTACTGGAGTGATGGACACAGAGGAAATGAAAATAAAGAAGTTCTGAATTTGCTGAATTCAAAAAAAAGTTGGATCAAATAATGTCAGGCAACGGTCACAGCCACCATTGCAAGTATCTTTATTTTGCAAGAAGGTGGCAATACATCAAACACAATGACTGGGATAGAAGGCATATGCCTAAGTGGACTTTTCCCCTAATATGTTAGGGCCAGAATTACTAGATTTCTCCCAGTAGACTTTTTTTTAATTGGCACCCACGATCACCATCCTGATGAGGCTAAAAGTAAGCTTTTCCCATCTCACTAGTATAATTTTTGGCAACAGTACTACCTGGGGCTTAGGAACATAATTTTGCCTGAAATAACTGGTCTCAAGGCTTAGAATTGACTTATTTTCTAAATGTTGGGCTTGTCGGTTAAAAAAAAATGTTGTGCCCTATTATCATTTTGTATGCTTTAAAAGAAAGCCTAATTAAGAAAAACTGATCACTGAACTAATATGCTGAAGCCCTGAAGGAATTATACCCATTCCAGGCTGCAGCTGTAATTGGAACCCCAATTCCATCCAGGCATCTCGAACCAGTTGAATGATACTGAGTCAGTGGGACACCAGGGAGAACACCAAAACCTTTGATTTTAACTCACAAGAGCAAAGAATGTAACTTCAGACCTAAACAAATTTATTCTTTAATATTACAAGGGAAGTTGATATCTGGACTTTAAATTCTGGGCTGATACGTCAGATTAAACACATGCATCAATTTTACTCCTTCCTGGAACCCAACCAAAACCAGGGCAAAATGATCTTTTAAATATTTTTTGGAATAATTTTAGATTTACAGAAAAGTTGTAAAGATAGTACTGAATTCCTGTATACCCTTCACTCAGCTTCTCCTAATGTTAACATCCTACATCACCATGGTGTATTTGTCAAAATGAAGAAATGAACATTGTTATAATACAACCAACTAAACTACATACTTTATTCAGATTTCACCAGTTTTTCCACTAGTGTCTTTTTTCTGTTCTAGGATCCAATCCTGGACACCACATTGCATTTAGTCGCCATATCTTATTAGTGTCCTCAACTTGGAGACACTTTCTTTATAGTAAGAGGATTTTTAAAACAGAAATAAACCCACAAGAATGCAGGAAAGGGCCTCCCTGGTGGCGCAGTGGTTGAGAGTCCGCCTGCCAATGCAGGGGATACGGGTTCGTGCCCCGGTCCGGGAGGATCCCATATGCCGCGGAGCGGCTGGGCCCGTGAGCCATGGCCGCTGAGCCTGCGCATCCGGAGCCTGCGCATCCGGAGCCTGTGCTCCGCAACGGGAGAGGCCACAACAGTGAGAGGCCTGCGTACCGGAAAAAAAAAAAAAAAAAAGAATGCAGGAAAGAGTAGAGAAGATAACAGTAGCAACTATTTGGAATCTGAATCCTAAACCAGAAAAGGGAAAAATAAATTGATTCATTATAGAGATTTTTCAAAAGACTCTGAAGCTGGTCTTTTGAACACAGGACCCTGTTCCTGGAGGAGATGGGGGAAAGGGCAGAATGGAAAAATATTGGGAGAAAAACTATTTAAGAAACACCTAGGGACTTCCCTGGTCGCACAGTGGTTAAGAGTCCTCCTGCCAATGCAGGGGACACGGATTCAAGCCCTGGCCCGGGAAGATCCCACATGTGGCAGAACAACTAAGCCCGTGAGCTACAACTACTGAGCCTGCATGCCACAACTACTGAAGCCCGTGTGCCTAGAGCCCATGCTCCACAACAAGAGAAGCCACCGCAATGAGAAACCCGCACACTGCAAGGAAGAGTAGCCCCCGCTCGCCACAACTAGAGAAAGCCTGCACGCAGCAACCAAGACCCAGCACAGCCAAAAATTAATTAATTAATTAATTAATTTTTTAAAAGAAAGAAACACCTAGATTCCTAGATCCTCCCTAACTTTATGCTGTGGGCAAATGGTGCCCTGCCCGCCTATCCTGGGTGAGATCTGGAGGTTTAAACTTAAAATTGTGGTCTGTGGTCTTGAGAAGACAAGGTGCCAGGTACTTTTAACCATTAAAGAGGAACTTATTTTTAGTGTTTTAGCTGCAAGGAAGAAGAGGGGGGAGGGATAAATTGGGAGATTGGGATTGACATATACAGTATAATATATAAAATAGATAACTAATAAGAACCTACTGTTTAGCACAGGGAACTCTTCTCAATACTCTGTAATGGCCTATATGGGAAAAGAACTTTAAAAACAGTGGATATATGTATATGTATAACTGATTCACTTTGCTGTATACCTGAAACTAACACAACATTGTAAATCAGCTATACTCCAATAAAATTTTTTTTTACTATGTAACCCAAAACACAGATGACACTATTGTGCTTTTTTATGTCTTTGGCTCCTTGCTGAAAGACTAATGGAATGTAATTTATTTCTTATTTCTATGTGGTAAATAGATGATGTCAGCATAAACTCTGACTTGTATCAACTATCATCAGTCTTTGGGGAAATGGGCTTAGGGTCCTTACCAGGTCACATGACTTCCTTTGCTTAGAATCCTAACATTGCTGCCTTTATGCCTAACAAGGTTGTATAGACAACCTTGCTTGAGTCAAACTCAAGGTCCATCACTCCATAGTATTTATTACTTTTCAATCATATATATCTGCTTGTCTCACTCCTTCTAGCACCTACCTATCAGTTTAACGGATATGTGTATATGAATAATGATACATATATTTATATGTATCACTTAATTCTATTCTGTCTGTGGTTATTCTCTAAGTATTCTGCACATAGTATTCTTTGGTCCTCTATCAAACTGTAAACCACTTGAATGCAGGGATTACGTTTCACACATTTTGTTTTTCCTACCATGCCTAGCCCAGCTCTAAGTCCACACTATATCAGTGTTTCACAAAATAGGGTGGGAGTTCCCTGCTTCAAGATCACCAAGGGTGTTATTTCAAAAGTAGATTATTAAGTTCTAGAGATGGATAGTGGTGATGTTTGCACAAGTACATATGAATGAAATTCATTGACTTTTATTCACTTTTAAATTATTAAAACGCTAAATTTTATGCATATTTTATCACAATTAAAAATTAAAAATTTTAAAAAGCAGATTTTTAGGCCCAATGGATCAGTGAATAAGAACCTGAGGGAATGATGCCTGAGAATTTGTATTTTCCTAGTTCTTCTCCAGGTATTTCTTATGTAACCCGGTTTGAAAAACCATCTCACTAGATAGCCGATAAATACCAATGGTTTTCTTGTGTAATTGATTAATAGGGACTTTAATCTACATTCAGACTATATACAATGTTGACTTACAAGGTCAATGGTTCAGGAGGCTTAATAAAGGCCCAAGAGAAAACGTCTACATCTACCGTCTAGAAATATTAACTCTTTATAAACACTTTTTCTTAAAAAAAAAAAAAAAAAAAACAAAACCCTTTTATAAAAAGAGCTTCCTTGGGGCTTCCCTGGTGGCGCAGTGGTTGAGAGTCTGCCTGCCGATGCAGGGGACGTGGGTTCATGCCCCGGTCTGGGAAGATCCCACATGTCACGGAGCGGCTGGGCCCGTGAGCCATGGCCGCTGAGCCTGCACTTCCGGAGCCTGTGCTCTGCAACGGGAGAGGCCACAACAGTGAGAGGCCCGCGTACCAAAAAAAAAAAAGCTTCCTGTGCATATCCTCTATATCACAAAGAGTTTATGAGGAATCATAAAAGAAGTATAAACCCTATAAAATACAAATGCAACATAAATTATCAGCTGTATGACCACAGGTACGAGGCATGCCCCTGCATGAGTTCATCAACCTTCAAACATTCAAGGGAAATATTCTCAATAGGAACAAAGCCATTTTAAAGCTCACATGAGCAGCGGTTTGTTGAAATGAATGATCATAAGCAGAGGTTTGTTGAACTGAATGATTCAAGGTTTTCGGAATACACTGGTTGGAGATTGACTACCATATCAAACCTAGCATCTATTTTAAATGACTGAAAACCCTGAAGCAACGCTGAGACCATATTATTCTCCATCAAACGTGTAGTCAGGCAGGATTCCATATACTTAACCTTCCAGTAGGCTTAACTACTTCTAACTGCTAAGGAGACCAACCTATCTGTCAATGTTTGGCTGCAAGAATGGCCTCAGACTGAAGACCTGAGGTGGCTGGTAGTCCAGGGTTCCTAATCAACAGTTTTCAAAGGAAAGGTGGGAAAATATTGTGAAACTCTGGGCCAGGTTACCACCGAGAGTGGGGCTGTAGACAGAGTGAAAAACTGATGCATCATTTTTTACATGCAGTTCAAAACATGTAACTGCACAGAGTTACTTGATGTGCATCATAAAGCCAATGTAGGAACTGAAGATAAACTACAGAGATTGTGAGTTGAAAGACCTTGGTGGATAGAGGTATCATCTATAGACACAAGGAAGCAAGCAGAGGGTGAAGGCTTGGGTAAAAATATAATAAGTTAATTTAGAAACAGAAAGTAGAATGATGGTTGCCAGGGGCTAGGGATAGAGAGAAAACAGGACTTGTTCAATAGGTATAGAGTTTCAGATTTGCAAGATGAAAAAGTTCCAGAAATCTGTTGCACAACAATGTGCATATAATTAACACTACTGTACTGCACACTTATAGATGGGTAAGATGGTAAATTTTATGTTATGTGTTTCTCACCACAGTAATAAAAATAATAATAAGCTTGTATAGACTGACTTAGGGACAAGATATTGCCTTCCTCATATCACAGTTCAGTATTCAACAGATTGATCTTAACTTCATAAGATAGCTCTGAAAAAACAGACAATATTATATCATTGTGATCTGACGGGGTAAATACTTAGAGAAATAAATTCATCCTTATCATCCACAAATGTATTGAGCACCCACAGAGGCGTGACCACTTATTTAGTGATGTAGGATATATAATATTTGATGGAAAATTGACCTGACAAACACTCAAAATATAATTTTTAAAAATCACATTTTACCATTTGTCTGGCAAAAATTATAACTCATCCTGGGCAAGTGGTTTAAGTTGGCCTGAAATGAGAAGCCACTCTAAACTAATTAACTCTCTCAGTCACCTCATTCCCACTTGAAACAAATGTCTTGACTGAAAAATATTCCTGGCTATGTTTCAAGTATGTTCAAGCACTTTTATGTTTATGCTCAAGCATAAACCAAAAATATTTGAGATAAGAATATAGTAATTACCCATGCTTCTATGCTAGTAATATCCTCCTATTTGCTAAGTTTAAACCCTTTGCTTTAAAGCCTCAATATGTCAATAAGATATCAGAAAAACAAAAATAATAATAGCAGAAGATAAAATTTATTGACCACTTACTAAGCTTCACAATAATTCTTCAATGAAATTGTTTGAGAGATCTGTTCTATTTTACGGGAGAAAATTGAGGTTCAAAGGATTAAATAACTTAGTCAAGTCATACAGCCTCCAGGCAGTAGATCCTAAACTGAAACCTATATCTGGCTAACTTCAAAGCCTATCCTCTTTCCATTTCTCAACCCTGCTTATAGAGAAGTCAAAACCCTTGGAATCATGTAGAGTGGATTAGAGCCAGTAAGCATGAAATAATTGTTAATATTCTTTGGTTATATCTATAAAACAGCTAGGCATTTAAAAATTGAAAATTGAACATTTTAAACAATTAACAGTGTCAGAAATTGCAGACATAACTATCTTACAACTGATTAAATAGCTTACAATTCATCCAGGTCTATCTTTGCTTAGTAGCAAATAGAAAATTGAGAACCGCCAAGTCATTCTCAAATGTGCTGACCATATTAATCCCTTGTCACTTTAACTCAGTGGTCACCAAACACTTTTGATCCTGCACCCTCTTTGGTTAAAAAAAAAAAAAGGCATACCTCCTATGTAGTGCTTGTTATCTACTGTTACTCCAAACTACTCCAAAACTTAAGGTCTTAAAACGACAGCTACATTATTATAGCCCATGATTTTGGTGGTCCTGAATTAAGACAGATCTCAGTGGGTGATTCTTCTGCTTCTTTGGCTAGGGTCTCTCAGTGGTACTCAACTAATGGCTCAGCCAGGCTGGTCTAGAGGATCTAAGACCACTTTGCTCATAAGCCTGATGCCTTGGAAGGGACAGCAGGGAAGTTTGATTCAGGTGGGGCTCTCTCTCACTTCATGAGATCTTAGGGCCTTTCCACATAGTCTCCCCAGAAGGGAACTCCCACTTCTTACACGGTGACTCAGGACTTCATGAGTGAGAGTTCTCTATAAGATGAAGTGGAAGCTGCCAGTCTCTTAAAGATTGAGCACAGAAGTTAATATAGTGTCACTTTTATCGGATTCTATTGGTCAAAGCAGTCACAGAACCAGCACAGATTCAAGAGAAGGAGCTATAGATTCCTACCTCTCCATGGAAGGACTATCAAAAATTTCGAAGCTATACCATATAATATAAATATAGACTTCTACTACTGAACTAATACAGCATGAACATTGCAAAACACGCAAAATGGAAAATGATTAGCTAAGAAACGAATAAGTACACAAATAAATAGGCTAATATTTTCCTCCCATGGTCTTTGGATCATCTTGCACAGATTTTAAGGGGAACATACTCTCATTTTGGAGGCTCTTACTTTACCTTTCAACATATTCATTCATTAATTCAGAAAATATATACAAAGAGAGCAACTTATATGCAATAGACATTGCATTAGGCACCGATGAACAAACATGGACCTCACTCTTTAGGAATTTACAACCCAATGGGGAAAAGAGACAATAAACAAATAATTACATTTAACTTTAGAAATGTGATCATAGAAGAGTGTATTACAGGTCATGAGAGCATGAGGAACATTTTGAACTCGACCTGGGGACCCAAGGAAGCAGGCATCTTTCTGGACACTGCTTGCTTGCCATTGTCTTCATGAATGTGCCATAGTTCTCCTAACCCCCAAAAATTTAAAAATCCCTGAAGACAGGACGATATATACATTCCCTTTACTGTCCTAAATACTCAGTTAATGTTTGAAGTGATTGAACTAATTGATTAGATCTTCTTGTGCCTAGGGTATAAAATTCTACCTCTAGCCACAATCAGCTTGTTTGTCAAAAGCATGGGTGGGTAAGAGAACAGAGGAAACCAGCCCAAATTTACCAACACCACTGGACATAAAATAATAATTTTTCCTATCTGTAGAGTACTTAACAGATTACAAAAGCTCATTAGCTCATTAAATAACAAAGGTATTAACAACGATTTTTAGAACAAGAAAACCAGGATTTTATATATTCTCCCTAATGGTAAGTCACAGAGCATTCCTCAACACATCATTTGTATTGCCTTGTTCGATCTGGGTATTTTTTGAAATGTACAGACAGAAGCAAAACCTCTCCAAGAACCATGGACAGAGGGGGAAAAAAACCATTTCCTTCCTGTTCATGAATACAGGCCCCCTGTTGTAAGTAACTATCTTTACTTTCTGAGTCTGATGATAACAAAACCTGACAAAGTGGAGTTTGACTGCAGCCTGAGGTCCAACAGGTAGACTATGGTTACCATTATTAGCCAATAGTCAACTGAGCAATTACAGCATTCAAGACACAGTGTAGCTATAGACACTCTAAAATTCTTGAGACAGTTAGATGGCAGAAGGGATTATCAAGAATCATCCCTGGTGATCTTTTAGAACAGCTTAGATAAAGCATCTGTCCCAAGTGATTTAGATGCAGCCCTGCCTCCAAGCACAAGTGTGGTGTTTCAGAACACCATCCTTCTCTCTCATTCTTTCTATGGTATTTATGAAAACTGAGATAGATTGTTGACTTTTAGCTGGAGAGGACTTTAGACATTATTATCTCTCTCATTTTATGCTAAAGAGATTGAGACCCAAGCAACTGAATTGACTTGCCTATAGATACATGGCCCAACCTTACCAAATTTCCTACTTTTCATTAGTTGCCCATTCCGGCATCAACTCCCCGCTCCAAACTAAGTGCATGACTTTGAAATTATGCTAAAAGACCTAGACTCCAAGGAGAATCCTTGTACCGGAGCAGAAAGTTAACACATATAGTAGTTATACCAGGTCTCACAGGGCCCTCCTATCACACCATGGAATATGCCTCCTCGGGACGCATTTGTGCAGGGTTTTTAGAACCAAGCATTGTTTTAAATCTTGCAAACATAGTGAATAACAGAATCTAAATACACATGTAACACACTATAGTGTTTCCTGCTCCAATTATATCCTAATAAATGTCTTCACGTTCTCATTTTTATTCATGGATTTCATGAGTGAGGGTTCAGTACAGACACCAAAAGTCTGTGCACACACACACATATATACACACACACAGCTGGAAACCATTTAAAAAGCTTTTAGCCCATTAAATTTACTCCAGAAATATGATTTAGGAAATTTATAAATAGGAACTACTAAGCTATAAGTTTCTACCAACGGCTACAAAATTTACCTACAAATGTATCTCAAAAGCAGTTTGAAGGAAAAAAGGAAAAGTGAATTACATCAAACAAACAATTACTTACTGGTTGTTTTCAATTTTTTCCACCATTCAACCAACTGTTTGTGTGTTTATTTGTGTTTTTTTTAACATAGTTTGTATTTTAGATACTATTAAAGGTCATTAAAACACCATTTTAGCTTATCTTTAATGTCTTTACAACATTTTTGACTGGTTTTCTGACTTTATAGTCAGTGTTAGCCAATGTGATTTTTACCATTGTTCCTTTTTCTTCTTGCCTTAGCTCTTCATTTAAACTGCTATGCTATTCCATGCTCATTGCCTCTGGGAAGTAATTTAAAAGCAGAAAAAATAGGGGAGAAACGAGTCTCATTAGTTTTTGAATTCCAAAAGTCTATGGCTTAGGAGAACAACAATAATAATAACAACAACAACAAAAACTCAGGGCAGGAGTGAAACATTTATTAGAAAATATGAATATATCTCCCCAATCACTCCCAACTCCCTACCACCACCAGTCCTCACACAGATGCCAGACTAGAGGCAGATGGGAGAGACAGGTGGAGCCCAATAAGATGAGACTGGAAAGCAGGTTCACAATCAGTATCCACACGGCTCCCGTGGAACAAACCCCATCCATCTCCAGCACCCCGCCCCCAATCCTCACCCTTGTTCTGCATGTTATCCTTCCAGTGTACATCCATCCAGAACTTCCCTACACCTGCAGCCAACAGAACAACACCTGTGGAGGTATAGAAGGGAAAGTCTTCCTTCCACCTGAATCTGGGAGGAGCCAGCTCTAGGTAGTTTCCAGCAATAGTCAGCTCTAGTTTAATAAAAAGGGACAATAAATAGAAGTTAAAGTAAACTAAATAACCAAGATTGTTGAAGGTAAGACGTGAATGGTCTTTAAGTGTCCTACTCGTTCTAAATTTCAAAGACTCTATGAAGCAGTCCCATAATACTTCGCCTTTATCAAGCAAAATATTTATAAAAGAAAGTTTTAACTCTGTTTTCAAATAAATACTTTGAGCTTAATGGATGAGCTGACAAGTCAATGACAGCAAGATTTGAAGTAATTAACTCCCAAGTCTGGGACCTGTGATTAGTATCCGTCACAGCTTCAACATGAAACAGTCTATCAAGTGCCCCAAATTAACAGTAGCAAAGAAGGATGAAGGCAGCCTAGGCCATTCAGTAGTGAGAGGGCTCAGAATGGGAAGGCAAGATGAGTAAGGAATGCTCTGACTCCAAAGTATGATTCCATGTATCTAGTTCTTCTGTATCTTCTTCCCTCTTACTGTGGTACCTAGATCTCCTTGAGTATTTAAGACAATAAACTGAATATCTCCTCCATCCTTTTTAAAAGCCATTCTCAGACAGACTCTGTTGGTAAGAATATTCTTCATTTACAAGAATACAAGCTCTGCTTTGTGCTAACTCCTCCACTATTACTGAGAATCAAGCATGATGTCCTGCCTCTCCTTCTGTTCTCTCAGCACCACCTGGAGTCAATTGCAGATGGTATTTAGAGCCTCCCCAGCCCTGGAATGCCAGAGCCAATTTGGTAACCAAACAGCTCTTATTATGATGAAGCTTTATCAGGTACTATAGACCAGTTAATACCATCCTTTCTTCCCTGACATTTGCCAGTGCCCCAGTGAAACTCCAACTAGTGATCAATCTTCCATAGTCTCATCCCTCCATCCCTCATATTGACTTGTGGTTCAAGCCTCTCACTGCCATCCTCCCTTCCTATCTTTTCACTGTGTCCTTTTAAACTCCTATTCCATAATCAATAAATTCATTTATGCCCTCAGTCTCTTTGAAAGACACACAATACACCCTTTGCTTTAATTGAATTCTGACATTTTCCCCAATTTCCACCTCCCTTGAAGATCTCTCAAGTGGAGTCTATTGTTTCTCCCATGCCTACATGATAGAGTCAGCATTCTCCTAGTTGCCTCTTTCCAATTCAAGGACATTACTGATCAGCTTTATGAAAACCCCTCTCATTATTTGATATACATGCTGCTAGAGATTTGTCTTACCTCCAAGATCTATGGTCAATCCCAGCTCCCTCCCAGATTGATAGATTGCTGAATTATGCACAGACTTTTCATTAGCTATCTAGCTTTCCACCTTAACTCCTCCACCATCTTGGGAAACATCAGAGGTGTATATGGATGACTTTCTGGAACCTCACAGTTTCTTGAACTTCTCTACTCTAATGACTTTTATCCTCACTCCTCTCTGCTGCACTCCCTCATGACCACACCTTGGATCTTTCAGGATAGAAAAAGAATACTAAATAAGAGCTAAATGAAATCCTAAAACTAAACAAATAGTATTTTAAGTCAAAAACTTTTTGGATGGAATTAAGAGAAGATTGCATGCTATGAGAGAGTCAATGAACTTGATAAAAGGACAACAGAAATTATCAAAACTAAAGCACAGAGGGAAAAAAGATTAAAAAATAATGATCACAGCTTCAATGGTCTGTAGAACAAAATTGAGCAGACTAATATATGTATAATTGAAGACCCAGAGAGAAAGGAGACACAGGAAATAAATATTTGAAGAAATGTGGATTTAAATTTTTACAAATTTTCTTTAAAATACCAACTCATATATACAATAAACTCAGTAAACTCAAACATGATAAACACACACACACAAAAATTTCACACTAGGCATATAATAGTCAAACTATTGAAGATCAAAGATAAAGAAAACGAATCCTAAAAGAAGTCAGAGAAAAAAGATACACTGCACACACACAGAGAAATAATAATATAAATTATGAACAACTTCTCATCAGAAATAATTGAAGTCAGAGGCAATGGTACAATATTTTTAATGTGTTGAAAGAAAAAAAAAACAGTAAACCTAGAACCCTATATCCAGCAAAAATATCCTTCAAAATTAAAGGTTAAATAAAAGTATTTTTCAGATCAGCTGAAAGCAAAGAGAATTCATTACTAGCAGATGTACTCTATAAGAAATGCTAAACAAAGTTCTTGAGGTCAAAGTAAAATAATACCATATGGAAATGTTAATATATAGAATGGAATAATTCAGGAGAACTAAAAATTGTAATGATTTTGGCTAAATGTATTTTCCTAAATAAATTTAAGATTATGGTCTTAATATGTCCTTCTTAAAGACAAAGAACATTTTAAAGCAAAAATAATGACATTATAAGGTGAGGTTTATAATATATGAACATGTAAAATATATAAGAACAATATCACAAAGTTCTGGAAGGTATAAATTATCATAGATTTCTTATACAAGTAGTCTAATAAGTAGTCAAGGTAGACCATGATAAGTTAAGGACACATATTGTAATCCCTAGACTAATCACTAAAACATAACCCAAATGGGCATAGCAAAAAAGCCAACTGAGTGATTGGGAAGAAAGACTAAAAAAATACTCAAATATCCCAAAAGAATAAACAAAGAGTACCTGGGCCAAATAGAAAACAAGTAAGATAAATTCAAATATGTCAATAATCATATTAAATATAAATGCACTAAACACTCCAATTAAAAGGCTGATAACATGAGATAGAACTTTTTTAGAAGTAACACAGTTATATGCTGTTTTCAAAATATGCATTGTAAATGTAAAGATATGGACAAGGTGAAAGTAAAATAATGGAAAAACACACCATGTAAACACTAAACATAAAATCTTTCTGTGGCTCCCTTAAGATCACACAAAGTAGACTTCAAGGCAATGAGTATTAACAGAGATAAAGAGGGATATTTCATAATCTTAAAAGAATCAGTTAATCGAGAAAGACATCATTCCTAAATGCATATGCATCAAATAAAAGAATTTCAAGAACTACTAAGAAAAATTTAACAAAACTAAAACAAGAAATATACAAATCCATTTTACAGAGGTGATTATTTAATTAGCCTAATACAAGCTTAATTTTTATACTTACTGATAAAAGTTTGCCAGTTTCTATGATGTTCTGATACCAAAGTTTCCATAACTCCTTATTATGCAAGTAAAATACTACAGCATTTAAAATAGAGGGAGAATATGAAAATATTACTAAAGGATATAGTCTACTCATTGCTTAGGAAAACGTGATGCCCGTCTCTGTATAAGGTCTCTATTGACTGCACACAGATATAGACTCTGAGAGCTTTAACATGAAAACTGGGTTTAATAAACTACTCTCTGGTTTTAATTTCTTAAAAGAAGACCTATGTTAGTTTTTAACAATCCCTAAATATAAAGTATTTTCACTCTTTGAATTGGAGTCTCTACATAAAACATTTTTAAAATTAGCCTTCCTTTCTTCATTTCCAGAACCTAACACACAATTACCATTGTTTTATACTAGCATATTATATCTTATTTTTACTTTGGAATAATGTATCTTTCAACCCCATTTATTTTATATGAATTGG
Source organism: Hyperoodon ampullatus (assembly GCF_949752795.1). Lineage (NCBI taxonomy): Eukaryota > Metazoa > Chordata > Mammalia > Artiodactyla > Ziphiidae > Hyperoodon > Hyperoodon ampullatus. The sequence continues at coordinate 70,046,211 of NC_136926.1, forward strand.
TAAGAACATCAGTCTCATCAAACTAATTATCGGAGGCGAATGGCTTACCATAAAATTAATGTACTCAACACCCCCCCCACAAGTTAGTTATTATTCAAACTCACCAATTCTTTTTCTTCATGTATAATTAGTTTTAGACATGCAAATGAAGATGATTAAAGATAAGTAAAGAATGAAGTTATGAAACTGATTCATATGTTCTACTTTTCAGAATCATTATTTCTTAGTCCCTTCAAAGCTGAAAGGACCATTATGCAGGCAGCGCTGTGACAGATGGCAATAGAGACAGCCAAAGGCAAAACTGACTTCAAACTCATCTTTCTAACCTCCTTCCCCCCTTTTTGGCACTCCTCTTGTACTTCTCCTTCCCCTCAGAATCCCGAGTCCTTCCACAAACATTTTTGTTCAATCAAACCATATGTCAGTCTTCGAAGAAAAAAGTGATATTCTATAGGCTGAGTCCTGGTAGCACAGAAAGCATCAACTTTCCATTAGGGTAGAGGATCTAGGGAATGGCTACCCTTACTGCTTAAAATTTCACCTTTATAAAGATTTTGTGCCTAGCTCATTCCAAACACATTCACAGAGAGATGAATTCCAGTTCCCCAGCTATGCACCAACTATTTGACTGTGACAAGTTATTTAGCTCATCATCTGTAAAATGGTAATATCTTATCTAATTCATCAATGTTTGATTGAAGCCAGTATGAGTTAAACGCTTAGTCAAGAAGAAAACATCATACAATGTAAAAACTGTATTATACAGCAAACGAAATTATTATAAAATCCTATTTCTTGAAAAGTTTTTGGTGATAGTTTTGTAACTCAGATTTATACCATTCAACAACCATTAAGAAATTTTCCTGTAGCTTCTCTCTGTCCAGTTTTAGTGTAATAGAAGGAATATGAACTGCAGGGTCAGCCAGACCTGGGTTTGAATCTCAACTCTGACTAACCCAAATTGTCATATTGTAAAACAAGAACAATAATCCCAAACTTCTGAAGTTGTTCCAAGTGTGATGTAAGGTAATGTGCATAAAGTGTCTAGTTAAACAAAGGTCTGGCATATAGTAAGTTCTTAATAAATTGCTTTCAATACTACTTTCATTTATTCTGCTTCACCAACTATAGAGTAGGTAAAAACAAGGATTGTACCTTAGTCTTCTTAAAAAATTTTAGTCTTAGTCTTCTTTAAATACCCCCCTCAGAAACTGGAAAGTTGCCAAGACCACATTTGGCATAAAATAAATTCTAAGATAAAAATAAATGAAGAAGGAGAGAGAACAAAGACATTTATGTAGCTAACAAATTTGCTCTAAGGTAATAGTAACTGCAATGGGAAAACATGAGGACAAAGGCTGGGCAAAAAGAAGATTTATTTTTGGTTCTGACTTTTAAAAAAATGCAACTCATGCAAAAGAAATGAGCTATCAAGCCATGAAAAGACATGGAGGAAACAAATGCATATGACTAAGTGAAAGAAGCCAATTCGAAAAGGCTACATGCTGTATGATTCCAACTACATGACTGACATTCTTTAAAAGGCAAAACTTTGAAGACAGGACAAAGATCAGTGGTTACCAGGGGTTGTCGTGGAGGGAGGGATGAATAAGTGGAGCATAGAGAATTCTTTGGGTCGTAAAACTACTCTGTATAATACCATAATGGTGGATACATGTTATAAATTTGTCCAAGTCCATAGAATGTACATCACCAGGAGTGAACTCTAATGTGAACTATGGACTCCGGCTGATAATGATGTGTCAATGTATGTTCATCCAACTGTAACAAATGTATCACTCTGGTGGGGATGTTGATAATGGGGCAGGCTGTGCATGTGGCGGCAGGGAGTACATGGAAAATGTCTGTACCTTCCTCTCAATTTTGCTGTGACCCTAAAACTGTTCTAAAAAATAAAGTTTCTTTTTTAACATGCAACTGAAAATAAAATTTCTTGTTATTTTCTTTTATTGTTGTTGATGCAGACATGTAACATCTTCACCAGAGCCTGATACTTTATTTAGATAATTTAAGGCTAATTGTTTTCTTTGAAGAAACACAACAATCTTGGATAAGCACCAGGTAAAAAATGTTCCCATACTCTCCTAAATTAATTCTTTGTTCCTGTGGCCTGAGGCAGAATTCTGATTTGGATAAAACTTGGAGCTGACCCCCAGGTGACATTTCCCACCTGGTCAAGATAAATGTCTCATCAGGAAGCAGATGCCTCAGCATGTTGAACCTCTAGGTAGCCGTTTAGCAGCGTAAAGTGACATGAGTGCTGTCCAGAAAAATTATTCTTCTCAAGTGATAAGTTATATAAACCCAGCCTGTACCCCATGATGCCAAAGCCACCCTTAAAATTTTTTTAACAGATCAAATTGTTTATTTGGTGTACTAAGGGACATATCCCTTCCCCTGCCATCCAGAATAATCACTTAACTGAATTCAACCACCTCTAAGAACATAGTTGGACACACTATTTTTGTGTGTAGAAATACTCTTGCTAAACTTACCTGGGAACTTCAAGGAAGGAAATAGGAATTCTATAAATTCCTTGGAAAACACATTCCAGGTTCTTGGGTCTCTAAGTCTATATCAATCCCCCATAAAGTCATTAAGTGATTTGGGTTCATTGAAGGAGTTATCAGAATAATATGAGTTTCCTAAAAATTATCATTGACATGGCTGTCTGAATAATTCAAGTAAATGACTTTTAAAAGCTTATATTATCCTGATATTTACTTCAAAGATGCATCTTGGTTTTTTATATTAGCATCCAGCTTGAATTCATCTTATTGAAATCTGTTTTCTTCTTCTCCTCTCTTTAAGAAAACAAGGAAATGCTATTCTCAAACATTTAACTGGGAGGATCACTTTGTATATGATATCAGATTTCTATGGGAGTAGCCAATCAATTCACTTTCCTGTCACTTATAACAGCTGAAGTTTTTAATTTAGGTTGACTTTTTCAGATCCTAAAAATAGGATCTTTTTTTCCTCCCCCAGCTAGACAGTCCTATTCTTAACCAGATTTTTTTGAAAATCACTTTAAGGCACAGAGTAAGGTTAGCATGTGACCTTGACATTTCAGAGGGGGTGTGAGTTTTAAGCAGAATCCTGATGCTAACTTAATTTCTTTTAATCACGAGCTGATATCTTCATACCTAGATTTATTTTGAGGCAGAACACTAATGGAATTATTGTCATTAACATTTAAATGCTTATGCTTTCCAACTGTGACTCATAATTTGGAAGAAATTTTTCTTTCGCACATTTTCCCCTCATTAACGGTTTAGTTTTGTAGCAGAACAAGAAACATGCGGCATACAGATGGAGAAGTCATCTTCACTGTAGACAGAGAAAGCACCTAATCTTCTCTTATTTTTGGCAATGTGATCATTTAGAATTTTTCTTTCCCTTTGAGGAGAAATAAATGTTTCTGAAAAACAACCCAAAAATGCACATGCTGCCAACTCCTGTATATCTTGATGATTTGCTAGTTTTCTCTTAATCATGTAGACACATTTGTTCATTCTGCTTGCCAAAATATAGGTTTATTATGACTTGTAATGTAGTAACTGTCCTCAAAAAAAATGTTTACAGCCTTACCCAACCATATATCTTTATGCACCAAGCAACAACACAAATCGTTGTCTGGGGAGTCACTGCATAAATAGAAATGTTAACACACTGAGTCAAAGATGCAGTTGACAAATATTTCTTTGATCCACCTTTTAGATTCCTGCCCTTTTTCTGGTGCCTTCATGTCTTAGATTACACTTCTGTAAATTTACATCATGGCATATACTAAGGAATAATATATGCATGTGTATAATTGTAATTCATTGGAATAACATCTCAGCTGGAAATATTCCTTTTTTCATTGTTTTTGTTTTCATTGTTATTATTATTAAGCTAGTAACATTTACTATTTTCATGACACTTAACACATGTGGAAGCTTCTCTATCCCCAAACATTCTCCTCCTTCTGTGTCCCCGGTCTCAACAAATTTTTCTAGCCACTTGTCCATAGGGAAACTTGGGAGTCATTACACATTTTCTTTCTTCTTCTCCACCACCATGTCATAAAAGGCTAATTTCTGTTCGTTCTGGCTTCACAGTAGGTCTCTCATCCAGTCCCTCTTCTTTATTCCCATTGCCCTGACTTTGCCCAGACTCACTATCACGCCCTTACATTAGCCATGCGTTTCATCTCCCTTCCAGCAGTCTGCCCACCTCCACACTGGTGTCAGATTCGCAGCATTCTAGTGATCCTCTCAGTCCCTTACTTAAGCCTTTTAAGGACTCCCTTTCTCTACAACCTACACACTCCTTACCTGATCTAATTTGATTTCCATTTCCTTCTCTAATCCTGGTTCTTGCTATGCATAAAACCTTAATGCCCTATACCTTAGACCTCAGCCATAATGAACATCTTGCTTTTCCCAGAATATGTTCTACTTCCATGGCTGTGCTAGTCTCTCTGCAATGAAACCTTTACCCCCTGTCTTAGTCTAGGCTCTATAAAAAAAGTACCATAGATTGAATGGCTTATTTCAAAAAACAGACATTTATTTCTCACAGTTCTGAAAGCTAAAAGTCTGAGATCCAAGTATCACCATGGTTGGGTTCTAGTGAGGACCTTCTTTGGGGTTGCAGACTTCTGTTTTCTCTTTGTATCTCCACGTGACAGAAAGGGGGTAAGAGAACTCACTGGGGCCCCTTTCATAAGGCCACTAATCCCATTCACAAGAGCCCACCCTCCCAACCTAATCACCTCCCTAAGGCCCCACCTCCTAATATCATCACTTTGGGGGTTAGGATTTCAAACTATGAATTTTGGAGGGTACACAAACATTCAGTTCATCGCACCCCTCATCACCAACCCAAGTTCATTTAAACAGTTCTATTATCACATTATCTATTCTACTTTACTGCACATAGAAGGTAATATTGTGTTATCAACACTCTTAAATCCTTAACATCAATAACAGTACCTGGCATATATTAGTCATTCAACACATGCATGCCAAATTAATAAATTCTGGATCTCAAAGACCAAGCTAGATGTTTTCTAAGTAAAACTCAGGCCAGCTGGGAACATAGACAGTGGCAATGTTAGAGGCACCAGAGATGCTCTACCAAGGACATTCAGCCAGGAGCAAGGACACACAAAAATAACAGCTGAAAATTTTCAGCTGAGGAACAGAAACCCAGAAATAATAGTCAAGAATTTTCCAGGCAAAAATTCAAATGAGAAAGCAGGTAGGAACAGAAATTAAAATACATGCAAAACATAGAAGCCACAGGATTGCACCAACATGGGACAATGCCCTAGACCAACATACAAGGCACAGACCAAGAATGGGACAGAGCTAGGAACCTTGTGTAGCTGAGAACCAGGAAACTGATAGAAGGAGATGGTCCAAGGGGTCAGAGGCAGCCAAGTGGTCAGGGAGTCTAAATGCAGTGACTTAAAACAATCAGCATTTATATAGCTCTCAAGTGAGCTGGTCAGTGATTCAGACTTGTCCCAGCTGGACTAACACCGTTGCCTGGCAGTCAGCTGCAGTTCAGCTATTCCAGGAAGACCTCTGTTGGGATGACTGGGGTAACTCAGGGCTTCCTCATGTATCATCCTCCAGCAGTGCTCATGGGGGCGAGGGCGGAGGGTGGGCAGAGAATCAAGTCAGCCAATGAAAACACATTACGGACTTTTTCAAGCCTCTGCGCACTTACCATTTGCCAAAGCCAGTTGCATAACTGCAGAGTCACATGGCAGAGGGCACAGATAAAAGCAGGGTGAAGAATTGAGGCCACAAGAGCCAGTGATGACTGTAACAGAAGGTCTGAGCATTTGCGGTGTGCAGGGCACTATTCTAAGCACTGCACATCGTCTCTCTAATAATTCTCAGGGCTATTCTATGAGGTAGCAGCTACCACCCCATTTTCCGGATGAGGAAACTGAGGCTTAGAGGGGGTAAATATAGAGCAGTTAATGGCAGAGCCTAATTTAAACACTGGCATATCTGACTCCAGTGCTTTTTCTTTTTTTCCAATTTGGACTTTAGAGAAAATTACTTAAAAGAAAGGTAAAAGGCTGATTTAAAATAAAGTTTGAAAAACAATGAAATTTTGTATAAATTCCAATCATAAGCTCTATATTTACAAAAATGTTTCACAGCTATTCTTTAATAATATTTGTTCAACAGACCAAACCACTAAACATTACTGTTAAATGTAAATGCATCATCCTATTTGCAAAACCCTTAATGAGAATTCGTGAAAACAACGGTAAACCTAACATAAATATCAATTCTTTTTTTTTTTTCTTTTTTGCTCTGGAAGCTGGGAACTACTTTGCGTTTTACATTCTTGGCAAATGATTGAAAAGAGCCCGAGAAAAGGAGCTGATATGGTTTTACATGTACAAATTCAAGAAGATACTACAATTTATCTTTTTAAATGAGATTAGAGCTTCTCAAGGAGCCAGAACACCACTGCATTGAATTTAGAAAACCTTAAGTGGGACAGTCACAAGCCATGCCATTTGCCAACACAGTCCATTACATTTTGTTCATTACCGCAGCACATTTATTACCAACAGTAATAAATCACTGAGAAGTACAGGAAAATCTGGCCTCTGACACAGTCACAGCAGCAAGATTCAGTAAAAGCTTCAATCAAGACAATCCCCACATGGCTAAGAAATTGTAACTCACTTTGCACAACAGTATTCTTTGATTTCCTTTCCATCCCTCTGTTCCTTAGGGCTCGTACCTGGGATTGTATGGCTTAGGTTTGTGCTACTCCCCTCTAGTTTACTAACAAAAGGCTCGGGGAGTTGGAAGAAGAAAACCCTAAGAGTCATGAATTACGTGGTCTAGTAAGGAGTGCCAGAGCCAGGAAGGAGCCAGAAGGACTTTCAAGAAAGGGATTCTGCCCTTGGTTCCGTAGTTGGACATCTACTTAGGCAACAGACTGGTTGATATACCCTGCATTTCAGGTGGTGAGTCTACTGCAGGGCAATCAGCATTCCCAAGGTTTAGTGGGACAAAGACAGTGAGTGTCCCATGGGCAATGTGGATACCTCAGATGGTAACTGGCTTGAGCACTCTTATCATAATTCACCCAAGAGGGTTGCTCATCAGCAAAGAGACCTCATCCTAAAAGTCTGTAGAATAGACCATCAGCCTTGGGAGGTGGGTGTGCTGACAGCATGGATAGCAAAGGACAATCCACAGCCCAACCTCGCAAGATCTCCCTAAATCCCCCAAAGAACTCACATATTTGCCCCCCAGGGAGCCAGCACTTGGACATCTGCGACAGAGAGCACATTGAGCACTCACACCCAACACAGGACTGCAACCCACTGCCCAGTTAAGTTTAAAAAATAAACATCCTATTTCCTCCTGCCATCTCCAACCCCCAAGGAGCTAGAGACACAGTAGAGCGAAGAGGACTAGAGCATGTAACAGTCAACTGTGCCCTCTCTCCCCTTTTCAAGTCCTTCAGGACCAAGCCTGGTCCATGCTAGGAGGAGGGCGGGGAGACAGACAGTTAAAATGTATTAATATTGTTTTAGATTGGCCTAGACGGGACTGGAGTCATTAATAACTGAAAGTGACTGGAAAGCTATGGGATAAACCTTTTATGTCATAGATGGCTGGAAAAGGGCGATTCAGCTGAGCATGGATGAAGGCAACGACTGGAGAAAAATAAAACAATTTCATCCCTGGTCCCTTCCTAAATCAGACTTTTTAATTAACTGGTTACTTGTATCTGGGGCTCAATGTTCACCTCTAAGCATTGGAACTTTCCAGTTCTAGCATTCTCTAAGAGCCAAGCTCTTCATGACTGGATTTTTCATGTGACAACAGGATAGTCTAATGCTGTAGACAAGCTGTGAAATAGCCATGTTTCATCTTCCATTTCTGGTTCTGCTACAGTAAACAAAACCACCAAAATTCGTATTTGAAACCATCAGAAATGAGTAATGAACATTCACCAGTGTTTCCATCATCATCCCAGACCTTCCTCCCTTGCAGTGTGAGGCATTAATTCAGCTGTCAAAACATGATTAACTTTGGTCCTGCTTCAGAATAAAAGTAAGTTTCTTAGTTTCTCTTTCTCTTCAACCCAATATACGCAGTCAGGCTTCTGACAGTGACACTTTACAATATTCTATTTAAGTAGCTAATAATGTTTCCTGCATTGAGTTTTTCTTTTGAGGGTGTTTTCAGTTTTCAAGAGAGGCTATAAAGGGCCATTGGTCTCCTACTAATTATTAACAAATCACCTATGATTTCACTTGTGACTATTTCTGTCTTTATTAAATAGCAACAGCAGAGACTTTGTTCTGAGTTCTAAAGGAGCCCTTTCCCTGGTGAGTGTGTACAGCTTTTTTGTAAGAGTTTAGCTAATTTAACAAGGAATCAAGTTTATGTTCATGGTTGTGATTAAAAGGAAATCCCAAATGCAATTATTTTATAAAGGAAACCATCTCTAGTTTATTTTCTTGCCTATAAACTCTACTTCCCATTCATTAGGCTGCCAAAAAATTAAGTCCAGCTGATTGTTTAAAGCTTTGTTATTGGCTGAGCCAAGAAATACCAGCACTTCCACTGCAGAGGGGACTGTTCTGAAAGCAGGGGTTCCCCCCTCTCCAGGCTCTGGGGTGGATAAAACAGAGCCCACTGTGAGGATAAGCCTGAGTTGTCTCTGCTTTCCCAAACCTAAAGCCTAAGAGCTGACAAGGAGTTCATGGTAGCTTGGAAGACAGAGATCTTTTTAGCAGGCCAACCTTTGAACCAAAAAGAATTGAAAGGACTAATGAGATTAATGTGAATTTAATGAGATAGAAGTGACTGAATAGACCAGCCTCACATCCGGGGAGGTGTCAGAGCATCATGGGGGCTGTGTCATGGAGGAACTCATAGAGCCTGGGGATGGATGGACCATTGTTTTTACTCAGGTACAGGCAGGCTGTATACTGTGTAGTGTGAAACAAGCCAGTTTGTAAAGGGATCTAAGTTTTACTTCTTTAAAATTCTAATCTAAATTATACTTGTTATATAAGTGGACTTCGGTTTACTTCCTACAATTTAAGCAAGTGATAACAGATAGACTCAATACATTTTTATTGAATGAATAGCTCCCCCAGCCCTGGACCCTGGGCCAAAAAACTTTTTGCAAGAGTAACTGGGGAATAAAAAGATGTGTGTCCTACGTACTGGAGCTGCTGAGAGCTGGACTCACGTATGCTTACCCCCAGCATTCTCTGGGAAGAATTCTCTTAACCACCAAAGATAAACTCAATCAAGAAATCCATATCGCTCAGGGAGTATCAAACATTTTCCAAGCATATAGCAATGGTAGGTAAAATACAAAAAATTTTTAAATGACATAAGCATGGTACTATGTCTGTTACTGAAGAAGACTTCAGGTATAGTAGAGGATTAAGGAAGTACTCCAACCTACATAGGACTTGCCGTTTACTACTATAAACTCAAGGGATATCTTTTCATCCAAGGATACCTGATGATGTCAGTTCAAGGTTGTCCTCTGACTGTCTCTTTTTGAGTCTCCCTTGGTCACTCTCAACAGTCACAAGGAAAGTACTGGCACATGATGTAGACCATGTATCTAAATCAATACCATAGGTGATTACCATAGGTGAGACTAAGGTGTTTGGAGTCAGGTAGACAGATAGCAGGGGGAAAAAAAGGATACTGTGAACACAGAGAGAACCAAGAGGCTATCGTCCCCTTAAACGTAAAATTGTAAATGAGCAAGGCAATATCAGAGATCCTAAAATTCAATGCAGCTATCTGTTCAATGTACTAGATTACTGCTTCCAGAACTGTGCTTCTCGACCAGCAGTCACCACTTGGGGGCACCCTTTTGCTTTGAAACAGGGAAAGCCCCATCAAGTGGCCTTGCACAAACAGTTTTTAGGGAATGTGATTCTTACCTATCTGGCCTGCCCCAAAGACAGTGAACCAGTTGGTCTCATAGCTTCTCTCACTTTCCAACCTAGAATGCATCCATACCATGACCATCCATCTCTACCAAAACATGTGCTCTCTAAGTGCTGTTTAAAACCAATTTTTCAAAGCTTTTCATTGATTTTTCAAAATGAACCACAAAGAATAAGCAGTACACCCATCATTCATCACTGGTGAAGCATATAGGGAGTGTCGCATCTAATTTGGGTGAAAGCCACACTTTAGTGGTGTCTGGCTTGAGTGCCAACAAAATGGAATTGCGTTTTAGTGCTGGAGGGGACACCCTCATTTTCACGGGTGAGAAACCCGCGCTCCACGAGGGTAACGAGGCTCAGACAATGAGTGTGTTGCAGACGCAGAGTTGGAACTTCGCTGTATCACCACTCACTCCTCAGTCCCTGCCTCCCTTTCAGGCTGGCTCCACCTGTTCTCAGGTTAGGGTTATCACTTGTTACTCGTGAAGTTGGTCTGTCTTTTAAGCAAGTCCACCCTGCCCTGCAGTATATGCTGACAGCTACATTATAGGGTCATCCTCTCCCTCTGCAGCCCATCATCATGCTTCCTTAAGCCTATAGATCGGAGCCTATAAGGTAAGAGATGAAGGGTCATCCTTGATCTCAGCCCTCACTCCTCACCTGGCCTCACCAGATTTTTCACAATGTTGTGATTTAGCAATACCTTCACGTATTATTCTTTCATTACATCTTGTTTTGACACTTGGATTCAATGAATAAAACTTTCCTAATTAGCCTCTGATTCCACATGACAGTAGGTTTCCAAGGGTTACCTCAAATTAACAGTCTTTCCAGACTGACCCTGTCTGGGGCTCATTTACCTGATCTTCCTGGCATGGTATTTTTTATTGGCACCCTGCCCAGATCATCTGTACTGGCTGATATGCCCATCCTCGCTGCTGGGAGTTTTAGAAGCAAATGGCTCACAGTTGCCCCCTTCCCTGGATAATTAACCACAGGTAAGAGCCCACTTACCCAGGACGGGTGGGGCAGGGGGAGGAAGTCAAAGCCAGAAACTGATTCAGTGAGCACACTGGCCAGGCCATGTACCTCAGGGAGGGACAACTGTGGTGTGTGACTTGATTTTTTGTTTTCTTGACCCCTCTCCCCTCTATGGACCACGCCAAGACTAGACTTTCCCTGAGACCACGTCTTCACTGGGGGCCCCTCCGCTTCCTATCTTGCCCTTCTCCCTCTCTTACAGGTTCTTCTCTGAAGGGTTCTCCCTCATTAAACCCCTCTTATCCAAATCCCCGTCTTGGGCTCTGCATCTCAGGAACTCAACCTAAGACCCCCGACCTTGCAGGCCGGCTGCTGGCAGGGTCTACACCCCATGTAGTGAACCTTGGAGGGATGCAGATGCCAAATCCATGCTGGGATTTCCTAGCTACCTAAAATTGGCCAAACTATTTAACTTTTGTAAGCTTCAATGTCCTTATCTCTAAAAGGGGATACTAGCAAAGAACTGTTGTGAGAATTAAAAGTTATAATGTTGCTAAAAGTCACCACTTTAAACATGCCTAGGGCTTCCCTGGTGGCGCGGTGGTTGACATTCCGCCTGCCGATGCAGGGGACGCGGGTTCGTGCCCCAGTCCAGGAAGATCCCACATGCCACAGAGCGGCTGGGCCCGTGAGCCATGGCCGCTGAACCTGTGCGTCCGGAGCCTGTGCTCCGCAACGGGAGAGGCCACAGCAGTGAGAGGCCCGCGTACCGCAAAAAAAAAAAAAAAAACCATAAACAATTCTAGGCTAGTGCTGAACATACTTTTAATATGTTAACGTTAGTAATAAGGGTAGTTAATGTTTATTGGGCATTTATAATTCTATGTTCCAAACTCTGTATTAAGTATATTACATTCATTAGTTTATTTACTCTTCACATCAACCCTCTGAGGTAGTTCTGCTGCCACCCCAGCCGCACAGATGGAAACACTAAGACTGTAACTTGACCAATGCCTCATACTTTGTGACAGAACTCAGATTTGAATCCAAGTACCAACCTGGCTCCAAAAGGTGGCACTGCACATCGCCATCGGTAGCATTACATCTGCTTTCTTGCAGCCACATCTTCCCTGTCACTTCCATTCTAAGTCCTTCAACTCCTGCTTCCCTTAGGACACCCATTCATCCATAGCATTTCACAATTAAACACGCGCATACACTTGGTCTCCATCCCCCAGCAAAACTTAACACTCTTAAGCCATGTTCTGCCACAGCTGATTCTGAGGGTCCCAGGCTCACACAGCTATTACATGACTGAAGGCTGAAGACATGTATGTATAGCAAGCTCAGCTAACCTTTGTGCTTTAAACTTGCCCTTCAATGACATCACCCCGAGAAGTACATCATGTCATAATTGCAGGCATCTTGGTGAGTCAGTGGAAAAAAATATTTGTGAGCAGGAAGTTTATTCCCAGGATCTCATAAATGCTCCCACATGGGTGATTGCCACTTTCTCTCTGTAAAACATTCAGAGCCAAACCCGTGTCTCAGAGGATTACACACCTGATCGCTAGGGGATCAGTTTTCCATTAGCCCACCTAGACAGCTCCTATTCAGTCACCACTACCATCACACACAATATGTTGTTTTTATTTTTTTAGACAGAAAACATGCTTCTATTTCTAAAAAGCACCAGAGTCAGCTGGAAAGGAGAAAGGGGGAGAGAGAAAGATGGAAAATAAAGATTAGATAAGATCCTCTCTTTTCTAATGTGTCACATTTTATTTTAGTTCACTTGCACAGTTATCTAAATTATGCTTAAGCAGCAAAGCTTCCTTCTTTTGTATTTTCCTTGCAGACTTTTGCATTAGGTAGAGGAAAGAAAGGTTCAGAAAAAGTTCCTCTGAGCAAATGAGCCTTTAGATGAAACTTTTCATTAGGCACAAAGCTCGTTGAATCTAATCGGAGAGATTCAGACGAGAGTCACACTTGACCTCAGCCCTCCTCCACTGGGGTAGAGAGTAGAAGCTCAGCCTGGCCTTCAATTTCAGAACATCAATGAGAGCAGAAATGTCCAGAAAACATGCTTACATAGATTATGCATAATGAAATGGGGCTTTAAATCTGTTTCTTTTTTCTTTTTTGTCCCCATAGGGAACCCAGCAACTTTCCTTAATAATCAGAAAATATGCTTAGCAATTCAAAAAAGCATTATAGGATCACATTTCAGATGTAATGGCTAAAAACCACAGTAAATAAGCCAGAAAACAAGGGTTGCAAAGTGAAACAAAAGAAATCAGATAATAAAAGTTAATCTCCTTAGATCATTAACTGGAAAAAAAAAATCCTGAGAAAAACAAAAAAGCAGACTTACAAAACAGCATATACAGTATCATCTCATCTGGGTTAAAAATTGCATATATGTATATATGCATTTTTTAAGATGTGGGAAAATATATAATACATATGTATGTGTGTATATAGAGATATAGGTATAGATATAGATAGATATGCATTTTTTTAAGATGTGGGAAAATATATGATAAAATATTACCAGTGATTATCTCTGAGGCGTAGAAATATAACTGTTACGGGTTGAATCATTGTGTCCCCCAAAAAGATGTTGGAGTCCTAACCCCCAGGACCTCAGAATGTGACCTTATTTGGAAATAGGGTCTATCCACATGTAGTTAGTTAAGAGAAAGTTATACTGGAGAAGGGTGTGTCCTTAATCTAATATACTGCTGTTCTTTTAAGAAGAGGAGAGAGAGAGGGACTTCCCTGGCAGTCCAGTGGTCAAGACTCTGAGCTTCTACTGCAGGGGGCGTGGGTTCCACCCCTGGTCAGGGAACTAAGACCCCTCATGTCACGAGGCTGGGCCAAAAAAAAAAAAAGAAAAAGAGGAGAGAGGCACAGAGGAAAGACGCAGAGGGAGAATGCCAAGTGGTGACAGAGTCAGAGATTAGAGTGATGCAGCCGCAAGTCAAGCAAAGCCAAGGATTAACAAGCAACTACCAGAAACTAGGAAGAGGCCAGGAAGGATTCTCCTGTACAGGTTTCCCTTTGAAATCCTTGTCAAAGGGACATCCTGCCAACACCTTGATTTTGGACTTTTAGCCTCCAGAACTGTGAGAAAATTAATTTCTTTTGTTTTAATAAAGCCACCCAACATATGGTACTTTGTTACAGCAGCCCTAAGACACTAATACAGTAATACTTTCCAAACTTCGGCATATCTGTTAAGTTTTTACTTTCAACAAAGCATATATATTCATTTTGTAAGTTTTAAAAGGTCATTTTAATAAAAGAAGGAAGGGAAAGGAAAGAAAGAAGGAAGGGAGAAAGGAAGGAAAGACGGTGAGACTGATTTTTTTCATTGTTAACCACCTTGGATGAGGCCATGGGGTGTATTTAAATAAAAGAATAATAAAAGCCATGGCTGACCACAGGAGCACTGAGATACCAGCAACACAGTTCACAGGGCTTTTCTCTGCATCCCTTGGTCACACCATTGACTGGTTTGTAATTGTGTCTTGCCCTCTGTTAAATTCTCCCAACTACAGGCTATGTGCCCCCTGATGTGCCCCTGATAATGTGCCCCTCCTCTTCCATCAGTCAAGCCCTACCCATTCTCAGTCCCATTGTCCCAGGGCCCTGCTCTCTGTATGCCATCCTTTTACTTATTCAATCATCAGTCATTGACTGAGCACTACTGTGTGCTGGGCAATGGGCTGGAAATGTAAAAATAAATAAGAGCAGTCTTTGCCTACAAAGAGTTGAAAGTCTAGTGGAGCAGAAAGACAAGAAATGGAAAGCTCATTAGCATGTAGGCAGTGCCTCAATCTGGAGAGCCTTGCAGGGGTCCGGGAGCCTGTGCTGTGAGAGCCGGGAGTAAAGCCCCTTCACCCAGACTTGGGAGGGAGTGGGGAACTAGGGAAGGAGGCAAATTTTGAAGCACATGTAAGAACCAGTCCAACAAAAAGAGGAGAGGGACTTTGCAAGCAAAGGTGGAAGAAAGACTGTGGTAATTCAGAAATTTGAGAGCCTCAGGGTCAATCTGGAAAAAACGCTGGGATGCAAGTGGGGATTGGGGAGCAATGCTGCTGGGGTAGAAACCGGCAGCCCATTGCCATGAAGGGTCAGAGATGCAAGGTTAGAGCTCTGAAAAGAGTGGATATATGTACATGCATAACTGATTCGCTTTGCTGTACACCTGAAACTAACACAACATTGTAAATCAGCTATATTCCAATAAAACTCAAAGAAAAAAAAAAGATGAGAGCTCCAAACTTGATTCTTCAGGCTTGGAGAAAACATTGCAGAATGTTAGCAGGACAGGGTTATATGATCAGAGTCATATTTTAGAAAGATTACCCTAGGAATAGTGTGGGGGGTTGTTTGGAAAGGGTAAGAATGCAGGCAGGTAGAATCATTGGGAGGCCAAGGTGAGGACCCTGTATGAAAACACTAGGGAGAACGGAGGAGAGGATGGGCTGGAAAGGGTACAGGCAGCAGAGTGGATGAGAACAGTAAATTCTAGAGCCCATCCCAGGCATGAATCCTAGTGCTGACATATACATGCTGTGTAAAATTGAGAAGTTATTTAACCTGTTTTTTGTGCCTCAGTTTTCTCACCTATAAAATGAGAACAATCATAAGATTTACCTCATTGGGTTGCGGTGAATATTAAATGTGTCAATGTAACAGAATAGTGAGAGGGCATTGGAAGTAGTAGACATGTCAGAAGAGACTGAGTGAGTCTGACATCTTTGCCCTCTGAGGTGTTGCCGTGACATTTAGCCAAACCAATAGGAAATCTCTTATGGCTGATGGGGGTTTTCACAAATTCTTTTTGTAGATGGAACTCTCTTGGAGCCCCTCAAAAGATGCCATGTGGTCAGCCATATTTCTAGTAAACATCAGCCCACCTCTACTAGCTAATACTGACTGAGTGCTTACTATGCACCAGGGACTATTCCAAACCATGTATGTCTTACTGAACCCTCGCAATAATAGCAGGAGGCAGGTCTAATCATCAGCCCCATTTCACAGATGTGGAAACTGAGGCACTAAGATCGAATCTATTGTGGCTTTCTCTTAAACCATAAGGGTAGCTCTCTAGATATATCAGAAAACCAAACTGTGGGGACTTCCCTGGTGGCACAGTGGTTAAGAATCTGCCTGCCAATGCAGGGGACATGAGTTCGAGCCCTGGTCCGGGAAGATCCCACATGCCGCAGTGCAACTAAGCCTGTGCACCACAACTTCTGAGCCTGCTCTCTAGAGCCGGTGAGCCACAACTACTGAGCCCACGTGCCACAACTACTAAAGCCCACGTGCCTAGAGCCCGTGCTCTGCAACAAGTGAAGAGATCGCAATGGGAAGCCCGCGCACCACAACGAAGAGTAGCCTCTGCTCGCCACAACTAGAGAAAGCCCGCGTGCAGCAATGAAGACCCAATGCAGCCATAAAATAATTAATTAATTAATTTTTTTAAAAAAAGAAAAGAAAACCAAACTGTGTAGTTGCTAAAGCCAAATGTCCAGCGGGTGAGGAGAGTCTCCAAGTAGATGAAACCCACCTGGTTTATATAAAAGGTCTGAGGGTTTTATCTGTTAAGAGCAAGGCCCTATCCTCCCTTACTAGAAATGCCTCTTCCTGACTTTGTTCGCTGGCAATTCTTCTCTGGCACTCATTCCTGGCAGCTGACTGAACACATTAAATCAGCCCATAGGAATAAGTCAAACTCTATTAGTCACTGTGTAAAAATGCTATGTCTATTTATTATGAGTTATTTATAAACACCAAGACTAGACTCTATAATTTAATACCACCTGCAATGATTCCTGAAAGTGGCAAGGTTTTACCAGTACAATCTGATTAATTGACCTGGTCAAACAGAGCTCCAGATCAAGCATAACTTCCCTTTGACAGAAGCATATTCATCTTCGTCTAAAGGCAGCTTTCTTGACTCATCAGGGGAGAACAAAACAGCTCATTTCATGGAGCCAATTAACACCATCTGGATAATATGTACGTTCCACTAAAGAAATATTTATAAGCTTCTAATATTTCCTTTATATATATATATATATATGTACACACAAGGAAGTACACACTTTATGATTTCAACTATATAGTGTCTGAAAACACACAAATATAGAATATGCTGTCAAAAGACAGGACAATGGTTTTTCTTGGTGGCCGAGGTGGGGAGACCCAACACCTGGGACGGGGCAGGAGAGGGGCCGCTGAGGGACTGGGTGTGTTCTGGGTGCTGGTTTCATGGCTGTGGTCACTTTGTGAATACTCTTCATATGAACACTGTATTTATATATGCTATACTTTACTAAAATGTTTGCCAAAAATTAAGAAAAAAAGAAACTCATACTTAAGTAGTGACATAAGCCCAGCATTTAACTAAACATGATGCTATCTCAACTCTCCCACATTCTTGAAGCATTTAGATGGGCAAGTCACATTAAATTAGCCTTGATGTGCTCACTTGTAAAATAAGAATAATATGAACGTGACAGATGGATTAAATATGACAATGTATAAGCAATATATGTATATACATGTTTACATATAAACTATATATATATATATACACAATCTGTCAACTTGTAACTTGCTATGCAAATTAAGCATTGTTACTATTATTAATTATAATTATTGCACAATCCTTGCTTTCAGCAATAATGCACATCACTCTTCCTGACAGAGACTGAGCAGAGAAGTCAATATGTTGATTTTTTAAAATTTTGTATTTGGTTCATCCAAATAGTAGTAAGAGGGTAAAACTAATTAGTTACCACAATTTTGCTGTTGACTATGAGTCATGAAATCCCATTGTCCATGAAATTCCGAGGCAGGGCCGGCCTTTTTCCTGGAAGAGTTAACAGCCTCTTACACAGAATTTTTCCAGACCTTTTCCTCAAGCCTTGAACTAAAATTCAAACATGAGTCATTCCTTTGATTGACAATAGAGAACACTGTTCACAAGGCAATCCTTTGGAAGAGAGAGTTTCAGCCATTAACACCTTTTCTTAAATTACTCACTTTTCCAGCCTCTCACCAGGGAAGCGGGGTCCTGGGGGAAGGAAAACAGGAAAGGTGGGTTTATATATTTAGAAAATCAGATGCTCCACCACTGTATGTTGGATGTGTAGGGACAGATATCTTGTCCTTTTAGTTCTTAGGTCACCAGTGTCTAGGGAGCCATATCCAGTTCTGAGGAAGAACACTGTAAACTCCTAGGATATTTTTTCCCAGCAGAAAAAAAAATCACATATTTTATGTGACTTAATTCTTTTCCAAGGTATCTCCAAGAGCTCCCAGGTGATGCCAATGCAAATAGTGCAGGGCCCACACTTTGTGAAACACTGGTCTACTTTAAAGGTATATAAATGTGTCAGGCATAAATGATTCTGAAGGATCTTAAATCGTTTTGGAGGGAAATAATCTTAGAGACGTCAGTAGGATCTGAACTTCCATTTTAAGGAAACAGTAAATAGTTTCCATCAGTGTCCAGGGGCGCTCCCCAGGACCCAAGAGAAACAGTCAAAATAGCTAAAAGCAAACACAAGCTTGAGGTAGACACTGAAATGGAAAAGAATTCATTTGCAAGAAGAAATTGCTATCACAAGGACAGTAAATACTTATGTAGCATGACTAGCCCACTAATCCCTTATGTAGACCTACAACCAGAATAAGGCCAAATCTGGAAAAAAAAAAAAAAAGCAGTATATGCTTTCAATATTTAATGTACCAGTCTGGCTTGACACATTCATCTCATACAGTGGAAGCATCAATACTCAAAATCCAGAATCCTCTACATTAAACTCCAGTAAGAAGATAGCCTTATTCTTGGGACCAGAAATACTCAAAGGCTAAAATCCTCCCAGCTGGACATGTCCAACGTGTGCTGTTAAGACACCACTTTTCTTGTATTTCCACAGACAACTGCCTTCAGATTGTCTCATTCTAAAAAACAGATTGTCTCATTCTTTTCAATGATATGTTAATGCAGTCAAATCGTTTACATTCATGCCACAAATGATTGTGAATACGTGTCAGGCGTTGAAGAAAACCCCTTAAGCTCCCTCCCCTTACTGGGCTTACAGTCTAGAGACTGTAAAAGGGTTTCATGGTCAGGTAAGTACAGTAAATACTGCATCCAAGATCCACTTATCAAAGATTCACAATATTCACTAGGAATAAATAAACCTGTATCTCTCTTTTATCACCATGTCTCAATCTCATTAGATGCTTTTAGCATGGCATACACATGAACTCTCACGGAACCCTGAGAAACAGTGATATGGATTAAAATAGCTCCAAGAATTAAGGAAAATAAGCCAGCAGTAAAAACGGTGACAGAAAGGCTTACACAGAGAAAAATGAGAAGGTAACTTGGTGAAATCCAGCCTCTTGTTCTACTATCCTCCAACATAAACAAGCTTGGAACTGAACTGGCTTCCCAAGGACATGCTTGACCCAAGCCTACCTGCATTATAGAGTAACCGTGTCTATCTCTTGGACCTTCTAGAATGAAGCAGGAATCTGGAGGAGGAGGCTTAAAGAGGAAGAGCAGAAGATTCTGCAAATGAATGTGGCCCATTTCAGGATTTCATCTAAAGCTGGGCTGGTGGCCAGTGGGCAGCCACTAACACCCAGGATTCCAGGAGCTAACATGCCTCCCACCAAATGGAAGATGCAGAAAATCACATTCTCATCTGGCAAAATCTAGTTTGATTACTTCAAATATGCTGACAAATCTCATAAAAGGAAAGAGCTATTCATTCACTGGGAAGAGGTCTTTTCTTACTTAGCAGCAATTCCATGATCCCTCATTATTCTACTTTAGAGTTCTTCTACCTAAAAAAGACCTTAAACACTACCTAGGGCTTCCCTGGTGCTGCAGTGGTTAAGAATCTGCCTGCCAGTGCAGGGGACAGGGGTTCGAGCCCTGGTCCGGGAAGATCCCACATGCCTCCAGCAACTAAGCCCGTGCGCCACAACTACTAAGCCTGTGCTCTAGAGCCAGTGTGCCACAACTACTGAGCCTGCATGCCACAACTACTGAAGCTCGCGCGCCTACAGCCCCCACTCGCTGTAACTAAAGAAAGCCCGTGCACAGCAACGAAGACCCAACGCAGCCAAAAATAAAATAAAATAAATTTTTAAAAAAGGAAGCACACACATGCACACGCACACACACAAACATGAACACAATCCAAAGAAATAAACGGAAACCAACTTTATAAAAATAAATAAAAACCACTATCTAGCCCAGTGTTGATAAAACTTGATTGCAACCACCTATGAGTGAAATGAGTTCAGTGAGTCTCAACCAGCATTTTGCTCTAAATGAGATAGAATGGAATGAAATGAATTAGAGGATATCAGAGCATCAGACGCAGCAGGAGTGATTTTTTTTGCAAAATTTTAATTTATATATCTATTCATATATGTATATATGTACAGTTTTATAATATAAAATGTATTTCTCACTGTGAGCTGTAACCAGAAATATTTAACAACCAGTGATGCAGTCTAATGCCCTCATTCTATGTATGAGTATATTGAAGCCCAGAGAAGTTAAGCAACTTGCCCAAAGACACACAGCTAGAAAAAGCCATACTTAGAATCTAGCAACTCTGACTCCTTGTTCAATATTCTTGGCATTCTGCCAAATAATTTTGTTCAAAAAACAAAATTAAACCTCATTTCTACCTTTTAAAATATAACAATCCTGTCTATAAGGCCTGTTTAAAGATGTCTTTTCAATAACTCTCCACTCATTGCCTTAAACAAAACTCTAAACAAAATAGTAATACTGACCTTGGCTGAGATCTATGCCAGACAAACATGAAGCCTGAGGCAAAACCTGAGGTGTTTAATGCTTTGCCTTATAAACTTCCTCACTAAATATGACAGAAGGGAATATAGCCAGAAGCGCTATAAAATTCCTATTAAACAATATATCTCTTAAGTAGGTACTGCTTACAAAATAAACCATCCGGTCCCATTTTCTCCTTTATGATCTAATTTTCTTGTCATCAGAGCTTAGATATTTTTTTTCTGAAGAAGGAAAAGATTACTTCAGTAGCAGTAGTGACCTTCCCCCCCAACCAATGAGAGCTTATTATAAACAATAACAATGAGACCCTAAAGTTTTATAATAGCCTTTAAATTGCACAGAACTCTCTCAAGGGCTTTGAGTCAGACATAAAACCTGAAAACATAGTATTTTCAATGAAGCTGTAGATGGGCAGAATTGGTAGAGAAAAGGAGGAAAGTGGATATGGCAGGGGGGAGGGTTTCTTTCTTTTTCTTCTTTAATTCTTTTACAAGTAATTATGCAAGGAACTTCAAGCCACTCAAACTGAACTCAGAGATGGCAAAAAAAAAAAAATTGTGCTCGTGTTTTTTTGTTGTTGTTGCTGTTGTTGTTTTTTGCGGTACGCGGGCCTCTCACTGTTGTGGCCTCTCCCGTTGCGGAGCACAGGCTCCGGACTCGCAGGCTCAGCGGCCATGGCTCACGGGCCCAGCCGCTCCACGGCATATGGGATCTTCCTGGACCAGGGCACGAACCCATGTCCCCTGCCTCGGCAAGCAGACTCTCAACCACTGTGCCACCAGGGAAGCCCGTGCTTGTGGTTTTGAAAACAATTCTCTACAACAGTTGCTGGCACATAAGAAGATGCTTGCTGACAGGTGTTTCAAAGACAACTTTTATTTTTGTTTTGTTTTTCCCCTGGGGCAACTTTGCGAGCCATCATTTTTCTTGAAAGATTTCTCTCCCCTGAGGTGTTCCACATATACGCCATAATAAGAAAATGAGACAGATGCAATTCAAAATATATGTAAGGGAGAATGTGGACAGAATAGATTTTATAGTATCTCATGGTACTAGCTTGAGTGATGGGAAGATTTTCCACTGAAATGCCCCAGTCCCCTGATTTATGTTATATTCAGAGGAATAAGAATTTCTTACTATCCATCCTGTACCTAGTTTGTGGGCCCACAGAGCAATTGGGTTAATTAATATGACAGAATGACCTCATATGAATCATTCATTAGGCCCTGACACATCTCCAATGAAGTCAAGTCCTGACTTACCAACATTCACCTTTCACATATTGGCTTTTAATTCAGCTATTTGCTACTAAGCTCTCATTTTTCCATTAAAAAACTGTGCAGTGCTCACAATAACAATCATTTTAATATGTATTAAATAGTTTCTTTATGTCAGCCATTGTTCTAATTGCTTTACATGTTTTAACTCTAATTTTCACAAGCTGATAAAGTAGATGAGGGTAAGTTCTAAAAAGGCAAAGATTTTTGTCTGTTTTGTTCACTGATTTATCTCTATCACCGAAAATAGTTTCTGGCATACAGTAGATGCTCAGTAAATGTCCACTTTATAGAGCTGAGAAAAGTGAGGCCTAGAGAGGTCTCTTGTCCAAGGTCAAACAGGTAAGAAGTAGCAAAGCCCAGACGTAAAATGTGTACCTAATGGCTCGTAGTGTTAGTCAGTGGTGACTTGCTATTCAGTTATTCCTCATGCTGTATTTTTCAAAACATCCAATTTTTAATTGAATGTTTCTAACTTAAAAGTTCTTTTTATTGAAAAGTTTTAAAATTCTGAAGATATACACAGAAAACAAAACAAAAATGTATCCCACTAATTGAATGATAACCACTGTTAATGTTTTGGAGTGTTTCAAAATCTCTGATAAATGTCTATGAATGTACTTATGAGATTAAAGGATATGGTCTCCAAAATATGCATTCTGAGCTTGGAAATTATATGACCCACCAATTTTTATGCCCACATTAAAAAAAGAAAAATAAAGCAGGGTTAGCCTTGCCCAGTGATGATGGAAAAGGTCTTTAGGTGCCAATAATTTGCTAAAAGTGCATTAGATACAACGTTATAACAAGATATTACAATTATATAATATAAAAATATAATGTTACAATGTGTTCTATCTCCTACAAACAGAGCTACCTTCCCCTGTAGTCGGGTCTCAGAGTCTCCCAACAATTCATGTGTAGGAGCCCAGAAGTTCAACCGTCAACAACGACCCACCTAACCAAGAAGAAGTGAACTTGGATGGCCAAGTAACTCGGTTCAAGTTACGAGGAAATTAAATCAGTATGAAGAGGTGCCTAGAAATCAAGGAAATGCATGAGAATGCCTAACAGAGATAGCCTAAGATAAAATCAGACCGGTGGCCTCCAAATTTCCTTCGTTTCACCACTATCAGGAAAAGTATTTTAGCATATGCTTTTAATATAGGGGATCTTATTATAATATGTGTACATGTATCACTGCATTGGTATACTCTAAACGACAGGAAAAATAAATATTTTTAATGTGATGAAATTAATTTAAAAATAAATGTTAATGGGGACTTCCCTGGTGGCACAGTGGTTAAGAATCCGCCTGCCAATGCAGAGGACACAGGCTCGAGCCCTGGTCCAGGAAGATCCCACATGCCGCGGAATGACTGAGCCCGTGTGCCACAACTACTGAAGCCTGAGCACCTAGAGCCCATGCTCTGCAACAAGAGAAGCCACTGCAATGAGAAGCCCTCTCACTGCAATGAAAAGTAGCCCCCGCTCACCACAACTAGAGAGAAAGCTGGCGTGCAGCAACGAAGACCCAACGCAGCCAAAAATAAATTTTAAAAAAATTAATTCCTTAAAAAAAATTAAAAATAAATGTTAATGTTATTTTTCCACACACCAGTGGATCATTGCATATCCTGGAATACTTTCACTCTCTTATTTAGAAACTACTGATGAGTTGACTGAGGCAGTCTATGTTTTTAAGGATTGTTCCTGCTTCTTTTCGATTCAAGCCATTTTGCCTTACGGAGGTTTTGCTCATGGTAGTAAATAAAGTCTAATTTTTTTTTTCACAGTTTTACCTGATCCAGATTTTTTTTCACATAAGAGTCAATAAAAGACTGATAATGCCCAAAGTGCTGTGCTGGGTCCCATATCACAAAGTCATTTCATGTCATTCCCCAAAACCAAGAGAGATTAAGAAACTTCTCTTTTCAGATGAAAGGATAAAGAAGATGTGGTATATATATAGACAATGCAACACTACTCAGCAATAAAAAAGAATGAAATAATGCCATTTGTAGCAACATGGATGGAACTAGAGATTATCATACTAAGTGAAGTAAGTCAGAAAAAGAAAGACAAATACCATACGATATCACTTATATGTGAAATCTAAAATATGACACAAATGAACATATCTATGAAACAGAAATGGACTCACAGACATAGGGAACAGACTTGTGGTTGCCAAGGGGGAGGAGGGGTGGGGGAGGGATGGATTGGGAGTTTAGGATTAGCAGATGCAAGCTATTATATATAGAATGGATAAACAATAGGGTCCCACTGTATAGCACAGGGAACTATATTCAATATCCTGTGATAAACCATAATGGAAAAGAATATGAAAAACAATATATATATATGTTTAACTAAGTCACTTTGTTGTACACCAGAAATTAATACAACATTGTAAATCAACTATACTTCAATGTTTTAAAAAAATAATCACCTCGGGCTTCCCTGGTGGTGCAGTGGTTGAGACTCTGCCTGCCAGTGCTGGGGACATGGGTTCAAGCCATGGTCTGGGAAGATCCCACATGCCACGGAGCAGCTAGGCCCGTGAGCCACAACTACTGAGCCTGAGCATCTGGAGCCTGTGCTCCACAACAAGAGAGGCCGTGATAGTGAGAGGCCCGCGTACCACGGTGAAGAGTGGCCCCCGCTTGCCGCAACTAGAGAAAGCTCTCGCACAGAAACGAAGATCCAACGCAGCCAAAAATATAAAAATAAATAAAATTAAAATTAAAAAAAATAATAATAATCACCTCAAAAAACCCACAAAACTTCTCTTTTCACAAATCAAATGAATAAGTAATTAACTGTAGGCATTAATAGGCAATTCAAAAAAGAAATAGAAAAATTAATCAAATCATTAAAAGAATAACCAAAACAATCTTGAGAAAGAACAAAGTTGGAGTACTCATATTTTCCAATTTCAAAACTTCTCCAAAGCTACAGTAATCAAGACAATGTGGTATGCTACCACATATATATGGA
This sequence comes from Hyperoodon ampullatus, assembly GCF_949752795.1. NCBI lineage: Eukaryota > Metazoa > Chordata > Mammalia > Artiodactyla > Ziphiidae > Hyperoodon > Hyperoodon ampullatus. The sequence goes on from NC_136926.1 coordinate 70,071,319, forward strand.
ATCTAAAAGAAAAAAAAAAAAGGTTCTGAAGAACCTAGGGGCAGGACAGGAATAAATATGCAGACTAGAGAATGGACTTGAGGACACAGGGAGGGGGAAGGGTAAGCTGAGACAAAGTGAGAGAGTGGTATGGACTTATATATACTACCAAATGTAAAATAGATAGCTAGTGGGAAGCAGCCGCATAGCACAGGGAGATCAGCTCGGTGCTTTGTGACCATCTAGAGGGGTGGGATAGGGAGGGTGGGAGGGAGATGCAAGAGGGAGAAGATATGGGGATATATGTATATGTACAGCTGATTCACTTTGTTATAAAGCAGAAACTAACACACCATTGTAAAGCAATTGTACTCTAATAAAGATGTTTGAAAAAAAAGACAGTGTGTTACTGGTATAAAATAGATGTACATATCAATGGAATAGGATTGAATGTCCAGACATAAACACATACATTTATAGTCAATTGATTTTTGATGAGGGTACTAAGACAACTCAATGGGGAAAGAATAGTCTTCAACAAATGATGCTGAGACAACTACATTTTCACTCCCCAAAGAATGAACTGGACCCTTCCTTTACACCCCACATGAAAATTAACTCAAAGTGAATCAAAAATTTCAGTGAAAGAGTTAATGCTATAGAACTCTTAGAAATCATGAAATAATATTTAAAATCACTGACAATCAAAAATTAAAATAATTAGAAATTATTTTCATCTCTCCAACTGATTAAAGAAATTCTAAAGACTAGTACAGGCTAGGTTTGGAGGAAAAGGAACTCTGATGTACTTTTGATGATTATGTAAATTGACAGCTTCTGGAAAGCAGTTTGGTAACATGGGCCAATGTTAGAAGGTAATCCACTTTGACTTAGTAATTCCACTCGAAGGAAACTATCCTTTCAAAAAAAAAATTGATAAGAATACAAAATTGTATGTGTGAAGATGCCCATCTAGGCATTGTAAAGAAAAAGAAAACTGGGAGTAAAATTGCCCATCAGTTAAGGTTTGGTTAAAAACATGTATCCCACAAAATAATAAGCAGCCATTAAAATTGTTGATGAATACTATATGTTATTGAAATGGAAAGATGCAGACAATCTATTATTAAGGTTAAAAAAAAAAAGTAGGCACCCCCAGGCCAGATAGGGAATACAGAAAAGAGAAATTAACACCCAAAGGGAGTATCCAAGGCGCTAAAGTTGAACATTGTGTTCCTCTCTGCTTTTTCATGGGTCAGACCTGTCTGTATACATCTTCCAATATGTTAAAGGTTGATTTTTCCCTTATCAATATTTCCCAGGTGGAAACAATTTGAACATTGGGACCAACAATCATAGGCTAATGTAATAATTCTAGATTGTCTGGCAGATACTAAGGAACGTGGATGCATGATTAGACAGCTTTTTCCAAATACTCTAGCCAGTGGCAAGAGGTTCTGATCTTTGGATAATTGGGACTGATGACCCTAAATTACCAGATAATCCCAAAGATTCTAAATCTGTTTAAGAAAAAGAAATAGTAACAGCCAACGTTCTCAACTAAATGGTGGTACTCCTTTGTAGTATAAAACATGAGTCTGAGGAATATTTCCATGTTCACGCTTAGTTAGAACCCTCTGGAGAAAGGGGCTGTCTGACCCAGGGATATATTTATTCCTCCCAACAAGTTCCCAGGGGACAAACATCTGTCAATACAACTATAGCCTAACCTCCCCCAAATGGAGCAAAAGTCAATAACTATGTTTCCTAGCTCCTTCAAGAGAGTGCTTAGAGTATTAACACAGCCCATAAAAGATTAGAGATCAACTGTTTTAACACTTGTCAGCTGCCTGAGCTACATTTTGTAACAATTTTGGTCTTACCTCCAAGAGTCACCAAAAGTATTCCCTGGATGAACTACCTTATGCTAAAGTCCAAGGTATCAAGGAGCTTGGAAAGCCCCAAAGCAAGAAAATGCTGAGGACCTATCTCAGACACTCTCCTTCCCTCCTAGGTCTTAGCCCAGAGCACACACTCTCATAAATTATCCATGTATCTCCCAAGCAAAAAGGAGCTAGAAATTCCAGGGAATCACTCAATCAAGTGTATATTTAGTTTCACTTCTGAAATGCTCAGTTAAATGTGGCTGTAGAGAGGAGACCTTCAAGATGGCAGAGGAATAAGACGTGGAGATCACCTTCCTCCCCACAAATACATCAGAAATTCATCTACAGGTGGAACAACTCCTACAGAACACCTACCAAACGCTGGCAGAAGACCTCAGACTTCCCAAAAGCCATTGGGATGACAGGGTCTTGGTGCACTGGCCAGGTGTCAGGCCTGTGACCCTGAGGTGGGAGAGCCGAGTTCAGGATATTTGTCCAACAGTGACCTCCCGGCTCCACATCATAGCAAACGGTGAAACCTCTCCCAGAGGTCTCCATCTCAATGCTAAGACCCAGCTACATTCAACGACCAGCAAGTTCCAGTGCTGGACACACTATGCCAAACAACTAGAAAGACAGGAACACTACCCCACCCATTAGCAGGGAGGCTGCCTAAAATCATAATAAGTTCACAGACATCCCAAAACAAATGACCAGATGCAGTCCTGCCCACCAGAAAGATAAGATCCAGCCTCATCCACCAGAACACAAGCACTAGTCCCCTCCACCAGGAAGCCTACACAACCCACTGAACTAACCTTCACCACTGGGGACAGACACCAAAAACAACGGGAACTACAAACCTGCAGCCTGTGAAAAGGAGGCCCCAAACACAGTAAATTAAGCAAAATGAAAAGACAGAGAAACACACAGCAGATGAAGAAACAGGGTAAAAACCCACAAGACCAAACAAATGAAGAGGAAATAGGCAGTCTACCTGAAAAAGAATTCAGAGTAATGATAGTAAAGATGATCCAAAATCTTGGAAATACAATGGAGAAAATACAAGAAATGTTTAACAAGGACCTAGAAGAACTAAACAGCAAAGAAGCAATGATGAACAACAAATACAATGGAGAAAATACAAGAAATGTTTAACAAGGACCTAGAAGAACTAAACAGCAAAGAAGCAATGATGAACAACACAATATGAAATTAAAAATTCTCTAGAAGGAATCAATAGCAGAATAACTGAAGCACAAGAACGGATAAGTGACCTGGAAGATAAAATAGTAGAAATAACTACTGCAGAACAGAATAAAGAAAAAAGAATGAAAAGACTTGAGAACAGTCTTAGAGACCTGTGGGACAACAATAAACACACCAAGTTTTGACTTATATGGGCTCAGAAGAAGAAGAGAAAAAGAAAGGGACTGAGAAAATATTTGAAGAGATTATAGTTGAAAACTTCCCTAATATGGGAAAGGAAAGAGTCAATCAAGTCCAGGAAGTGCAGAGAGTCCCATATAGGATAAATCAATGGAGAAACACGCCAAGACACATATTAATCCAACTATAAAATTTAAATACAAAGAAAAAATATTAAAAGCAACAAGGGAAAAATAACAAATAACATACAAGGGAATCCCCAAAAGGTTAACAACTGATCTTTCAGCAGAAACTCTGCAAGCCAGAAGGGAGTGGCAGGACATATTTAAAGTGATGAAAGAAAAAAAACCGACAATCAGGATTACTCTATCCAGCAAGGATCTCATTCAGATTCGACGGAGAAATTAAAACCTTTACAGACAAGCAAAAGCTAAGAGAATTCAGCACCACCAAACCAGCTTAACAATAAATGCTAAAGGAACTTCTCTAGGCAGGAAACACAAGAGAAGGAAAAGACCTACAATAACAAACCCAAAACAATTAAGAAAATGGTAATAGGAACATACATATCGATAACTAACTTAAATGTAAATAGATTAAGTTCTCCAATCAAAAGACATAGACTGGCTAAATGGATACAAAAACAAGACTTGTATATATGCTGTCTACAAGAGACCCACTTCAGACATAGGGACACATGCAGACTGAAAGTGAGGAGATGGAAAAAGATATCCCATGCAAATAGAAATCAAAGGAAAGCTGGAGTAGCAATTCTCATATCAGACAAACTAGACTTTAAAATAAAGACTATTACAAGAGACAATGAAGGATAATACATAATGATCAAGGGATCCATCCAAGAACATATAACAATTGTAAATATTTATGCACCCAACATAGGAGCACCTCAATACATAAGGCAAATGGTAACAGCCATAAAAGGGGAAATTGACAGTAACACAATCATAGTAGGGGACTTTAACTCCCTACTTTCACCAGTGGACAGATCATCCAAAATGAAAATAAATAAGGAAACACAAGCTTTAAATGATCCATTAAACAAGATGGACTTAATTGATATTTATAGGGCATTCCATCCAAAAACAACAGAATACACTTTCTTCCCAAGTGCTCATGGAACATTCTCCAGGATAGATGATACCTTGGGTCACAAGGCAAGCCTTGGTAAATTTAAGAAAACTGAAACCATATCAAGTATCTTTCCCGACCACAATGCTATGAGACTAGATATTAATTACAAGAAAAAAATCTGTAAACAATAAAAACACATGGAGGCTAAATGATACACTACTAAATAACCAAGAGATCACTGAAGAAATCAAAACCAGAAACAAATGACAATGAAAACATGATGACCTAAAACCTATGGGATGTAGCAAAAGCAGTTCTAAGAGGGAAGTTTATAGCAATACAATTCAACCTCAAGAAACAAGAAACATCTCAAATAAACAATCTAACCTTATACCTAAAGCAATTAGAGAAAGAAGAATAAAAAAAAACTAAAAAGTTAGCAGAAGGAAAGAAATCATAAAGATCAGATCAGAAATAAATGAAAAACAAATGAAGGAAATGACAGCAAAGATCAATAAAACTAAAAGCTGGTTCTTTGAGAAGATAAACAAAATTGATAAACCATTAGCCAGACTCATCAAGAAAAAAAGGGAGAAGAATCTAATCAATAGAATTAGAAATGAAAAAGGAGAAGTAAAAACTGACACTACAGAAATACAAAGGATAATGAGAGATTACTACAAGCAACTCTATGCCAATAAAATGGACAATCAGGAAGAAATGGACAGACTCTTAGAAAAGCACAGCCCTCTGAGACTGAACCAGGAAGAAATCAAAAATATAAACAGACCAATCACAAGCACTGATATTGAGACCATGATTAAAAATCTTCCAACAAACAAAAGCCCAGGACCAGGTGGCTTCACAGGAAAATTCTATCAAAGATTTACAGAAGAGCTAACACCTATCCCTCTCAAAATCTTCCAAAATATAGTAGAAGGGGGAACACTCCCAAGCTCATTCTATGAGGCCAACATCACCCTGATACCAAAACCAGACAAAGATGTCACAAAGAAAGAAAACTACAGGCCAATATCACTGATTAACAGAGAGGCAAAAATCCTAAACAAAACACTAGCAAACAGAATCCAACAGCATATTAAAAAGATCATACACCATGATCAAGTGGGATTTATCCCAGGAATGCAAGGATTCTTCATTATATGCAAATCAATCAATGTGATACACCATATAAACAAATTGAAGGAGAAAAATGATATGATCATCTCAATAGATGCAGAAAAAGCTTTTGACAAAATTCAACACCCATTTATGATAAAAACCCTCCAGAAAGTAGGCACAGAGGGAACTTACCTCAACATAATAAAGGTCATATATGACAAACCCACAGCCAACATCATTCTCAATGGTGAAAAACTGAAACCATTTCCACTAAGATCAGGAACAAGACAAGGCTGTCCACTCTCATCACTATTATTCAACATAGTTTTGGAAGTTTTAGCCACAGCAATCAGAGAAGAAAAAGAAATAAAAAGAATCCAAATCAGAAAAGAAAAAGTAAAGCTGTCACTGTTTGCAGATGACATGATATTATACATAGAGGATCCTAAAAATGATACCAGAAAAGTAGCATCTAGTAGCATCCTAAAGATGATACTAGAGCTAATCAATGAATTTGGTAAAGTAGCAGGATACAAAATTAATGCACAGAAATCTCTTGCATTCCTATGCACTAATGATGACAAATCTGAAAGAGAAATTAAGGAAACACTCCCATTTACCACTGCAACAAAAAGAATAAGATATCTAGGAATAAACCTACCTAAGGAGACAAAAGACCTGTATGCAGAAAATTATAAGACACTGATGAAAGAAATTAAAGATGATACAAACAGATGGAGAGATATACCATGTTCTTGGATTGGAAGAATCAACATTGTGAAAATGACTCTACTACCCAAAGCAATCTACAGATTCAATGCAATCCCTTCAACCTACCAGTGGCGTTTTTCACAGAACTAGAACAAAGAATTTCACAATTTGTATGGAAAAACAAAAGACCCCGAATAGCCAAAGCAATCTTGAGAATGAAAAATGGAGCTGGAGGAATCAGGCTCCCAGACTTTAGATTATACTACAAAGCTACAGTAATCAAGGCAGTATGGTACTGGTACAAAAACAGAAATATACATCAATGGAACAGGATAGAAAGCCCAGAGATAAACCCATGCACATAATGTCACCTTGTTTTTGATAAAGGAGGCAATAATATACAATGGAGAAAAGACAGCCTCTTCAATAAGTTGTGCTGGGAAAACTGGACAGCTACATGTAAAAGAATGAAATTAGAACACTCCCTAATACCACACACAAAAGTAAACTCAAAATGGATTAAAGGCCTAAATGTAAGGCCATACACTATAAAACTCTCAGAGGAAAACATAGGCAGAACACTCTATGACATAAATCACAGCAAGATCTTTTTTGACCCACCTCCTCGAGAAATGGAAATAAAAACAAAGATAGACAAATGAGACCTAATGAAACTTAAAAGCTTTTGCACAGCAAAGGAAACCATAAATAAGACCAAAAGACAACCCTCAGAATGGGAGAAAATATTTGCAAATGAAGCAACTGACAAAGGACTTATCTCCAAAATTTACAAGGCGCTCATGTAGCTCAATATCATAAAAACAAACAACCCAATCCAAAAATGGGCAGAAGACCTAAACAGACATTTCTCCAAACAAGATATACAGATTGCCAACAAACACATGAAAGAATGCTCAACATCACTAATCATTAGAGAAATGCAAATCAAAACTACAATGAGGTATCACCTCACACCAGTCAGAATGGCCATCATCAAAAAATCTATCAACACATGAAGAACCTAAGGGCAGGACAGGAATAAAGACACAGACCTACTAGAGAATGGACTTGAGGACACAGGGAGGGGGAAGGGTAAGCTGGAACAAAGTGAGAGAGTGACATGGACATATATATATGACCAAATGTAAAACTGATAGGTAGTAGGAAGCAGCCGCATAGCACAGGGAGATCAGCTCGGTGCTTTGTGACCACCTAGAGAGGTGGGATAGGGAGGGTGTGAGGGAGATGCAAGAGGGAGCAGATATGGGGATATATGTATATGTATAGCTGATTCACTTTGTTATAAAGCAGAAACTAACACACCATTGTAAAGCAATTATACTCCAATAAAGATGTTTTTAAAAATGTGGCTGTATGTTCTTAAAGTCAAAAACAAACAAACAAACCAGACCTGAATAAAGTGAATGTTCCCAGCAAATACCACGTCTTCAAGGGTCAGCTATCTCCCAAGGAAGAGGAAGAGGGCTGCATGTCACGTAATTCCAAGAATCACTAATGCAGAATCTTTACCTTCTGAATTCTTCTTGCCAACAACTCTATTTTGAAACCCTATGGATTATTGGGTATGGTATTTTTAAAGAGAATCTCTACTTAGGCTGACACATTTGGGAGAGGGAGTTATTTATTGTTGCATGGGAAGCACCTGAGTTCCCATATTTCTGTCCAACAGGAGATCCATTTTCAACTCTACTTCTGATCAGGAAGCCAATTTTTCTATCAACAGCAGTGAAATCCTCTTCTTCCAAGCACTAAGTGTAGCTCATGGAAAACACAAGAGCCAATGGCCAACGCCTTGAGAACAATTGGAGCAGAGGATGATAAAACTATAGGAACAAATGGCTATTAGCCCATTCTTGGGATAATAATAATCAATAACCAACAGTTTTGCTGAAAGTATTATTCATCAAGAATAGAGTGGATAAATACTGTAAGTAAAATAAATAGGAGCATCTTCTTCAAAACAAAAACTTAGTATTTTCAACTAGCTAGGGCCATGATAGAAGCAAGTGAAATCTCTGGGTACACCAATATGGAAAAAGTGCAGTATAAAAAATACATTAGAGGATAACCAAGATTTATGTAATGGTGGGACAGATGTCCAGATTAGTCAAGAACAGGGCCATTTCTCTTTACATTCACTCCTCATTTCCTTAAGAGGAAGAATCAGACCACAGCCCTACTATATATCACTTTTAATTGGTTTTCCATAATTACTTTAAGAGTATAGAAAACCTGTGCTTCTTTCATCTCAAAGTACGAGTTCAGTCATTATGAACTAATACATCTTCACAGATTTCTGAATTAAAAACTACGTCCAGATAGCATGAAAAGGGGATATCTGAATATGGTGGACCCAAATGACTATGGCAGTCAGGATTTTTGTACCTGGTGGGGAAGGCACCAGCTACAGAAAGAATAATCCTAGAATGTCACCCTCTTCTTAATATGTTACCTTAGCAGGTTTTTAATCTAAGAATACTCTTTGCATTTAGTTTGGTACTTAGATGACAAAGATGTGATTCTGATTCTTCCTTCTAAGCAAGGCCTAGAGAAAAGAAGTCCTATATCTTAAAACCTGATCTGCCTATGTGAACAAGCAAGGTTTCCAGCAAGTGGAGTTCTTTGTACTGACTTAAGTGACTTAGTGTACAAGGGGGGTCAGCCACTGAGATAAACGACAGTCTCAGGAGTAACTGTATAGTCAAAGCATTTCAATGAAACAGCCGCAGTTTTTTTCCTCCTCTTCCTCCTCCTCCCTATCTGCCCTCCTCCTCCTTTTTCTTGTCTTTTAGTGATTCCAATGCTTCAGAGTTATTAATATTCAAATACAGTCACAATTTCTAAGTCAAATACTAATTTTTAGTATCTGATATTTTAGATGAATAATGTTACTGCTGCCTCTCTAAAAAGAGAGAACCTATGAGTGTTTCACCCACTTTTTATAGACTTTGCTCAGATGTCAAATCCCTGTTCCTTTCTAAAGGTATCAGTAACTGTGCAGTTGATTCCCAAGTCTTTCATCCAACAAACTTGTGCGAAATACTCCTATGTGCTAGGCCCCACGTGCATAAAGATGAGGAAAACAAAATTCCTGCCCTCCAAAATTTTTAGGGGAAACCATCAAAAACACAGATTGTATTATAGAAACGTAAGTAACATAATAGAGCTCTGAACAAAGGCATGAGAATATGGAGGAGTTGATGATCTGAGTGTCTGTTTTAATGTGGTTTACCAGCTGTAGATAACATTCTGGATCCAAGAAATAGTTCTATGCCATTGTTCAGGGTTCTGCAGGAATGCATCTGCTTTCCCTTTGCAGGATTTTACTACCAGAGAGGATTACAGGCTCAAACCAAGCATAATACCACTATTACTATTCATCACGCTAAAAGGTCATTTTTCTGGGATTCATCCTTAGGTGTCTTCTCTGTTAATTCAATCCTGGTGAAGTCTTTGACTTCATAGGGATGTGAAGTGATAGATTTATATGAGTTGGTAGATGAATAAAAAGAAGTCATTCCAGATTATAGACTTAAAGAAATTAGAATGAAATGGAGAAAAGAAATGAAATGGGTGGTCAACAGCTCATTCAGAAATATATTAATAAGATGCCCAAAACTACTACCTGTGCAATCATGTCTCAAGTTATGTATTACATGCCATCTCAGAAACTGGGTTGTGAATCAACATTTGAGTCAAATTCTATTTGAAATGTATCCCAGGGCAATTTAAAGAAATAATTTAGTAAATCTCCTTCTAAAGCAAAGACTCTTACAATGTGAATAATCACGTCCTCATTTTATGTCTTGTAAGCTGGAGTTTTGTCAAGTTTACTTAATGCAAGGCAAACCACACCTTGTAGTTTATGTAAAAAAAAAAAATTACTATGAAGGAAATGGCAGCACACTGGCCGACTTTATGTCCATATGCATTCTAGTCACTAGGTTCATGAGATCAGTTGTTCTAGTTTTTAAATCACTTGTACCAGGTAGACGAGTACCCCAGGACAGAGGCAGAATAGGAAGAGGAAAACTGAGTTGTAGACAACAAAGGTAAGGAAAGAAAAGGAAAGGAAAAGAGAGGAGAGGAGAGGGGAGGGGAGGAGAGGGGAGGGGAGGAGAGGAGGGGAGAGGAAGGGAAGGGAAGGGAGAGGAAAGGAGAGGAAAGGAAAGGGAAGGAAAGGGAAGGAAAGGGAAGGAAGGGGAAGGAAGGGAAGGGAGAAAAAGAAAGAAAGGAAGGAAGGAAGGAAGAAAGAGAGAAAGAAAAGAAGAAAGAAAGAGGGAGGGAAGAAGAAGAGGGAGGAAGGAAGGAGGGAGGGAGGAAGAAAGAAAGGGAGAGAAACAGGGAAAGAGAAAGGAAAAAGGGATTATCTAAGCCATCACTTATCAAAATTTAATGCACACGTGAGTCACCTGTATTTTGTTAAAATGCAGATTCTGATTCAGGGGTCTGGGGTGAGGCACAGAGGTACTGCTTTCTAACAAGTTTCTGGGTGGTACCAATGCTGCTGGTCCATGAACCATACTTTAAGTAGCAAGGGTCTAAACTGAGTCTCTAAAATAATGGTTAGAAGGATACCTTATACTATGCAGTTTATCAGCAACTTGAACATCCAGGCAAAATGACTTTGAGGTCTTCAAACCATATCAGTGACAGAAAAAGATCAAGAGAAAAAGGGAACTCACTGAGACAATATTTCCTGTTCCTCATTTTTATTTTCTATTGCACTTCCAACCCCACCCCCACTTTTGCTGGGGAGGGCTTTATTTGAAGCAGGAAGTGAGCTACCATAACACTTTTCAGAGGAGTCTTCATAGTATTTCATAACAGCAATGAAAAGGCAGGGCATAGTGGGGCTGGTCAAAGGTTTTAGCTTTGATCTCGTGCAATATCATTTCACTGAGCCACCCAAGCTCACTCTTCGAGCAAAATTAAGGCAGTGTCTTTTACTCTGGCTCTCTCCCCCTCCTGAGATGCCTCCGGAACAATAGTGCTATATATGTAAAGTTTTTCCTTTGAACTAAGGCAAAGGGAGTACATAAGCCCCAGAACACCTTTGGGTTCCAAGCACTGTATCAACTTTGAAACTAACTATGAGACTATAGCTCTACATTTTTAGAAACACATATTTACTGAAAAATTGTAGGTATGCTATTGCACCAATTTTTTTTAAAGCCTTGGCCCAAATAAAAGCTTATAAAGAACTTCCCCTTATCAGGGCCTCAGGATAATTTCTACACCTTGATTTCCTCAATAGCCAAAGAGAAATACATAATTAGTTGTACTTCACGTTGCCATTATAAGGCTTCCACTTCTACATGGTTTAGAGAATTCCCTAAAACCACAAATCAGCCATAACATTCACTAGGATTTAACTACCTACATAGTAGAAGTAAATTGGCAAAAAGGATACACAAGGGCTTCCCTGGTGGCGCAGTGGTTGAGAGTCTGCCTGCCGATGCAGGGGACACGGGTTCGTGCCCCGGTCTGGGAAGATCCCACATGCCGCAGAGCAGCTGGGCCCGTGAGCCATGGCCGCTGAGCCTGCGCATCTGGAGCCTGTGCTCCGCAACGGGAAAGGCCACAACAGTGAGAGGCCCGTGTACCGCAAAAAAAAAAAAAAAAAAAAAAAAAAAAAAGATACTCAAAATCAAAATAGCCCCACTTAGAAATTGCACATAGCTCTTCTCCAAGCTGATGGAAAAATATCTTGAAGTAGAAATAAATCAGTATATCAGAATTGTTATTTCAAATATATATCAGGCAAAACTAGGATATGACCACAAATGATCTTGCAAAATGGCATGCCATGCCAATTAGTTCTACATTTATTTCTTCTTAAAATCTCCTGTGATGTATGTTCTATGCTTCAAAATAAATCTGGGTTAACACAAACCAATTTCTATTGCTAAATACCCTTTCCAGGTCCATAAAACCACTATAAGTGAAAGTACAAGTAAAACCACCATAAGACTATACATATTCACTTAGGATAGTTATCAGTGTTATACATACTAATATACCCTATAGAAGCTTATAAATATTAAAGATATACAGAGAAAGATACAGGAACATAATTTTTATGTTACATTTTTTATTAACCTGGTCTTTCTTTATTGCAAAACATACCCTGAGTGTTTCAATAGCTATGACATATCTGCCCTCTGGTGGAAAGATGGGTTTAGCATGTCAGGCACCACTGTTCTGGATCCTGCAACAGAAATTTGCCTGCAACAAGAGGGACATCTTTGGGCTTCCCTGGTGGCGCAGTGGTTGAGAGTCCGCCTGCCAATGCAGGGGACACGGGTTTGTGCCCCGATCCGGGAAGATCCCACATGCCGCGGAGCGGCTGGGCCCGTGAGCCACGGCCGCTGAGCCTGCGGGTCCAGAGCCTGTGCTCCGCAACGGGAGAGGCCACAACAGTGAGAGGCCCGCGTACAGCAAAAAAAAAAAAAAAAAAAAAAAAAAAAAAAGAATGAAGGAAACAGAAGAAGGCTGGGAGAAACTAGTTTAATTAAGGATGGAACAACCCAGTCTTCACAGAGAATAAACCCTACAAAATCTTTAGTTGTATAAACTTCTAACATACAAGCAACCTGTCAGCATCTTCATAGCATTTAATTGTTCCCACCACTGGAATTCATGTTTGGTGAGTATATTTCAATAGGGCCTTTCATTCAGGTACCTGATTTCTCCGTTGTGTAAACTCTATCACAATTCCTGTGATACTGGTCCCATAATTTTCCACCTGTAAATCTTTCCTTGCTACTTCTTAATGTCATTTCCTCCACAGTGCCTGGCACAGAGTAAGGGACCAATAAGTTTTAAACAAGCACATTTTTATGAGTGAAATATTTTTTAAGGCACAGAAGGAAAACCATTTGAAAAACTCCCATAGAAATCAGGTCTACCTTCACCCCTCCTGCTGTTCCACCTATTTCTTTAGAATTAATAGACCATCAGGAATATCCCAGGAATGGGATGTATCAAAATCACAAGATGCTGAAATTCTCTTCCATAATTCCTGCATTATCCAGGTTTTCTAAAGTAAGCATGTAGTTACTCTTAACATCAAAAGCAAAAGCATTTCAAATTCTCCCAGCTTAATTACTTTCCCCAAAACCATTTCCATCTACTTTTTTATTCTCTGTTAACTTGGGGCCACCGCCCTCCCAGTCACCTACTGTCAAAACCTCAACTTTCCCTGGATCCTCCCTCTTTCCATTGCTTGCCTCCCCTATGCAAAAACATCTTCAGATTTCATTTGTTTTTTTCCCCTCCACAAAGTCTCTTGCAAACATCTTTCTTTCCATTCCTCTGCCACTCAACATCCTTATGACCTAATCTAGACTCTAGCTCCATCCTGAAAAAACTGCAAAGCTAACCTTAATTTAAATATATATGTATACATATTTGCTTTGTTTTGAGCAAATCACTCCACTCAAAACTGTCACTGCCTTGAGTAAGAAGTCCAAATGTTCTAGCCTGACAGCTTGGCTTTCACCTTCCCCTCTGGCTTCTACACCCCACCACTCCACCCCAAGCATCACCACCTTCTGGGAACCCTCTGATCCAGACAGATGGATCTGCTCTTGGCTCCTTTATACAAACCCTTGGTTCTTCCCTCATTATATTCATGTTCACCCCCTTTTCCACACTTCAACATTTTCTCCTACCTCCTCTCACCATACCAAATCCTCCTCTTTCTTCAACTCCTATAACAAGGTGCCCCTCTCCAGAGATTCTGTGACCCCTCACCTCCTAATGATTGCATTCTCCTCTGAAACTATGACATTTATAGTTCATGTTAAACATCTGACAGTTTTCCTTAGTGTGACTGTATGTCCCGGTGTGTGGGGGACCCTCTTATTTTGCACCTGTATTTCTGGTGAAATACGTAATAGCGCCCCCTTTCATGCTCAAAAATGTTTCCGGGGCTTCCCTGGTGGCGCAGTGGTTGAGAGTCCGCCTGCCGATGCAGGGGATGCGGGTTCGTGCCCCGGTCTGGGAAGATCCCACATGCCGCGGAGCGGCTGGGTCCGTGCGCCATGGCCGCTGAGCCTGCACATCCAGGAGCCTGTGCTCCGCAATGGGAGAGGCCACAGCAGTGAGAAGCCCGCGTAACGAAAAAAAAAAAAAAAAAAAAAAATGTTTCCGCCCAGATGATAAAACATGATCACCCTACTTATCAAACCCAGCTTTGCGAGAATATTGCCTCCTGAGCAGGACTGTCCATGACTCAGTGATGAGAACTTTATCACATTCCTCTGACACCTCTGCACGTGCTGCACACTTGCCCAAAGTAGCAGCTCAAACAGCCCTTGAAAATCAACGGGTCTTATTGGACAGTGGGCAAGCCAGGAATGCTTATTTTGCTTATCAACAGTCTGCCCAACAGATAATTCTATGGGGAATTACCTACTCTACTCCTCACCACCCTCCCCTACACACACACACTCACACGCACACACACTCACAGTCTGGCCAGAGTACATGTCTGAGCTCCTTCCACAGACCCTATCTTTACTGTGTGCCTCACTCCAGGTGGGTGGGGCTAGGGGCACCTCTGTGTCTTGCAAAACCCAGAACTTCTAGATTGTAAATATCTTTACTAAGGATTGGTCTGAAACATAATCCTAACAGTTTGTCACTGATGACACTCGTTTCCTGTTTTAGCACATCCACTGGCTCCTTCATTCACAAAACAATTGACGGGCATCTGCCATGTGAGAGACACCATGCAAGGTGCTGTGGACTCAAAAAATAAGCAGACGTCCTTCCCTGTAGGAACTTAGAATTTTGGTGGCCGAAGAGACACCCAGTCAGGACTCTGTGTGGCACGTGCTATTGAGAAATGTATAATATGCTACGGGGACACAGAGCAGAGAATACCTAATTCTGATTGGTCTACTTGGATGAGTTGGAGAAGGTTTCACAGAAGGGACCTTTGAGCTGGGGGACCAGAGAATTACGAAGAAAAGCCACACCAGCAGATAGTTGCAAGAACAATGTCCTGCACGGGAAGGGGAAGCTGGGACGAAGCGAGAGAGTGGCATGGACATATATACACTACCAAATGTAAAATAGATAGCTAGTGGGAAGCAGCCGCATAGCACAGGGAGATCAGCTCGGTGCTTTGTGACCACCTAGAGGAGTGGGATAGGGACGGTGGGAGGGAGATGCAAGAGGGAGGGGATATGGGGATATATGTGTACGTATAGCTGATTCACTTTGTTATACAGCAGTAACTAACCCACCATTGTAAAGCAATTATACTTGAATAAAGATGTTTAAAAAAAAATGTCCTGGAAACATGAACTAATTCAGTGTATAACGAACATGCCAGGCATGAGGGCTGGATGTGAAGGGGGGAAAGGGCAGAAAATATGGCTGAAAATGTGGACTGAAGCCAGGCAGCGCCTCGGATAACATGCTCAGAGTTTTGAGCTTTACCTTACAGGCAAAGAGAAACCAGTAAAAGTTTATTAAGTTGGGGAATGATGTGATTAAATTTATGCTTTCTTGCAGAGAAATCCAGAATTCATATACAAGAGGTTAAGGGCTGCTTTTCTGTAAGGAGAGGTTGGATAAGTATACTTAGAGTGTCTGTTTTCAGGGTATGACGGGTTGGGAGGTGTGGTTTAATAAAGACTATGGAGAAGCTAAAGCCCTTCCCACCAAGTAATTACCCATTCTACCCGTTTGTCATTTATCATATAGAGTCTTTGTTACTGGGTGGATTTTGAGGGGAAAGCAGTAGTGATGTGGGGAGTAGGAATGGGGTGGGGGGAGATTGAAAAAAAAGAAGAGAAGCTTCTAGCTTGGGCCACTAGATGGATTATGATGCCGTTAACAAAGTTGGAGAATACAGCAGATCCAGATTTAGGAGGTATGATGATGAGCTTGGTTTGGGACATGCTGAATTAGAAGCACTTGTCAGCATTCCAGATGGGAAAATCTAATAGGTTATAGAACTATCACTGTTAGGGGTCAGGGGGAAGATGTGTTCTGGAGATAGAGATTGGGGTGTTTTCAGCTTATGAGTACTCATTGGAACTGTGGGAAGGGATGATGTCATCCAGGGAAATGATGGATATCAAAATGAAATGGAATCAAGGATTGTAGGAGAGGCACAATCAAGGCAGGCTGAACGGGAGGTATCATCCATCCTGTCTACTTTGATCAACTGGTGGTGTCTGCTTGGAGCCCTGAGAGAGCATGCTAGGGCCACAAACAGGTGCCAGGATGGATTCACAAGGTCGTTAGTGGGGAAGGAAGTGGTGACACCGGTGCCATGAGGCTACTGGGCCAGGTTTAGGAGGTTGTGAAACGCAAAAGTGCAAAAGGCCAACAAGAAAGCACGTCGGAAAGAAATGTTCAACACTAGCAAGTGCCCCAGGGAGAGCTCATAGAATTAAGGGCTGAAAAAAGGGACGCTGGAATTTGGACCTTCGTGATCTGAGAGTTGTCTCAGTGATGTAGTGGGGGCAGGACTGAAGAAGGTTGAGGAGTAAATGGGAGGAGTTGAAACTACTTCAATAAGGAGAGACTACGGCTCAAGAAACTCCCAGCATCCTTCACACGCTACAGTGCCTGCCCAGGGATCTCAAGTTCTCCATCGCCACCTGCCGGTTCAGTGTGTCTTGTGCCTGTTTATCATTCTCTCCCCCAACACTTCCACACCATCTCCACCGCGCCCTAAAATTGAAATATCTTTTGATAACATAACAAAAGAAATTAGGACTTTTCAACGTTGAAAAACAAAGGCCAAAATGACAGATGTATACAAAAGGGAACACGCACACAGACACACACACACACACATACACGGGTTCTTTTACTACAGGGGAAAAAAGGGGGAGTTAAAGTGAGGTGAAAGGGCAACAGGCTTCTGCCCACCCTGGGGGTGAAGCTTGGAAAGGACAGTGGGCAACCTTCCAGGTTCCAACAGAACAGGTGAAAAGCAACATATTTGAAAACAGCACAAACAGTCCTGAATTTCAAATTAGAGCTGCCTTTGATGGTACATGTTTAAAGTTACATTAAAGGAAAATGGCCATCTGGGGGACTGTTCTGGAGCCAGCCTCGGCAGGAAGTAATGGGACCGGTCCCTCATTATGATGAAATAGGGACAAAGCTGTGATTGAAATCTCTGGGATTCAGCTCAGCTGCGAGCCTTGGCCATGTTTTACGTTGCACTGACCCCTAGAGGTTCTTCATTTCCTTCAGAACATGCTAGGCGTTTGGCCCAGGGGAAAAGAAATAAATAAAGTATGGGAAAAGGTTGCTTCGCTTTCTTAAAATCAGAAAGGGTGTGGAGAGTAGCGGTAAAGCAGAGAGCGGGATCTCACTGCCAAGTGCCATCAATTAAAACCGCCTTAATAGGAGCAAACTTCATCAGCGTATTTCTCATGACCCGAGCGCCAGCAGTTAAGCTTGCTGCTGTATTAGTCAGACAGATTGGAAACAAGCGCTTACTTTTTTTTTTCCGGACGCGCAGGCTCAGCGGCCATGGCTCACGGGCCCAGCCGCTCCGCGGCATGTGGGATCTTCCCGGACCGGGGCACAAACCCGTGCCCCTGCATCGGCAGGCAGACCCCCAACCACTGCACCACCAGGGAAGCCCAGCGCTTGCATTTTAAATGTGCAACTTTGATTTCCTGCCCCTTGTAGCAGCTGAGACCCTTAGGCTAGCTGCCAACCATTCCAGTCCCTTCCAACACAGGGAAGGCAGCCGGAAGCTGTGTTCCTGCGTGGAGGCTCCGGGCTGCCCGGGATGCGGCATCCCTCGCATCACCCCTTGCCTTGCTTCATTCCTCATCTAGAAGAGAAGGTTGAGTCACACTAGGTTGAAATACCAGCGCTGCCACGGAGGCTGGGGGCGCGGCGGACACAAGTTGCAGCATTGCCACCGAGTGGGGGGAAAACAGCTGTGGCGTGTCAGCTTCTCCCAAGAATCTTAATGACACACTTCTGGCAACTGAAATTTTGATTTGTAATACACAAATCACCCAGAGATCTGTCCCCATATATAGGGGGATTGAAGGAAAAGAAGCACATGGAACACTGAGGGAGCTGAGATTCTGAGTCTGCAAGTCTAACTTTGAGGGATGGGCGATTTTGGGGGTGCATTCTAGGGTTGCAATAAGGAATGAACCCCCCGGGGGCAGACAGTCCACGTCGATCAGTCCAGAAGGAGCTGGGATTGTACTCTGAAATTCAAATGATCCGCAGTTATGGTCAGGGAATCTACATAGTGTCACAAATAGGGACAAAGGAAAAATATAAGGAACTTTGGAAACAGCTCCAAAACCATAACTCGATCACCCTCTAAACGTCATGTAAAGCCTCTTTATCCTTGAAGCAGCCCAGACCTACCTAAAGGGGCTCTCCCCTTCCAGGACATCTCTGGTTTAAAGCGGCTTTGTTTGCACCTGGTCGTACACCGGGGCTCAGGGTTACCTGATTGGAACTGGAGGATGCTCCCCAAAGGGGTTGCCAACTAACCTGGAGAGGTCATTGCAGTCCATGGATGAAGCAACATGGTGTCCACTCCCCTCGGTCCTCGATTGTCTTGGTCTGAGCAGGCAAGAGTGCGGATGAGGTTTCTAATCTATTTTCCTCTGGGCAATAAAACTCTCACCTACAAGATCGCTACCTTAAAGCTCCTTTCCTCAGCAGTGGTAATCGTTAACATCTCAAACAAAGCCAGCGTCTCCAGAGCATACACCTGGGAAGAGGCTGAATTTATTGAAAAATGGTGAGTCTGAGAAATACAATCGCAGATAAATCTCTTTATCCCTATGAACTGTGGAAGAAGGAATTTTAAGCCGGTATATACGTAGGTGACTTTTTTAATTTTTAAAAATGAACACCTGTGGGGGGAGAGGGGATGACTTCTCACCTAGACACTTGATTTGACACCAAAATTAGAAACATAGACGGTAATTAAACAACTCGTGTCTTGTGGCTAAACCAGTTACCCATTTCACGAAAATAACAACTGTTAGTGTCACTATCCTTGACGTTATCCATTTGGAATTTCAGGCTGTCTTTACTACTGATAGTCTAATAATTGATCAGGCAGTGATCTGATTCGATGGGGGACTAGCTGAAATAATTGGATTGACAGTTTCCACAGATGAGCTTACACACCATCTTTTGCCCATTAGGATCTCATGCATTTCCTTCAGTAGATCCATAGAGCATCATAATTATTCACAAAATTTTCCAGTGCCCCACAGCAGTTGTCACTCAAAAAGTATGTCCAGAAACCAAGGAAAAGAAATACATAAGTATGTGAGCATTTATCAAATGTATCCACCTTACTGCCAGTCTAAGGGTTCCCACTTTCATATACAAGGAATCCTGATGCAGTCAGTCCTAAGACTTATAGCACTGATTGTGCCTTCAAATATATCCCTTTTCCCCATGTGTAGTTTGAGTTCTAAAAAAGTATCAGAGCAAGCACTTGCTACCAACTTGTAAGCCTTCATAGTTATGTCTATAATTTCTAAAAAAAACCTGGGAGAATACCAATCTTCCCAAATTACAGGAAGATGTGATTTATACTTACTTTCCTTTTCAATTGTGTTTTGTTAGTTAAGCACCTTTTGCCCAAGGGAATGAGGCATTCCTAGTTGCCCTCTGGGCTTGGAAGGTAGAAGAAAGTAGAAAATACAGCAGCTAAGTAGGCGGAAAAAGCAAGTGCTAGTTGGCTAACTCCTCTACCCACCCCAGTCCAAGGATTCAATTTCTCCTTTAATTTCATCTTTTGGACTAAAAATGATAGAATGTTGTTGGTTTGCATTCTCGGGAGTTCCCCTGGTGAAATTCAAAACCGGCCCCAGTATGCAGAGGACAAGGAATGACCATAGGCAGGCTACTCCAGATTGGTAGGTGGCAGGTGTAATAAGCAAGAGAACTTACCTACAAGGCTTGTCTTGAGCCGCTGCAAGATGAGTAACTCTCCGCACCTGCCCACCAGAATCTTAAGTTTATATAAAGCCCTTAATGGAGTTCAGTCACATACCTGGTCCAGGTGGTCTCAATCAGACATTACTCTCTCAAGACTTGTTCCTTGAAACTGCTGCTAATATGAGAAGAGTGGACGGGTGGAACATACACCCCAAGGACAGGGGACGGGGTGAGGAGCCTCTGATGTCATGGTCAACTCGTGGCCATATCCTCTCTGTGACCTCCTCCAATTGTATTTAAAGAAGCCTAATGCATGGACATACATACACTACCAAATGTAAAATAGCTAGTGGGAAGCAGCCGCATAGCACAGGGAGATCAGCTCAGTGCTTTGTGACCACCTAGAGGGGTGGGATAGGGAGGGTGAGAGGGAGACTCAAGAGGGAGGGGACATGGGGATATATGTATATGTATGGCTGATTCACTTTGTTATACAGCAGCAACTAACACACCATTGTAAAGCAATTATACTCCAATAAAGATGTTAAAAAAAAAATATTACCTTCCTCACAGTGTCCCTGTGAGATTAACTGAGTTCATATGTGGAGAACTTGAAAGAGTGTTGGGTACATTATAAGGGCTGTACAATGCTGTGTATGAGTGTGTTGAATGTGGAGACAAAATGTAGAGTGCTTGTTATTTATGGGAAAGGTATTCTAACAACACCACCCGTATGTCAACCCCTAGACCCTAGCATTTTTTGCACTACAAACGCACTAAGAGTCTGATGGAAGTGTGCTCATAATGTAGAACACAAGTTTTGCTTTATGATTTCAGCATGTTTATGGACCCCAAGTAGTCCATGGGCTCTAGATAAGAAGCCTCGCCTTATGCTGAAATCAGGTTTACAGTGAAAACATGATGACACAATGAGCATTAAGATATTTTTAAAACTTCAGCATCTAAGATGTGGTATCAAGGATGTAGGGAGCTATGGACTGAAATGTGCCCCCCCCCCAAATTCATGTCCATCTGTCTAGTCATAGCCCCCGGTACCTCAGAAAGTGACTCATTTGGAGATAGGGTCTTAAAGAGGTAAATGACTTAAAATGAGGTCATTTGAGATGACCCTAATCCAATCTGATTGGTGTCATTATAAGAAGAAACTGGACTCAGCCATATAGAGAAGGAAAATGATGGGAAAACACAAGGAGAAGATGGCCATGTACAAGTCAAGGAGAGAGGCCTCAGGAGAAATCAAACCTGCTTACAGCTTGATCTTGGACATCTAAGCTCCAGAAGTGTGGGAAAAAAACATTCTGTTGTGTAAGCTCCCCACTTTGGGGTGCTTTCTAATGGCAGCCCTGGCAAACTAACACACAGGGTAATAGAAACAGTGACAGCATTGGGGTGTGCTGAACCGAAGAGCTGAAAAAGTTACAAAAAAGAAGGGGGACACTTATTCCTTTACACTTAGATGTGTGAATATGGAAAAGAGGTGAAGAAAAACAGTTGCGATTATGAATTTTACTGAGACCTTGTTTGAAATACTACATCCTTGTTTTGAAATTCTCAAACTGTTATCCCACATGAGACTCTATGAGACTGTCCGAATGAACCAACAATAAATACAAAACCTTTGTATCCGGATGAATTTAATTACGTGGCAAGAGGAAAAGATTCCATAGGCAAGTGTATGCAAGCATGAATGATGTAGATGCAGGTGTTATGTTTCTGAGAGGGGGAAAACTGTCGCTGTCCTTTGTCAAAACACTAGTCACGTTTGGCCAGAGAGCAGAGATTGAAATCTCCCTGTACAATACTCAAGCTACGGCCATGCATAATTGAAGGTAATGGTAGGGCTGCTACTGCAGGCAGAAAGGACATGAATGTTAGCACCAAATGTTGCTTCTAGGAAAATAAGAGCCCAAGTCTGTAAGCCAGGTTGTTTTTCTCTTTCAGAACAGGTCCTGAAACAAAGCCCTGCGTGCCGTGGTGATGACTAAAGAGAGGGAAAAGGAAGAGGAGAGAAAAAGCAAAGAAGGAAGAGCAGCCCCATCGTGTCAAGGCTTCCCTTTGATCCAGCCTGGGCAAGAATTGCCTATTAGCTCTGGAAAAGACTCAGGACAAAATTCTGAAAGATTATGGTAAATGGAAGCTCAGAAGAGTTCTCTTGGAAACTCAGCACTGACTTTTCAACACGTGCTTCTTGGAGCACATTTCATTGTAAGTATTTCGTGGACATGGATGCATGAGCTGGCAATGCTCCTCTTAAATTTTCTTGAATAAAAACAATTCAGGAACTAGCTTGCATACATTTTGTATATGATTTTTAGAAAGAATGTAGCATTCAGGAAATATATTACATTGATGACTTATTCCCAAGAGTACAGAAAGTTTCCCATTTACCCTGCCTGGGTCATTACCTCGGCTTGGCCCATCTGAACCTGAGCTATCTGGACAGCCAGTAAAAAATGAAGGTAATGAGGCTGCCTCTCCAACCAAAGGCTAGGAAAAGTGAAGCATTAAAGAAATAAAGCATGCCATTTGAGTGAAGATGCAAAATGCTGCAGAAGCAGCATTTTCTAAAATATCTAAATGTGGCTTCTTTCAACATGGGGCTCTTGCTCCTGTTTTCTTTCAGATTTTTTTTCTTTTTTTTTTTAGGGTACGCGGGCCTCTCACTGTTGTGGCCTCTCCTGTTGTGGAGCACAGGCTCCGGACGTGCAGGCTCAGCGGCCATGACTCACGGGCCTAGCCACTCCGCGGCATGTGGGATCTTCCCGGACCGGGACGCGAACCCGTGTCCCCTGCATCAGCAGGCGGACTCTCAACCACTGCGCCACCAGGGAAGCCCTCTTTCAGATTTTGACACAGGCTTTTTCTTTACAATTTTCTTTACCATTCCCTGTTTAAAAAATATATATATATATATTATTGAATATGAATTAATATATATATATTTCTATTTCAAGTCATATTTTCTCACCTTTTCTCATTCTTTTCTCATTCCCAGGTCCACTACTCCACTCAGATATCCCTACTTTCCACTCATTTGAGTTCATGCCATTTCTCTCCGTTCTGGGGTTTTTACAGAAATGTTGCCAAAAAGGTTGTTCTCCCACTTTAACATAATCCATTCCTCTCTAGAATTAGGGCACTCCCTCATGCTGTTCTTTCTGTGAATATGCTAACCCGATCCACAGAGACAGAATGGAGAGGTGAAAATGGTGTCCTGAATGGACTCTGGCACCAGCTGGGTGGCCTTGATGAAGGTCCTCTAAGACTCAGTTTCCTTATCTGCAAAATGGGGATAGTAATGTCTTTCTTGCAGGGGATATTGTGAGTCTAAAACGAGTGTATGTAGACATCTGTCATTATTATATGTTATTTCATAAGCTATCTTCTGGGAGTTCTCCAACTCAGTAAGGACTGATAAGCCTTTTCCATGGAAAGAAAAACAGATTGTAATAGGAAACAGAGTAATGCTTCTCCTGGAAGTGTTTGGTCTGTGTCACTTCCCTCTGTGCCAGCAGAACTACATGGAAGAAGGTGCAGTCACTGCAAAGATCATCTCCCTTCCTTATGTGGCATCTTAGTGTGATCACAAGGGTGACCCTGGGTTTATGCCCCATGGATCCATACCCCCACTCATTTGTATCTTCATACACAGTTCTAAACATAATTGGATCTTTTGAAAGCCCATCATTGGGTCAAACTGAAAGTTAATTATTAAGTTCACTAGTCTAGCCTGACAATTTTCCATTAAACACCACCACAGAGTGTGAAGTCAGAAGTCAGCATTTTTCTTCAGGAATTAACCAAAACTGCCACCAAAACCATCCAACAAAAGAAAGAAACTGGTCACAAGGAAGGAAAGAAATTTAAAAACTGAAATTTACAATAAGGGAGATGCTATGGTAACATAAGTTCCATATTTGACAACTGCTGACCAAGATCCATCTGGAAAGTCTGACTCTTCATGGAGATTCAGGAGGGTCACACACTGATAGATGAGAAAGGCAACACACTCCTTTGCAGCCAGATCAGCTGGATCCACCCTCTGGATCTACCCTCTGGATTAGCGGTATAGGAGATGTTGCAGCCAGAAAGCCCTCCTATCCATGTTTGTTTAGTACTAGAGCAGCCAAAGAAATTCTGATTGCCAAGGGTGAAAGTAGCTAAAACAAGAAAAATGTCACTCAGAATACTTGGTAGGGAAATGTTCAGGTGAATATACAGTTATGATTCCAAAAGAATATCATTAAGGTTATATGACAGTGTTTTTTCTTTTCCTCTTTAGACCCACAATGACTGTGATTACCAAGCAAACAGCATTCCCATATTATGCTGGGTTAGGCCAGAGGACAAAGATGGTGTCTAGCTCATGTGCTGCATTTGGAGAGTATTTTGTACTTTCGTTACTGTATCCAGCACAATCCTGAGCATATATTAAAGTGCAACTCTCTGAAACAAAAAGCAGAATGATTAAAAACAGAGCAAATGTCTCCTATTTGAATTTGACTTACATTGAATTTGGAAGTTCACTATGCATAGAATATGATGCTACTCTTTTGTTTGAACCTCTCAACCATAAGATGTGTTAAGATGATCAAGTTTTGATCCTAAAACAAAGTGGAGTAATGTCCTTCAACAGATGAATGGATAACCATGGATGAACAAACATCCACAGCAATAAAAGAATGAACTTTCAATATATGACTTATTCTCAGTTGTATTATGCTAGGTGAAAGAAGTCAGTCCTGTAAGGCTACATACTGCATGATTCATTCATATGACATTCTAGAAAAAGCAAAAGGCTATGGACATAGAGAACAGATCAGTGGTTGACAAGGGTTTAGGGTAGGGAAGTGGTTAACAACAAAGGAATTTGGAAGGGTGATGATGATAGAACATTTCCGTATCAACTATGGTGGTGGACATATGACTTTCTTCCTTTGTCAATACTCACAGGCCTGCACATCAAAAATTTTAGTGTCTATAATTTTTAAAATAAATATTTTTTAAAACCAAAATTACATGTAATCCTCCAGGCAAGCAGGAGCACTTTAGAATTCTCTACCCACCCACCCATCCACCAACCCCAATTCACATCTAGAGAGTGACATGTACTTGAAAGGCAAAATGCTCAGATATATCTACATTTTGACCATATGTACCTTGGAACCTCAGGACCCCCCAGAGATCATGACTCTATTGTAGAAATAATGTGTCAAGACTTGTTCTCCTGTCCTATAACCTCACTTATTGGTTTATCCCTTTTACTAGATTTTTATGACTAGCATCATAAGATTAGCATCAAGAAAGTTCTAATGTGA
Organism: Hyperoodon ampullatus; assembly: GCF_949752795.1. Taxonomy (NCBI): domain Eukaryota; kingdom Metazoa; phylum Chordata; class Mammalia; order Artiodactyla; family Ziphiidae; genus Hyperoodon; species Hyperoodon ampullatus. Next base: position 70,096,775 of record NC_136926.1, read on the forward strand.
TATAGATGAAAGGATGGATTTTTTAAAAGGTCTAAAAAATATTGAATTAGAGGTAGGAAAGACCTATTACTTTGTAATTGCTGCAATAATTATTATTGTTAAAGGTTAATGGAGATTATTGCTTTTTCCTCCTAGGAGGTAAAGTGTTTGCATGATTACTCAGTCTGTGGCCTTGTTGTTTATTCCTACACCATTTATTTGCTACAGATTAAGAAAAAAGAAAGCAATTATTTCTTAATTATCTTATATAACTTGTGAAGAAAAAGCAACAGAGAGATACTCTTGCTTATTTTACATTACAAGGGCAAGGAATTATTCCTGTATAATAAGAGCAAAGTTGAAAAATAAGGTTTTAGTGAAATGGCACAAAATGCTAATTGCTGTTTAAGTATGATCATTCTATAGCATATCTAAATATTAATTTGATTATCACAGTTCTTTGCTGAAGGCTCTAGTAATAACCAGGTTAGTATTTGTTATTACTAAAATACTTATCATGAAGTGTGTAGTAAAGAATTTGGCCTTGCCTAGAGAAAAGAGTGGCCATTGCCCTTGGCTTCTGGGAGGTAATCTATGTATACCTGAAGGGAGTCTCTCTTTTTATGGGAAGTCCTGGTCACAATAGATTTTAGAATGGGGCTGACCACGCCACACTCTCTTAGGGGGAGAGGGGCTAGCCACAGCAGAAAGAACCAACCGTGTGAATTGGGTAGAGGCTTTGGGTCAAGCAGTATCGTGGAGACTGAGTTTGACCACGTGGGCAATCAATCAATCAGCCATGTCTAGATAGTGAAGCCCCAATGAAACAAAGAACCCTGAAGCTCAGGTGAGCTCTCTGGGTTGGCAATACCCAGTGCGTTTTATCACGTTGATGCTGGGAAGGTAGTGTGTCCTAACTCAGCAGGGAGAGGAAAGTGGGGATTTTGCAATTAATGCCGGGTATTAAATTGACAAACTCACCCCCAAATTCACTGCTCACATCCTGGAGGAACTTAACACTAGTTAAGATGAGAAACATTTGAGGAATGCGCCATATGGAGTCACGTACAGTGTGTCAGTCAGAGTCATGCTATCTGGAAGGGATAGATTGGAGGGAGGGATGCATGAGAAGCACTCTGGAAAGCAACGCGATGTTCTCGGGCTTAAAGAAGATATAGGACTTGGATGATTGTGAGAAAAACAAGCTAGTTTCTTTTACAAAGAAACAAGTAAAAATGAAAGCACAAATGTGGGGAAAGCATGACACAGAAGAATAGTGAGTCGTTTGAAGCAGGTATTGTGGTTGACTCCTAACAGCCATGTCACTCCCATATGATTAATCTAAGCCATTTGGGGTAATTCCAACCCCCTTTTTCAGTGACTAGTTTAGGAATGGGCAGGTACCCAAATCCAGCCAGTGAAGTAGGGAGGAAAGTGTTTGGGGCTTTTAAAATGCAGATGTAGGAAGAAACAGTCTATCTTCTTCCTCTGGCCACTGTCATGTCTAAACATGTCATCTGGAACCATCCTGCTACTGAGATGAGGATGTAGCTAATACATGGAGGGGAGGCCAGAATCAGAAGACTACACAGAAGCAAAGCTGCGGGGCAGCTTTGATGGTGTGCCCTGGGTGTCTGTCCTCCACTAGGATTGTCTTTAATATACATTTAATATTTAAACCACCTAAGACTGATTTTTCTGTTACTTGTAGCTAGCAGTATGTGACAGACAGAATGGCCCCTTCAAAATGTCCATGCTCTAATTCTTAGTAGCATCAATATAATAGGTTCCATGGCAAAAGGGATTTTGCAGATGCAGTTAAAGTTGCAGACCTTAAAATAGGAAAAATTATCCTGGATTATCTGGGTGGACTCAGTCTAATCAAATGAGCTCTTAAAAGCAGAGAACTTTCTCTGGCTGGAGTTGGAGACATGAGGCAGAAGGGGAGATGAGAGATACAAAGCATAGAATGGATTTGACCCACTTTTACTGGCTTTAAAGATGAAGGGAGTCATGAGCCAGGGAATGTGGGCAGCCTCTAGAAGTTGAGAATGATCCCTGGCTAACAGTCATCAAGGGGGACCTCAGTCTTATACTGCATGTACCTGAATTCTGCGGACAACCTGAATGCACCTGGAAGCAGATCTCCCCCAGAGCCTCCAGATAAAATCTCAGACCAGTCAACACCTCCATTTCAACCATAATACTCTGAGCAGAGAACCAGCTTGTCACAGTGTGCTGGGATTTCTGACCCACAGAAACTATGAGATGATAAAGAGATGTTTTAAGTTTCTAAAACTTTAGTAATTTGTTACCCCAGCAGCAGAAAACAAATACACAGTGTCTGAGCTGATGAAGGGGTTTAGTTAGGAGTATCCTCAGGTGAGGTGTGTCGACCAAGGGCCAGACGTCATTTGAGGAATACACACCTGGTCCAGAAGGATAGAAGCCCACTGTAAACATGACCGAGAACATCAGATTATCTAAGAGGTATAGGTGAAACATCTGGCAGCAATAGGCGAAATGGAATGGAGCTGGAAAAACTAGAGGCAGGGACAGCAGATAGAAGTCACTGCAGGAATCCAGGCAGGGGTTAACAAAAGCATACGAAACCATGAGAATGAGAAGGAAAACTGGGTGGGGCTTCCAGTGACTAATTGAATATGAGTGTTCAAAGCTGAGTCTAAAGTTTGGGTACGTACTAATTAGCAATGGCTGCTGAAGATCTAGGCATCTGATCTTAATTAGGAGCATAAGAGTGGCACCAGTACATCTGTGAATGGCTATCGGGTTAGCCAACCTTCTCTGTCTGCCACACATCACATGGTTAAATAACCAAATAAGAGGTTTCCCTTTTTTGGGACTTCCCTGGTGGTCTAATGGTTAAGACTCTGCGCTCCCAATGCAGGGGGCCCGGGTTAGATCCCTGATCAGGCAACTAGATCCCACATGCTGCAACTAAGAGTTCTCATGTCACGACTAAAGATCCTGCGTGCAGCAACGAATCCCGCATGCTGCAACTAAGACCAGGCACAGCCTAAATAAATACATTTTTAAAAAAAAAAAAAGAGGTTTCCCTTTTTATTTGAGAATATGAGCCAAGATTTTTATAGATATTTGAATAAGCAAGTACTAAGTGGACATATTTGTGAGAGTGTACATTTCTTCACTGTCACATTTGTTTCTTCCCCAAATGTCCTCTGCGATATCTCTATGCCAGGTAGAAATCTCCTTGAGTGGTTTGAGTTATCTCCATTCTTTACCTCTCACCTGTATTTCCTCTTGCCTCTCAATTGGTCTTTAAGGATATGGCAGTGGAGCCTATCAGATTTCATTTTAAAAAAAAATTCAGAAGAACAAAGATTGTGATCATTCCCTTGAATGAATTTAAAGTTCCAGGAAAGTTATACGTGTTTTTGACTCATTGAGTAATACTGCACTTCTCCCCAGCATTAAGTGTTTTCAGGGTTAGGTGACTAATCCATCCCCTTCTCACAGCAGATTCTGATAAACTAAAATCTGGCTTGCTACAAAGAGCCACAATGTTATTTTTTTTAAATAACAGTCATAGCTGTAAGCCTGTGGTTTTCTCATTTACAACATTATACTAAGTGACTTTATGTTTTGGGGCTGATGAAGAAAGGCTTTAAAAGAAGGCATTTATTCCCTTCATAAATAGAACATTCTACCATGCTGCTATTCATATCTTTCCCTTTAAGTTTCCAAATGTTTCTATTTTCACACAACTAGCTATTGTTGGGTCCAAGGCTCTTCAGTGTAAATCATGCTGCGATCAACAAGGCACTCTGACAGCTGGGCACCAACCTCCCACCAACACACCCAACTCCCCGCTTTGGCTCTCTCTTGCTCCAAGAGGTATCTGTCAAGTCAGCAAAATTCAGGATAATTCCCCCCAAAGCAGATTCCAATCCAGAAAAAATCATCGGGGTGTGTTTTGAGGGAAGGGGTTGGTATCATTTATGAAATACGGAAACTGTGATATGTATTCCCTATTGAGAATTTTATGAAAGCTCTGGATACTAGCCCAGGAGAAGGGCACATCGCCACAAAACTTTGCACTTCATGGCAAGAGGTTGGTGGGCTCCTTGACTCCGGGGTACATGAACCCCAGATGAGGAGTCCTGCACTGGAGTAGTGGTCTCAAAACTCTTTTACTTTTTTTTTTTTAACATTTTTATTGGAGTATAATTGCTTTACAATGGCATGTTAGTTTCTGCTTCATAACAGTGAATCAATTATACATATACATATGTTCCCATATCTCTTCCCTCTTGCGTCTCCCTCCCTCCCACCCCCCATCCCATCCCTCTAGGTGGTCACAAACCACCTAGCTGATCTCCCTGTGCTATGTGGCTACTTCCCACTAGCTATCTATTTTACGTTTGGTAGTGTATATATGTCCATGCCACTCTCTCACTTTGTCACAGCTTACCATTCCCCCTCCCTATATCCTCAAGTCTATGCTCTGGTAGGTCTGTGTCTTTATTCCCGTCTTACCCCTAGGTTCTTCATGACCTTTTCTTTTTCTTTTTTTTTCTTAGATTCCATATATATGTGTTAGCATACGGTATTTGTTTTTCTCTTTCTGACTTCACACTGTATGACAGGCTCTACGTCCAACCACCTCATTACAAATAACTCAATTTCGGTTTTTTTATGGCTGAGTAATATTCCATTGCATATATGTGCCACATCTTCTTTATCCATTCATCTGCTGATGGACACTTAGGTTGCTTCCATGTCCTGGCTATTGTAAATAGAGCTGCAATGAACATTTTGGTACATGACTCTTTTTGAATTATAGTTTTCTCAGGGTATATGTCCAGTAGTGGGATTGCTGGGTCGTATGGTAGTTCTATTTGTAGTTTTATAAGGAACCTCCATACTGTTCTCCATAGTGGCTGTATCAATTTATATTCCCACCGACAGTGCAAGAGTGTTCCCTTTTCTCCACACCCTCTTCAGCATTTATTGCTTGTAGATTTTTTGATGATGGCCATTCTGACTGGTGTGAGGTGATACATCATTGTAGTTTTGATTTGCATTTCACTAATGATTAATGGTGTCGAGCATTCTTTCATGTGTTTGTTGGCAATCTGTATGTCTTTGTTGGAGAAATGTCTATTTAGGTCTTCTGCACATTTTTGGATTGAGTTGTTTTTTTGTTATTGAGCTGCATGAGCTGCTTGTAAATTTTGGAGATTAATCCTTTGTCAGTTGCTTCATTTGCAAATATTTTCTCCCATTCTGAGGGCTGTCTTTTGGTCTTGCTTATGGTTTCCTTTGTTGTGCAAAAGATTTTAAGTTTCATTAGGTCCCATTTGTTTATTTTTGTTGTTATTTCATTTCTCTAGGAGGTGGGTCAAAAGGATCTTGCTGTGATTTATGTCATAGAGTGTTCTGCCTATGTGTTCCTCTAAGAGTTTGATAGTGTCTGGCCTTACATTTACGTCTTTAATCCATTTTGAGTTTACTTTTGTGTATGATGTTAGGGAGTGTTCTAATTTCATACTTTTACATGTACCTGTCCAGTTTTCCCAGCATCACTTACTGAAGAGGCTGTCTTTTCTCCACTGTATATTCTTGCCTCCTTTATCAAAGATAAGGTGACCATATGTGCGTGGGTTTATCTCTGGGTTTTCTATCCTGTTCCATTGATCTATATTTCTGTTTTTGTGCCTGTACTATACCGTCTTGATTACTATAGCTTTGTAGTATAGTCTGAAGTCAGGGAGCCTGATTCTTCCAGCTCCATTTTTCGTTCTCAAGATTGCTTTGGCTATTCGGGGTCTTTTGTGTTTCCATACAAATTGTGAAATTTTTTGTTCTAGTTCTGTGAAAAATGCCAGTGGTAGTTTGATAGGGATTGCATTGAATCTGTAGATTGCTTTAGGTAGTAGAGTCATTTTCACAATGTTGATTCTTCCAATCCAAGAACATGGTATATCTCTCCATCTATTTGTATCATCTTTAATTTCTTTCATCAGTGTCTTATAGTGTTCTACATACAGGTCTTTTGTCTCCTTAGGTAGGTTTATTCCTAGATATTTTATTCTTTTTGTTGCAACGGTAAATGGGAGTGTTTTCTTAATTTCTCTTTCAGATTTTTCATCATTGGTGTTTAGGAATGAACGAGATTTCTGTGCATTAATTTTGTATCCTGGAACTTTATCAAATTCATTGATTAGCTCTAGTTGTTTTCTGGTAGCATCTTTAGGTTTCTCTATGTAGAGTATCATGTCATCTTCAAACAGTGACAGCTTTACTTCTTCTTTTCCGATTTGGATTCTTTTTATTTCTTTTTCTTCTCTGACTGCTGAGGCTAAAACTTCCAAAACTGTGTTGAATAAGAGTGGTGAGAGTGGGCAACCTTGTCTTGTTCCTGATCTTAGTGGAAATGGTTTCAGTTTTTCACCATTGAGGATGATGTTGGCTGTGGGTTTGTCATATATGACCTTTATTATGTTGAGGTTAGTTCCCTCTATGCCTACTCTCTGCAGGGTTTTTATCATAAATGGATGTTGAATTTTGTCGAAAGCTTTCTCTGCATCTATTGAGATGATCATATGGTTTTTCTCCTTCAATTTGTTAATATGGTGTATCACAATGATTGATTTGCGTATATTGAAGAATCCTTGCATTCCTGGAATAAACCCCACTTGATCATGGTGTATGATCCTTTTAATGTGCTGTTGGATTCTGTTTGCTAGTATTTTGTTGAGGATTTTTGCATCTATGTTCATCAGTGATATTGGCCTGTAGTTTTCTTTCTTGGTGACATCTTTGTCTGGTTTGGTATCAGGGTGATGGTGGCCTCGTAGAATGAGTTTGGGAGTGTTCCTCCCTCTGCTATATGTTGGAAGAGTTTGAGAAGGATAGGTGTTAGCTCTTCTCTAAATGTTTGACAGAATTCGCCTGTGAAGCCACCTGGTCCTGGGCTTTTGTTTGTTGGAAGATTTTTAATCACAGTTTCAATTTCAGTGCTTGTGATTGGTCTGTTCATATTTTCTATTTCTTCCTGGTTCAGTCTCCACAGGTTGTGCATTTCTAAGAATTTGTCCATTTCTTCCAGGTTGTCCATTTTACTGGCATAGAGTTGCTTGTAGTAATCTCTCATGATCCTTTGTATTTCTGCAGTGTCAGTTGTTACTTCTCCTTTTTCATTTCTAATTCTATTGATTTGAGTCTTCTCCCTTTTTTTCTTGATGAGTCTGGCTAATGGTTTATCAATTTTGTTTATCTTCTCAAAGAACCAGCTTTTAGTTTTATTGATCTTTGCTATAGTTTCCTTCATTTCTTTTTCATTTATTTCTGATCTGATCTTTATGATTTCTTTCCTTCTGCTAAGTTTGGGGTTTTTTGTTCTTCTTTCTCTAATTGCTTTAGGTGAAATTTAAGTTGTTTATTTGAGATGTTTCTTGTTTCTTAAGGTAGGATTGTATTGCTATAAACTTCCCTCTTAGAACTGCTTTTGCTGCATCCCATAGATTTTGGGTCATCGTGTCTCCATTGTCATTTGTTTCTAGGTATTTTTTGATTTCCTCTTTGATTTCTTCAGTGATAACTTCGTTATTAAGTAGTGTATTGTTTGGCCTCCATGTGTTTGAATTTTTTACAGATCTTTCCCTGAAATTGATATCTAGTCTCATAGCATTGGGGTCAGAAAAGATACTTGATATGATTTCAATTTTCTTAAATTTACCAAGGCTTGATTTGTGACCCAAGATATGATCTATCCTAGAGAATGTTCCATGAGCACTTGAGAAGGATGTGTATGTTGTTGTTTTTGGATGGAATGTCCTATAAATATCAATTAAGTCCATCTTGTTTAATGTATCATTTAAAGCTTGTGTTTCCTTATTTATTTTCATTTTGGATGATCTGTCCATTTTTGAAAGTGGGGTGTTAAAGTCCCCTACTATGATTGTGATACTGTTGATTTCCCCTTTTATGGCTGTTAGTATTTGCCTTATGTATTGAGGTGCTCCTATGTTGGGTGCATAAATATTTACAATTGTTATATCTTCTTCTTGGATCGATCCCTTGATCATTAGGTAGTGTCCTTATTTGTCTTTTGTAATAGTCTTTATTTTAATGTCTGTTTTGTCTGATATGAGAATTGCTACTCCAGCTTTCTTCTGATTTCCATTTGCATGGAATATCTTTTTCCATCCCCTCACTTTCAGTCTGTATGTGTCTTTTGGTCTGAAGTGGGTCTCTTGTAGACAGCATATATACAAGTCTTGTTTTTGTATCCATTCAGCCAGTCTGTGTCCTTTGGTGGGAGCATTTAATCCATTAACATTTAAGGTAACTATCGATATGTATGTTCCTATTCCCATTTTCTTAATTGTTTTGGGTTTGTTATTGCAGGTCTTTTCCTTCTCTTGTGTTTCTTGCCTACAGAAGTTCCTTTAGCATTTGTTGTAAAGCTGGTTGGGTGGTTCTGAACTCTCTCAGCTTTTGCTTGTCTGTAAACGTTTTAATTTCTCCATCAAATCTGAATGATATCCTTGCTGGGTAGAGTAATCTTGGTTGTAAGTTTTTCTCCTTCATCACTTTTAATCCTGCCACTCCCTTCAGGCTTGCAGAGTTTCTGCTGAAAGACCAGCTGTTAAACTTATGGGGATTCCCTCATGTGTTATTTGTTGTTTTTCCCTTGCTGCTTTTAACATGTTTTCTTTGTATTTAATTTTTGATAGTTTGATTAATATATGTCTTGGCATGTTTCTCCTTCGATTTATCCTGTATGTGACTCTCTGTGCTTCCTGGACTTGATTAACTATTTCCTTTCCCATATTAGGGAAATTTTCAACTATAATCTCTTCAAATATTTTCTCAGTTCCTTTCTTTTTCTCTTCTTCTTCTGGAACCCCTATAATTCGAATGTTGGTGCGTTTAATGTTGTCCCAGAAGTCTCTGAGACTGTCCTCAGTTCTTTTCATTCTTTTTTCTTTTTTCTGCTCTGCAGTAGTTATTTCCACTATTTTATCTTCCAGGTCACCTATCCGTTCTTCTGCCTCAGTTATTCTGCTATTGATCCCTTCTAGAGAATTTTTAATTTCATTTATTGTGTTGTTCATCATTGCTTGTTTCTTTAGTTCTTCTAGGTACTTGTTAAATGTTTCTTGCATTTTCTCTATTCTATTTCCAAGATTTTGGATCATCTTTACTATCATTATTCTGAATTCTTTTTCAGGTAGACTGCCTATTTCCTCTTCATTTGTTAGTTCTGGTGGGTTTTTACCCTCCTCCTTCATCTTCTGTGTGTTTTTCTGTCTTTTCATTTTGCTTATCTTACTGTGTTTGGGGTCTCCTTTTCACAGGCTGCAGGTTCGTAGTTCCCATTGTTTTGGGTGTCTGTCCCCAGTGGCTAAGGTTGGTTCAGTGGGTTGTGTAGGCTTCCTGGTGGAGGGGACTAGTGCCTGTGTTCTGGTGGATGAGGCTGGATCTTGTCTTTCTGGTGGGCAGTTCCACATCTGGTGGTGTGTTTTGGGGTGTCTGTGTAGGCAACCTCTCTGCTAATGGATGGGGCTGTGTTCCTGTCTTGCTAGTTGTTTGGCATAGGGTGTCCAGCACTGTAGCTTGCTGGTCGTTGAGTGGAGCTGGGTCTTGGTGTTGAGACGGAGATCTCTGGGAGATTTTCACCGTTTGATATTACGTGGAGCTGGGAGGTCTCTTGTGGACCAGTGTCCTAACCTTGGCTGTCCCACCTCAGAGGCACAGCCCTGCCGCCTTGCTGGAGCACCAAGAGCCTGTCCTCCACATGGCTCAGAATAAAAGGGTGAAGAAAAGGAAGAAAAAAGAAAAGAAAGAAAGAAAGAAAAGAAAGAAGAGGATAAAATAAAATAAAGTTATTAAAATAAAAAATAATTATTAAGAACAAAATTTTAGGGCTTCCCTGGTGGCGCAGTGGTTGAGAGTCCGCCTGCTGATGCAGGGGACACAGGTTCGTGCCCCGGTCTGGGAAGATCCCACATGTCGTGGAACGGCTGGGCCCGTGAGCCATGGCCACTGAGCCTGCGCATCCGGAGCCTGTGCTCCGCAACGGGAGGGGCCACAACAGTGAGAGGCCCGCGTATCGCACACACACACAAAAAAATTTAAGTAAAAAAAAAAAGAGACGGACAGACAGAACCCTAGGACAAACTATACAGACAAAATCTCACACAGAAGCATACACATACACACTCACAAAAAGAGTAAAAGGGGAAAAAATAATCTATCTTGCTCCCAAAGTTCACCTCCTCCGTTCGGGATGATTCGTTGTCTATTCAGGTGTTCCACAGATGCAGGGCACATCACGTTGATTGTGGAGATTTAATCCGCTGCTCCTGACGCTGCTGGGAGAAATTTCCCTTTCTCTTCTTTGTTCGCAGAGCTCCCGGGGCTCAGCTTTGGATTTGGCCCCACCTCTGCGTGTAAGTCACCGGAGGGCGTTTGTTCTTCGCTCAGACAGGACGGGGTTAAAGGAGCAGGTGATTCAGGGGGCTCTGGCTCACTCAGGCCAGGGGGAGGGAGGGGTACGGAAGCGGGACGAGCCTGCGGCGGCAGAGGCCGGAGTGACATTGCACCAGGCTGAGGCGCGCTGTGCGTTCTCCCGGGGAAGTTGTCCCTGGATCCCGGGACCCTGGCAGTGGCGGGCTGCACAGGCTCCCAGTGGGAAGGTGTGGATAGTGACCTGTGCTTGCACACAGGCTTCTTGACGGCGGCAGCAGCAGCCTTAGCGTCTCATGCCCGTCTCTGGGGTCCGCGCTGTTAGCCACGACTCGTGCCCGTCTCTGGAGCTCCTTTAAGCAGCGCTCTTAATCCCCTCTCCTCGCGCACCAGGAAACAAAGAGGGAAGAAAAAGTCTCTTACCTCTTCGGCAGTTCCAGACTTGTTCCCGGACTCCCTCCCGGCTACCTGTGGCGCACTAGCCCCTTCAGGCTGTGTTCACGCCGCCAACCCCAGTCCTCTCTCTACGCTCCGACCGAAGCCCGAACCTCAGCTCCCAGCCCCGCCCACCCCGGCGGGTGAGCAGACAAGCCTCTCGGGCTGGTGAGTGCCGGTCGGCACCGACCCTCTGTGCGGAAATCCCTCCGCTTTGCTCTGCGCGGGAATCCCTCCGCTTTGCTCTGCGCGGGAATCGCTCTGCGCGGGAATCCCTCCGCTTTGCTCTGCGCGGGAATCCCTCCGCTTTGCTCTGCGCGGGAATCCCTTCCGCTTTGCTCTGCGCGGAAATCCCTCCGCTTTGCTCTGCGCAGGAATTGCTCTGCGCAGGAATCCCTCCGCTTTGTTCTGCGCATCCTTGTAGCTGTTTTATCCTCCGCGGCCCCGGAGCTCCCCCGTCCGCCACTTGCAGTCTCCACCCGCGAAGGGGCTTCCTAGTGTGTGGAAACCTTTCCTCCTTCACGGCTCCCTCCCTCTGGTGTAGGTCCCGTCCCTATTCTTTTGTCTCTGTTTATTGTTTTTTCTTCTGCCCTACCCAGGTACGTGGGAGTTTCTTGCCTTTTGGGAGGTCTGAGGTCTTCTGACAGCGTTCAGTAGGTGTTCTGTAGGAGCTGTTCCACGTGTAGATGAATTTCTGATGCATCTGTGGGAAGGAAGTTGATCTCCGCGTCCTACTCTTCCGCCATCTTCTCCTCCCTCAAATTAAGAGTTTAATAACAAACCCTTTTAATAATAATAAGCCCTTTCAAAAACAAAAGTATATGTCCCCAATTTATGAATATTTACTTATAAATCATATACATGTACTACTTTCATAATGTATTATATCTTTAATTAAATACTCACAAATTAAAATCTCAAACAGATGAGATGAAAACAAATATTAAAAGGTCAGATATTTTCCTGTAACTGAACAGGACCCTTTGGGGTCTTCCTGGGACAGACCCCCTCCTCCGTATCCTCAGCTGCAGCTCCTCTCTGAAGTATTTAGAAAATAGTATCTGATGCAGATTTCCTGAGTTTTTCAGATGCTAAAACCACCACCAAATGGAAGAAATTAACTACTTGATGATCATGAGCATGTAGCCCCCATAGCTACTGGCACCTAAGGATTGATAATGTCGACCCTTGTGACACTGCCCTGTTACCTGTTTTGAGCACTAGCTGCCCTAGACTCCTTGTCTAGCACCCTGCAATAAACATTGCACTTTGCCTCACCAAGACCCAGTGTCAGTAGATTGGCTTTACTGCACTCGGGTGGGTAGACCCAAGTTTGGTTCAGTAACATTCCCACCCCCATTGAATGCTTTTACACAGCTCTAGATGCACGTGCCCCACTTTGCAGCCCCTTCCCCAGGCCCTGCGGTCCAGTTGCATCTTGATGCCAGACTTCTCACAGCATCAAGCTCATGACGCAAAAAATAGAGAGTACTATAGCAGAAAGAAAATGCTAACCCCCTCAGATAAAAATAACTCCCAACATTCTGCGACTGAGAAGCTGCACCTCTTCCCACCTGTTATAAAAGATTAATCTTAGTAAAGATTTCTCAGCAGAAGAATTCAATGGAAAAGCTTTGACTATTCAGACTGAAAAGAACCAGGTTTCGCATAAAGAGTCACTCTGCCCTGTGTAAGCTTTCAGGCTACAGTCACGCTGTACTTGATAAACCAAACTGTTTTGTTCTCTGTCACAGAGAGAAAGGCAGCTTCAGATGTGAGTGGAGAAGAGTGTTGGAAGGTTGCATGGCGTTCTAGAAACAGAAGACCTCTGCATTCAAATGCCCCTCTCTGTATCTTACCGCTTGAGTAAGTAAGTCATTTAACCTGTCTGCTTCTTAGATTCCTCAACTCTTAAATGGGGGTAATATCATGTGTATATGACATGGCTTATATGTAGCTTGAAATTCAAACATGACATTCATGGAGGTAAACATGCTCTATAAATCATAAAATGCTATATAAATGAGAGGAAATAACAACTTGGGTCCTCCAGTCATAAAAACAAAAGCCAAATATTTGACACAGTAACTTACATGTGCCCTTCTGGAAAAATCAGTATGCAACTGGAAATTTTAAAGTCCACCCCAGACCCTTTGAGACATGCAGGCTTGATAAGCCACTGCTGTGATTCGCAATCCCATAGCTAATGCTATTTTGACTGATGTGATGACTCCACCTGTGGATTTGATAGCCACTGAAGTAGATTTCGTATAGGGGTCATATATGCATCCCAGCAGTGAAGGCGGGCAGGACAAGGGAGCTATGACAGTCTTAGTGGAGGTTCGGAGGCTATGGCCTCACGAGGTCAAGTGTGGCCGCCACCTGATTCTGTGGAGAACCCTTCCAGACCTTTCTGTTCACTAAACATGCCAGCAGCATGACTGAGCACTTTGTCTCAGTAACAAATGAAAGCAGTATCACTGGATAAGCTTGAAAGCTTAGGGGCCCTAACCCCAGTCTGAAGCTCCGATGTCTGGGAAACACAGGTCCTAGATGTTCTCCATAGATTAAGTCATTGAAGATAACTTACACAAACAATTTTAAAGCTTCAAAATTTATTGCTGTACATTTTTGCATAGCATTTACTATGGAAATACTAATAGTGCAAATATTTATTTTGGACTTCGTAGCATTTGAGGGATCACAAAGCTTTTTGATATCTTTTGCAATCATTTATGAAGATCTATATTGTTCAACTTATTTTAGAAATTCAAACAAGTCATCTTCTATTCAAAGAGATTACATAATGCTTTCTAGATCTCCTCTCTAGCACAAAAAACTACCCCGGAAGCCGCCAGGGGCATCCCTTTCTGTAATAATACATACGTCTTGCAAGATTTTTCCAACTGCAAGACGCTCTGTTCACTAATTCATTCAACAAGTATTTATTGACAAACCGTTACATGCCAGGCACAGCGCTAGGCTCTGGGGACATGAGGATGAAAAGATGCAATCTCTGCTTTCACTGTGCTTACAGTCTAAAAGTAGAAACAGACATCCAAACAAATTTACAATACAATACAGTAAAGTGCTTCCGTGGAGGTATTGACAAAGTGCAGTGGGAATTTGGAAGAGGGGGAAAAGAACATCTGCCTGGAGAAACCAGGGACAGCTTCAGAGGATGGAGCTGTGACTTGACCAGTGCTCAGGAATTGGCCGTGTAGACAGGCAGGCAAAGGGAACGACAGGCGCAAAGACACAGAGGCCCAAGGGGCACTTCAAAGGAGCAGGTGATGTGGTTTTTCTTGAGCCGAAGGTGCAGTGGGGACAGTGGCAGGATAAGCTAGACAAGTAGGCAGGCATCAGATCGTGAAGAGGCTTTTGATCATTTGTCCATTTATTCAACACGCACTTATTGAGTGCTCACTGTGTGCCAAGCACTAGGCTAAGCGCTGGGGTGATAACAGGGAAAAAGACAGACACATCCTTGCCCTCATGGAGCTTACATTCTAGTAGATAGACAGACAAAAAGTCAACAGATAAAATGCAGATTTAGAAGATTTCTACAAAGGAAATACACAGAGTGCCAGGGCAGAAAATGAAGTATTGCGGGTACTTATAAAGTGGAGGGTAGTTAGGGTTATCAGCGAATGCCTCTTGGAAGTGACATAAAATGACACCTGCAGAGATAATAGCGAGAGCGCCCACTCCAACATGAGCCCTCATTATGCGCCAGGCACTGTGCTAACGCTTGACAAACAGTATCTCCTTTCGTCCTCACAACGACTCTATGAGGTAGGTATTATTATTCCTATTTCACTGAGGAGGAACAGGCTCAAAGACATTGAGCAACCTGACAAGTCACACAAATGGCAAAACCAGGGTTCAGACACAGGTTCTCTCCATTTCAAAGTGCTCCTTTTTAAGCATGATTCTAAACTGCATACACAGAGAAGTGAGGAATTTCGAGCAGGGAAATGATAAGGTCACATTTGCTTCCAGGACCATTCTGATGACTACATGGAAGAGAAAAAGGAGGGATGGAGAGGGAAGAAGGGAAAGGGGACAGGTGAAAAATAAAAGGAAGCCGCTGAAAGAGCAGAGGAAAGGAGGCAGTGGTCGCAGGAACGGAGAAGAGATGTAGATGAAGGTGTGAGAAACGTGGTTAACAATTCTGACAGGATTGATGGGCTATTGGAGGCAAGGGGAAGAGTGGCATTTGGGGTCACACCTGGGCTTCTGCCTTGGGCAACTGGATCAGATGATTTGCTTTTACACGAGTTAGGGAATGCAAGATGGTGGTAGGTTTGGGGGATAAGATGATGCATTTATTTTTGGACATGTCCGGCGGGTATACTGGGAACACCTGGACTTATGGGATAGTTCCCAGCTAGACACCATGTAACGGCTTTCAAACCTTGTTCTCTACCTGAGCAATGTATATAAGGACAAAAATCAAAGTTTTGTACGTGTGTGTTTTTCCTTTTACAAAATTTGTTTATAAAGGCATGTACATCTTGGTTGGATTGCTTTGTGAAAAGAACATATGATCACCAAGGTGAAGTAAAGACTCGTGAACTTTGAGGAGTCTAAGCAAAGCCTTTGGACATTCATTCTAACTAGTCATAATAACTCTTAAAAAGAAATCAATATTATTGTAATTTCCCACTGCCACCCCAACTGGGACAGTCGGGAGGGCCCAGAGCGGGCACCCTCTGCCACTTGTCTTCCCAGAGTCTGCAAGTATCTCTGCTTATTTGCTAGCAGGATTACTCTGTGGAAATAGGTGGCCTAAAGCCCAGAGATCAAAGTTGCATGTAAATCAGGAATTCCAAGAAGGTGATATCTATGTAGTTTTGCATAAGGTCCAGAGAGACAGCAGCTCAAACCTAGCCAGTCATATTGCTTTCACCGTTTTCTTTTCTTTCCCCTCCTCGGAAACCGGAAGGGTGCTGGAGGTAGTGATAAAAAAATGTACAAGTGACATTTAGAGGGGTTTGGTCACATCCTTGATCACATCATTCTGCGTCTGATTTTGAAAGAACTCAGAGTTAAGAAGTGCATAAACCCTTCGTACAGAAAGAAAACATGTTTGCTCTATTTCTCAAAATGTACTTAAATTTGCTTATAACCACTCCCTCCTTTCTTTGGCATCAGATTACCTTAAGTATGTTTTGATTTTTAAAACCCATTTCTCAATGCTATGCCAGTTTTAGTAATTAGAGATCAAGGAATTTAACTGGTAATGAAGTTAACACTTGTGAGTTTCAACAGAAAAAAAGATGTTAATACTTTGGAGGCCGGGTAGTAATTAGCAAAGTATTACAATCTGGTTCATTAAGCAACTCTGCCCAGAAAAATGCCTCTCTTTGTGGCAAAGGGTCTGACCTGAACCTGTTAACTCTGTAAGCCAGTAGACACTGGAAAATGTAAAATGTTCTAGAAAAACAGACATGGACTTCCAGTAACATCTGAAGCACACCTGTGTACCTAACTCATGCCCAAGGGAAGAAAATGCCTTATTTTTATAGAACTAACCAAAGTACTCGTTACAGGCAAGGGAAAAAAATTACCCATGCTACACAACAACTTATAATTCTGGTGAAAGCAGCGCAATTCTCATGATATCCAGAGGCATACTGCAAATGTATGAACTATTTGCTACTACCTCCATTTCAAACCTAAGTCCCAGGGATCACAGTTGAATGTGAACCAGGAATCCTAAGGAGGGGCTATGTATTGTGTGCTCCTTAACAGAAAGAATTCCAATCAGTCTGTGAATAGAATCATTTATTTGTCTTTACAGTGATGATGGAAGAATGTACAGGTGTCCTCTTTCAATAAAGTATAAAAATCTGTTTATATACAGTGAAGTCACAATAAGCTTTCATTGGGAAATTTATTTGGTACTCCTGATCCGTTCATATTAAAATTGCGGGGGGAGACGAATATTTCACGTTAAGTGCTACATTTCCAGTAGATTGCACCTGGCATGAAAAGCTCAGCTTCATCTTCAGGGTCCTGCTTGACAGATATTACAAAAGGCTAATTTTAAGTCCTGGGACTCAAAATAAACATCATTTTTGAATAATAGATATATACATCAAAAATACATCTAAAAAGGCATTGGTTAGTGCTATTAAAAAGCTCTATGTGCTTGGGTGCATTTTTTTCTTACAGGCAAAACCCAGTGGAAACGTTTTTGTTCAATTCTAGGAATTTTCTCTTGGGGAAAGTCGGTCAAAAGTTACCTGTAAGAAAAAACAAACAAACTTAAGTGATTCAGTGATTTCTCAGGTGAGGTCAGCAAAACCTGGAAAAGCAGTTAGAGGCCAAATTTCACTTAGAATAGGATTTTTAGAGCCTGATAGCATTTAGTTACAGCACTTTGTACATAAAAAGTACTCAACATTTCCCTTCATTGTTTCAAGTGTTTTATTTTGAAAATAACCCTTAATACTCACTTCATTTTCAAATAAATCATATGTACCCCTTTGTATGCTTATGAAAATATTTTCTATCATTAATTAAATCAGCATAAAAAGAGAAATCACAGGGCATACAAATGAAGAAAACATAATAGACGTAGCCAAATCCAAACATACCTTGAGAAAATTTAGGAAAATTTCTAACAATGATTTATTTTATTTCACAATAATTTATTTTACTTCTCAGACTTTACGGATGATAGAAATGTACTGAAGTTTTATTACTGCTTAACTTGGGTGAAATGGTACTGTGCAACTGCCAATTCAACTACATATGTATTTGATACTCTAGCTCATTTGTAGCTAAATGCTTTAACACTTTTGTTCTTATAGTTATCTTCTTCTTGCAGTCACTCCTAAAATGTTTGATAACCTGGGCACTCCTCTTGAGTGTAAAATCTTAAGTAGCACAGCAAACCTCAACCTGCTATTGATGGTGTGTGTGTACACACAGACACACACACGGGCGCACGCACACACGCGCACATGCATGCACGCACGCACACATGCCTGCTCGCCCCGACCAATAACAGCCTCAGCTCCGTCCTCCCCGACGGGCTCATGTGTTCCGGCAATCTCTGGAGCAGATTCTGGCGGAAGGGACACATGCAGAGGTGGGCTGAAACCACAACTGAGCCCCAGGGGCCGTGTGACTAAGGAAGAAGAGCTGAAATCTCTCCTTGCGACTGCACGAAACTTGGAGTTACACCTCCGCTGACAGCTTCCTAAACTCCTCGCCTGCCAAATATATATATACATACAAATTAAGGTCCGTTTTGCTAATAAGGACCATCAGAAAGAGCATCCATGTCATAATGCGGTGAACAGACCTAAACAGAACCGCATGTTACAGGTTCCATCTCTTAGCAGCCATGTGAACTTGGCCACGTCCCACCTTTAGTCAAGCCAAGTCCTACCTATCCCACAGGTTATTATGAACACCTAATTAAGTCTTGTGGCAGTGCTCTGGTTTATTAAACACTTCAGGTGTACGTGGGGCTAAATTAGTGATTTAGGTAAATTTAATTTTGATAATTAAGAAGTACATCTAAATCTTCCACAACCTACAAGTCTAATGGCCTGGTCTAATAATACCATTCTCAAGTTTAGAATATGATACACGTAATGCAGATCTCTCCCTAGCACCATGCCAAAGTGATGGCTACTCTTTAAGTACATATTAAAACTTTAATCCCTCAACTTTAGTTTGTTCGTGCATTAACCACAGGCTCGCTTACATAGATTAGGGTGCTGCCCTGATGTCAACCTGCAAAGTAATCTGCAAAGTAAGTGAGGGTCTCGTAAAACCTCAACTACATGACCCCTGATTATTCTAAATTGTTTTCAGGGAAAAAGTCTGAAAAACAACAAAAAGCTCTGGAGAAGAAGAGGGCTTTCCCAGAGTCAGTTCTGATGTGGTGCAGGCGCAATGGTCCAGATTCCCACACTGCACTGAAGTCTCTGGAGAAAAGAAACACGCTGCAGACTTGCCTCTGAGAGACTTTACACACATTAAGTACGCTCATCAAAGTCCATAAAACACATCCTGATCGGAGTGGAAAACAAGATTCAGTGTCAACACGGCATCTTCCTGTCCTCAATATGGAAAACAAAACAAAACCACTTGAAATAGCACTGAACTCGATTTAAAAGGTTCTGCGTTGTCAGGAAACTGTGTGACCGAAATGTTGCTGCTGTCCCTGACTATGTAAATGGAAGACACTGTGATTATCACCTGATCTGTGTCACTGTGGCATGGGCCACTCCCTGAATTAAAACAAAGCACTGATGGGAAGGAAAGATCGTGTTAACAATGAATTCATCCCCCTGCATGCAACACCCTCAGTAGGACCCTCTGAACAGGACCCCTCCCCATCCACCCAGTGGCTCCAGTAAAACACCTGGAGTCATTCACCCCACTCTCTCACCCTCACTAACAGTCAGTCACCCAGTCAAGTCGATTCTACCTCCAAATACATCTCAAATTGGCCTTTTCCTCTTTTTCTCCACATCTGCTGCCGAGACCCTCGTGAAGCCACCATCACCTCTTGCGGGACTACGGCGGCCTCCTAACTGGTCTCCCTGCTTCTAAGCTTTCCTTAGAAAGGACATCCTTTTTCATGCAGCAGCCGTAGGGATCTTATAAATAAGCACATCTAATCACTTTACGCAGCCTTCAGTGGATTCCCAGTGGTTTTAACGATAAAGCTCAAAATCCTTAACAAGAATCCACAAGGCTCACCATGGTTTGATTCATCTCCACACTTTCCGACCCTCCCCAGACTTCCTACGTTCCAACCATAGTGACCTTTCCTTCGGTCCTTAAAGGAACTGAGCTGTCTCTGCTGTTTCTTTGGAGGAGAACACGTTTCCCCTAACTTCTCCTGCTCACTCCTACCCGCCTTTCAGGCTCACCGTTAATGCCACGTCCCCAGAGTCTTGTCGGCCCTCACATCGCATTAGCTCCCCTGCCGGCGGCTCTCCCAGCACCATCATTTCTCCTTTATCGCACTGATCACAGTTGGTGATCATACAGCTATGTGAGCATTTGTTTCATACAACTGTATGGTAAGCTCTGTGAGCGCGGGGACGTCCCCAGGACCCAGCACTGAATGCAGGACCGACTATGAGGACGAGGTGTGAGGGGCGGAGACGGGCTCGAAGGGCGCCACGCGGTTAGACTCCCACTCGCTCCGCTCGCTCTTCTCGGCCCCTCCCTTTCTCCTTCCCTCCCAACACCACCACCCACCGCTCAGTTTTGCCTTCAGAGGATGCAAATAAATAATTGGCTTGGGGGTGGCAGAAAGACATGGCCCCCAAAACGAAGCCGGAGAGAAGTTGGGAAGCAAGCTGCCACATAAACCCTCGGAGGTTGGAGTGTGATCATCTGAAGAGAATATGTACCCGGTGGAACAGAGACTGTGAGACTCCTACGTGAGTTCAGGACAGGGTCATGATTTGTATTTTTTAAGGTAAATTATCATACTTTAAAACGTCCTCTCATTCTCCCTGCTCCAAGTCTGTGCTAGAGAGAACAGAAACGGAGGGAAAAAAGGAGGGATCTTTGCCTACTTTGTGACCATAATTTTACAGAGGGGACAACAGACCCCAGAGAGCTACAGTGGTAGAGGTGATGGCGCCTTCATCTCCTGCAGCTGCTTCTCCCTCCCTGGCAGAGTCCTTTCCTCCTGCTTCTGCTTTTCTCTAGTGACACCTTGGAGACCAGATCCCTTGCAAGTGGCTGCAGGGGTGTAAACATCTTCACGTAATGAGAACAAAAGGATGCATGCTTATATGGTCCTTAAATACAGAGGGGGCCAAACAACAGCACACGCACAAGATTTGCAGAGGAGAAGGCTTTGTAGGCACTGCTGAATCAGGCTACAAGGGCAAAAGCAAGGAAATAAAAGACCTTAAGTTCCACGTCTCTCTGGTGTTGCTTTACCTGATGCTAATCTTAGGCTTCATCTCCACTGTCCATTTCAATGTCCATCTCCTCCGTATCAGCAGCCCGTGACAAGATGTCTGCCATCAATGCTTCTTCCAATTTCTTACGTACTTGTTGTACTCGCTCTTCCTGTTTCCTTTTTAAAAACAGAGTAAAAAGATACTAAATAATTTGGCCAGTACTGGAACAATGAAGCTGCCGAAATGGTTTAGCTTTACTTCAAAGTCATGAAAATTCCTGAGAAACATACATTTCCTTCTCCTTAGACTTTGCAAAAGTTGCTTCTACCTTCACAAAACCAAGTCACATGGGGAATGAACTCTGTCAAAAAGAGGGACATTCAGACAGGCAGATAGCCCTCATCTCACAGAGAATTCCAGCAGGAGTAGATTTATTTCAGTGACCTTTTCTACAACTTCACAAACTTCAAATATGTGAAGATTCAGGGTTATTCCTATAAAGGATAATTAGAAGTAATTTAAAAGCAGGGAAGGAATACAGAAAATAAAGAAGGCGAAGAGACTTGCTCAGTGAAGCACTGAGAAAGACGGAGGAGGTGGAGGCATGATGGGCTGGGATCTCGCTGCCGCTCTCTGCTGCGTCAGGGGAAAGGTAGTTGGAGTTCTCCCCGGGTTCCCCGGCCTGCTGGGAGCAGGCCGTCAGGAAGGAACCAAGGCCACGTGATCCTGTACACCAAGGACAGGGAATGAAAAGACTCCTGAACTGAGATGAGCTGAGTAGGTTAAGAATATGCCACAAGTTTCCCTGTGTCTTGGGGACTCTAAAGGAACCTCAAAAGTGAGAGTTAATAACACCGAGTCATAAAAAAATTCAGAACCATTAGGTGAAAAACAAAGCACAGGAAGAAAGGCTATTGGTATACAATTCATCTTAAAAAAGCAGGAAAAAACGGAGACTAGCTCCTTGACAGGGCAAGAGAGGGATTCCTAAAACAGTTCTAGCAAATGAAGATGGTAAATAGAAATTCGCCTCCAGAACCCAGTGGAGAGGCAATGGTTGAAGACACAGGGAAGGGACGAGACTGGCTAAGTAAAAGACTTAGAAAAAAGCAAGAAAGGGAGAGAGGCAAAGGCCCAGCTGGGACGATGAGCCTTGATTAGAGAACGGGACGAGTCACCTCCTGAGACCAAAGGAAAGGTGGTTAGGATGGATACACAATGGGAGACGGAGCAGCCCTGGGACAAATAAGAGATGCAACAAGGAATACTGGTGGCTCTACTGAAAGAAGTGATTTTCTCCATCATTAGGTGAGGAAGACAAATTGTAACAATGCCCCAAACCTGGGAAAGCAGAAGGGTAGAGGAGCAATGTTCCAGAAGACTCCACTAAGATGCCCTGAGTATTCACCCCTTGGGCACTCAACCAGTTGTAAAGTCGTGTTTACTGCAGTCTAGTCCCCACGTCTCTCTATCTCATGAGACCATGTCCAAGGCAGTAAAATTAACACATACTGTGTAAAAACAGAAACTTTAGACGTCATCTTTACTCAACTCTAAAAACAGCACAAAGAGATAAAAGGTTTGGACTTATACGTTTTAAATGAATTTTCAAAAAGAGGGGATCTGTCACTGAATTAATCGAGCTCTGTAGCCTCGATCATATTAACAGAAACTGAAGTTCAACCGAGTTTCATGCAGTGGAGCGGAGTCATGAAGAACGCAATGTTTCTTTCTTATACAGTTAGCCCTGCCACTGGCTCAGTGACTCCGGCTTTATGATAAATGGCGTATCAGTCTCATGGCAGTCTCTCATGCCTAGTAACAGAGTATGAGAGTCTGCCAACTGCCCTAAAGTCACCCCATCAGGAAGACAAAGAAAATGGAAGGAATGGTGCTTTTGGCTAGAGAAGTATATCTGAAACTCTTGACATTGGCCACTGTTTCTCTTTTGTCTTGAGCACTGCTTCCCACATTTATGAAAACTGAAATTAAAGCATCTGCTGGATGTGGTAGGCAGAATTCTAACACAGTCCCGAAGATGTCCCCACCTGCCCCTGCTTAGATGCCTCGTAAAATTCTCTCCCCTGAGGGCAGGCAGAACTTATGAATATGACTGAGCTATCCTTCTATGATTAGGTTACTAATAACTGGCCTTGAGTTAATCAAAAGGGATTATCATAGAGGGCCTGATCTAATAAGAAGAGGCTTTAAAAGGGGCTGGGCCCTTCCAGAAAGAAGCAGGAGAGGGGATATGAAGGGAGCCATGGGGCAAGGAAATGCTGGCAGCCTTTAACTGCTGCGAATGGCCTCATCCCACAGCCAACAAGAGAACAGGGGCCTCATTCTTACAAGTACAAAGAAATGAATTCTGCAACAAACTTAGGAGAAGCCCAAGCTCCAGAAGGCCTGCAGTTCTACTGACACTTTGATTTCAGCTTTGTAAGACCCCGGGAAGGGAATCCAGTCATGCCTGTCCCGGACTTCTGACCTACTGAACTGAGAGCTATATATAGGTATTGTTTTAAGCTGTGAGGTTTGTGAGAACTTGTTACTCAGTATTAGAAAACAAATATACCTGTGGGTGAAAACAGTATCAAGACTGATGAAAATATATATGCTTAATGTTGAGATTCTTAGTTGAAGGTTTAATACAAACAGATTATTGGCTACCCAATTGGAGAAAGGCTAACAATTCCATTTGCAGTCATGTGTTTTGAACCTGTACTAATTCAACAAGAAATGTTTGCTTAATAATTTCTGTTATGACAATGAAATCAAATGGACAACTTGTTAGACAAGTTTCCCCTAAAAGGAAAGCATGCACATCTGGCTTTGAGACAGCTTCGTCCACTGTCAAAAGATCTGGTGTTGAAGCCGTCAGCATTCCCAGGACATCACTCAGAGAACCTCAGTCAACCCCCATAATGACCCAGCGGAATCCCTGCTGATTAACTGGGTACTCATTCCAAGACAGACAGGAATTTGTCTCCTGAGTAATTTCCTTCCTCAAAGGTAAGAACTGTCCAAAGAGCAAGTTGATTCCCTTCCTTGATTTTACATTTTGTTTTTCTTAAAAAATAACACTGATCGTAAATTCTATGTAATAAAGGCATCTGAATGCAACTTTGAACCATTCTACATCTTTGCAAAAGAAACTACTTTAAAACCCAGGAAAGGCTTTCCAATTATAAACCTAGCTAGACTCAGGCATTTAAAAACATTCTCATGCCAACTTTCATGGATTTAGAAAAAAAATACAAATATAATACATATTTTTTTATTCCAAAGTGCCTTCTTCCGGTTTGGTCTAGGAATAATACTCCAGTAAAGCTTTCTGGTTTATATTCAGAGGATAGAAATAGTGAAGTGTACACACTGCCCTATATTTAAAGAAAATACAGTATACTATACAATCATTCTAGAGTAATAATACTGAAGTTCATAAATCCCATATAAGAATTTCTTTGTGGTCTTAAATATCTGGAATAGTTTTGTTTCTCCTGAGCAATGGTTTGCTTATACTCCTTGGGCATTATCAATCTGAGCTATATGTCTTCCTTTCAAAATTTGCTGCTAAAAACCTAATTTGTGGCCCAGCCTTAGAAAGAGTAAAAGATGTTAAAAGATGCACCTTGTGTCCGCTTCTCATTCCTGGCTCTGTTTTATTGCTTTACGCTTTGCTTTGTCTTTCTTCTCATTTGCTTCTTATCTGGCTTCACTGTGTGTGTCTGTGTGTGTGTGTGTGTGTGCATGTGTGTCTCTTTGGAGCTACCTTAAATCTTTACTTGAAACAGGTTGAAGTAGAGATAAATAAATCTCTAAATTGAGCTTAAGTGAGGTAAATATAATCAAGATAAGTAAACTGAATTTTGAAAACACAACTGAACTTAAAGTAGCACGGCAGTGATCTGCTACTGCAGACAAACCAATGCAGTTAGCAATCACAAAAGGCATAACTGAATGAAGGGGTTCTTAGAGCAGAAAGGCAGAACCCCAGATTTCATAAGACATTGCAAAAATGATGTGGAGAGAGTACAACTGATCTGTCCTTTGGACATCATCGTGATGATATGCCTTATACACAGTACTGCTACCTTTTTCAAGCATGTATTTGTTTTAAATGTTCTCTATCACCTTTCATTAGTTTCACAAAAGCTCTGTAAAAAAAAAAGTATAACTTTCTGATTGATTCATCACTTACTAGATGTGCCACGGAACCTAACAGGCAGTATAAAATGTAACAAGTGTAAAAGACAAGCTTTTGAAGTCATGTTAAGCTGCCTTACCTAATGTCTTCATCTGTGACAATGAAAGCCTTGCAGAGGGGTTGAGATGTGTTAAGCCAAACAGCGGGGTTCTTTTCCACAGCAGCGGAGACTTGCCCTGTGATCGGTGCAGAGCTTGTGTGCAAAGCACTGGCAACAGCAGATAAAAGGGTCTCATCATTACTACCTGGACCAACTCCTGCAATTAGAAACATATATGAGTTAAAGGAAATTTCTAGATGTGCTGAGCAAACCTTATGTAACCTAAAACAACGGATATCTTTATATTCATTTGGGATCAGCTATTTAAAACTGACAAAAGCCAAAGCAGCAAAGGATAATAGCATATCTATTTAGTTATTATACACCAAAGAATTAACATTAAAGAAACAGTAACAAAATACCTGAGTATTACAATAAAACTTTAACATAACTTAAAAACACATTTTCCAAAGTATTAAACTTTTAAAAAGTTGGCTACATTTCCACAAGCAAGTTCAATTATTTTAATGATCTAAGTCCCTTCTAAGGTCATATTACACTCCAGTATCCCTATTAATGTGTCCCTAGGAGCCTGGAATAGTTTCCCCTATAGCTGTTTAACATTCATTTCTAGCCATATCTCAAAACTTATCTTTTTGTGTAGGGATTTCAAAGGAAAAGCCAATGCAAGTATGCTGTACCTGCACCTTTAACAGCTTTCTCAAATACCTAACAAAATATCCAAATTAAGAGAAGTAATAATTGCACACCTTGACTACATGTAGGAGACTGGAACCATGGCTACATTTAAGTGCATTGCTTAAAGTCCTAAACTTGTTAAACCAGTTAAAGCAATAATTTCCAAGAGCATAGAGGGATGAGACAATATTCTAACCATGAATTATGAGGATTTTTGAGCAATCTACAGTGTATCAAGTTTTAGAAGCCAAAGTTCTAATACTTGAAAAATAATGCTTCTCTAGAAGTTGGAATTAACATATGATATGACAAGCACACCAGCAGCTGAGCTCTCCACCCCAGATCCCACTCCCTCCTGTCACTGGACCAAGGGGCATCTGCTCCCACTGCTACTTGCAGCAGCAGTTTGGGGAGGGAGAGGCAGAAGGAGAGCTGTTGGCTGCTCTTCTGGTAAGAGGAGGAGAGAAAGAGCATGCGCTGGGGCCAGATGCTGCTTTGAGCAGGAAGCTTGGGACATTCTGTCATTCAGCTGCATTTGGTTCTAAAAGCAGAACATGGGTTAATTTACATGACGAACCTAACTAATCTAAAGCCAAAATGTACACGCAGAAAAAAATCTTAAGTAAGACACTGCCCTGACGCATCCCTGCAACGTACAAGCTTTTCAGGTACATTTCCTCTGGGTTTACTAAAACCCAAGAGGTACCTCATCCAGCAAGGCATACAGTCCCCAAAGCAAAGACTTGTCTCAATCATGTCTGACTCCACTGCACCTAACACAGAGCCTGGCACATAGTAGGTACTGCTCAACTGAACTTGGATAATACCTTGAAGACCTTTAGGTAGTTCCATGGTTTTTATAATTTGTTCAGTTACATCTGATGCACTAAGTCCTTGTAGCCTCTTCTCCCAGAAAAGCTGTAAGGCAAAACATCACTGTTAATAGATACATTCTTGGGACAAGAAAGTAGCACATCGATGCTGTTGAATAATGAAATTGAAATCATTTCAGTAGTTTCCTAATTTCCCCACTTTTTCCTTACAAAAAGCTAAATGATATTCCAAACGTGACTTCAACACATCATAATTCTTTCAAGTTATATTACTCAAAAACTTTTGTTATTCTATGCAACCTATTCACTTGTTACATACAATAGATTGTTATGTGCTATGTACTATATATAGTCCTTTATAAGGTATCTTCCAAAGAGTATAACTTGAATTTTTTAAAGATTCATTTGGCATGAAAATTTAATGTTATAATTTACCAGGAAAGAGAAAAACTATATTATGTAATACCTCTTAATCCAATATTGTTTGGGAAATAACTCCTCCACCTATGTGATTTTTCCAAGACACTGAAGTTTAGCCCTTTAGCATACTTTAAGGGGAGAAGGGCCATTTTTTAATGGAAACTTTCCTAAAATGTCTTACATACTTCATTGCTTTTTAAACAGGATGTAATGTTCATGAGTGACTCTCTTCCTGTTGCACAGAGCCTGGGTTGCCTTAGCCACTCGGGGGCCCCAGGTCACCCTTCTGACACCAGTGAGCACACTGAAGTCTCTTCACACCCTCTGGGGCTAGTGAGGTACACAATTGCTTATTCAAACACTAAATGGTCCAGGACAGTTCTGTTTGATTTTATACCCTTCCTACACTTAGTTCTCTCTCCTACTTGGCTATTACTTCTCACTAATATCATTCATCCATTCGACATGTATTTATTGAGCTCCTACTATGTGCTGTGCTTGTCCTGTGGATGCAACAGTAGATAAGATAGACAGTGTCTTTGTCCTTAAGCCTCATCTCTTTTCTAGTCTGTTTCATATTTACTACAGCCCAAAAAACAGATAAAGGAATTCCTCAGGATTCGATATATCTGTCTTTAACCCTGGATACCCAGGGCCTGTCACGTGGTAAATACTGAAAAAATATTTGTGTGAATGACTGAATGTGGGAGTAAATGGACTCAGAATCAGGATCTTGAGGGACACACAAACCCAAGTTGAGAGCCCAGCTATAGATGTATGACCCTGGATGAGTTCTATAACCTCCAGAGTTTCAATTTCCTCTTCTGTAAAATGTGGCAGCAATGACTATCACATAAGATTACTGTGGAGATTAAATAAAGCAATATATGTAAACACCTGTCACAGAGTAGGAATAAGGTTCATTACATTTACTTTTAACAAATTTTGACCACTCTGAGGGCTTTTCAGGCTTATATTCTAACTTCAGGATATATGAAAAGTATCAAATAATCACCTTCCAGACAAATGAAAAGATACAGTAAAATAATTCTATTTATGGCAGAACAATAATATGTTAAATTACATAATAACCACAATGCTAGCACCAAGAGTAACCTGCTTCACTGTCCTTTGAAGACCTCTGGTATAAGGTTAACAGCTCCTTGTATCTCCACACAAATTACATCAGCAGCAGAATATGTGGTCAACACGTATGAGGACATGAATATATCAACCGTCATGGGAAAAATAGTTAGGTGAAGGTAATAATTAATGAATGTGATAAATGTCCCAAGAAAGCCTTCCTGCTTTTCCTCTTTGGGGAAATAACAATCATCTATGCTTTGACTATCACAACTATAGGAAAAAACCAAGAAAAACCAAAGTGCAGTTAATTCCTAATGAAAAAGCATACAGAGGGAGTCAGTGAATATGAGATTAGTAAGTGCTTTTATAATAAAATTATATATATGTATATATATATATATATAATTTGTAAAAATAACACTGCAAAAAACCAAGTTTGAAAACCTTGTACAGAGATGATTACTAACAAATTACATCTAAAAATTCCAATTCTAGATAGCAAAAGTTAAATTGTTTACCCTCTATAATTTTTAATGTTTAAATTCCTATTAATTTGAAGGAAAAAAATTTAGAAAGAAAAATTTTGCAAAATAAATCTTGGATTGAGAAACAAGTGTACAGCTCTAGATTACAAATCCTGGTACCACTACGCGTCATCTGATAGCCCTCAACTAAATGTGAAGTTGAAACTGAAAGATTGATGAGCTCTTTATAAATGAAATGCTTATGCCATGAAAATGGAGATACATGTATTCATGAATGTATAAGTGTGTATGTGTGTATTTCTCCCTGCCCCTACCCCCCACCCCCGAGAAGTGGGGAGGTAGTGGGAAAGTTCAGAGCAGGAAAGGAGGCTAGTTTGAGAAAAGAAAATATTTAACTGGTCAAGGGTACCACTGCCCTCCTCTCCATCCTGTCCACCATGCGTTCAAAGCTAACAAGCTTGCCTAGGTTCCATGAGGACTGGAACCATCTTCATGAGCTAGATGTCTGTTTACATTTCAATATGTCCCTAACTCACTTTCTCTACACCCATCTTCTCAGGTTCCTACTTGTTTTGTTTTGGAGAGGGGGGATTCTTTGTACTTTAAAATATGTTTAAAATTTACACTGAGCAGGCATTATGCTAAGTGAAGGAGTCCAGTCTTTTACATATTGTATGATTGAATTTATATGACATCCTAAAAAAGAAAAAACTATAGGGACGGTTGCCAGGGATTAGGGGTGGAGGGAGGGTCTCACTGCAAGGGGTTAGCGCAAGGGAATTCCTTGGGGTGCTGGAATTGTATGCTCTGTTTTTTTTTTATAAACATAAACTTTATCCCACTGATACAATTACCATTTTTTTCCCCAAGCCAATTGCTCAAGGAATGATCAACATGCGCTATCTCCATTCTCCCAGGCCCAGTTCAACTTTATTACCCCACGCCCTATTCCATGAATTTCCATTAAATTTACTGTAAAACTTAGTCAGCTCCTCTCACCAAGTTCAGTGACCTTTCTCGTTATCTCTGGTTACTTTATAGCCCTGAACGCTTTGGAGGGGTACAGCGAAAGGGAGAGGTCTTCCTCTGCCTGAAATTAAAATTTCTGATCTACTCATTTATGTATTCCACGTGTTTACTAGGTGATTAACTGTGGTAATCTGGAGTTCTTTTTATTGAATTTCCATTAGAAATCTAAAGACAGAAATATCGAAAAGATGAATCTCCCTAAATGTGTAAGGAGTCCCCCACTAGGACAGCTGTCTTCTCCACCCTACTTTCATGAACACTATTGCTTTCATAAATCCTAATCCACCCAATGAAAATCTGATTTCACCTGCCAAATCCAATAGTTTTCACGGCTTAACCCTGCTGCCTTGGGTGAGGTCAAATAATCAATGTAACACTTTTAAGGATCGAATATTTGGAGAAACTCCCTAATGTGCTCTCCCTCTCAGCTATTCTATCCCTTTCTAACCCCCACTAATCAGACCCTCCTCTAATATCATGTTTTCTTTGTCACCCTCCAGTATATAAGAGAACTGGAGAGCTCCCATGTGTGCATCGCTTTATATTGCCAACGATCTGGGCAATGCCCTATCCAACAAGCCAGTTGATAGAGAAGCACAGGATGGGATTAAAAGTTGTCCAAAACCATAAAGAGTGCCTAAAATATCACTGACAGGGACTGTGCAGCTTTGGAGAAACCATCTTACTAGAAAGTGGAGTTCATCTCTACACCTTTGCTCCACACATGAATGCAGGAAATACCTCTATAACATCATTGGAAGCACAGCTGCAAGTACTTTATCTATCTTAGAGTCCCAGAGGACAAGCATGATGATGTGTTATAACTGGGACTTCGGCAGACTCTTTCAACGTGCCTTACAAATGATATCCAAAGATGAGGATGAGGAAGAAACGGGGATGTCAAACAATTCCTCATATCATACACAAACACACATCCCAATTCTGATGTGCTGGGATGCAAGGCTGATCATGTTTATTAGGACTGTCCTCCATCACCCTGAGCTTAATAATATGTACTCTGAAGGGATCTGTGCTCTTCGGAGGAAGTCAGAACAGAAGGTTTTATTGGAAAAAAGCAGTAGAGAACCAATCCAAATTACAGATACTCTTTTAGTGCCCATTATACACAAAGCACTTTGCTGGGCACCAGGGATAGTTATTAGGGTAACTGGCAATCAGGCAATCACCGCCCTCTAGCTGCTTACTGTTTGGTGAAAAACTAGCAAAACTCTATGAGGTAGACTGTAATAATTGCAATAATGAAGATACAAAATTAACTTCAATTTGGGAGAATATGGAAGGGCTTTTAGGAAGAGGCAGCATTCAAGTAGAAGAGGAAAGACTACTCCAAGCCAAGGAAATAGCTTAAGCAAAGGCAGGGGAGTGAGACGGAGAGTATGGGCCAGTATTTCTAAATGTTTTTTATACACAAGAATAACCACGGTGGCTTATTTTACATGCATGTTCTAAGACCTCAGCCCCAGAGATTCTGTTCAGTAGGTCTGGGGTTAGAGAGCTGGCTTTTATTTTATTTTTTTAACCAGTTTCTTAGGTGATTCTGATACAGGCCGGGGATCTCAGTTTGAAAAAGGCTGGTCTGGTCTGTGCTGAGAGAACGGCAGTACACACACAGGGCTGTGTACACTGATCACCAAGACCCCCGAGTTATTCCTGATTCTACTAGAAGATAAAAAACACATCATGCTATCCTCTCCTCACAGAGAACAGGAGGAAGATATTTGCCTTTCTATTTTTCACTGCAGGAGGACGTGTGTCAAAGTATATTTAAGAGTATACCAAATTATTTAGGTGTAAACAGAAAAAGGGCTTGCCCAAAGTTCTGTTTATGCCCAGGCATATTCTCTTGGTGGAATAAGAGGAGAAGGAGGATGACAACTCCCACTTACCCACTGAACCCTTTCCTTCAGCCTGGCACTGTGCTCAGGGCTTTACATACAGTAATTCGGTCTTTCCTACAGCATTTTGAAGACTTCATTGGTCCCACCTACAGTAACTCACTAAAGGTGCACAACTAGTCAGTGGTGCAGCTGGAATTAAAACTCAGGTCAGTGTGATTAAACAGTCCTGATCTTAACAGTAAAAGCTCTGGAAGAACACTTAAATGCATGGCTCTGTGTTAACAGTAACAGGCCTGAGACCCTTGTAGTCATGAAATCAAAGGCAGATGAAAGATCAGTAACTGCTAAGAAAACTGTCAAGTTGCTCTTAATCCATTTACCAACTAAGTAATGCTGTGTAAATTGCCCACTGTAGGTGACTGGTGCCGACACCTGCCTCCTCCTCATGTAGAATTAAGAGGCCTGGCCGTGTAATGTATTTTGGCTAAAGCTGGCACAGGGTTTCAAGATGATATCAAGGGACATCCCTAGTAGTGCAGTGACTAAGACTCTGCGCTCCCAATGCAGGGGGCCCGGGTTCGATCCCTGGTCAGGGAACTAGATCCCACATGCATGCCACAACTAAGAGTTCGCATGCCACAACTAAGGAGCTGATGAGCCGCAACTAAGGAGCCTGCCTGCCGCAACAAAGACCCAGTGCTTCCAAATAAATAAATAAATAGATAAATATTTTTTAAAATATTTATCTATTTATTTATTTATTTTTGGCTGCGTTGGGTCTTTGTTGCTGCACGCGGGCTTTCTCTAGTTGCAGCGAGCGGGGGCTACTCTTCAATGTGGTGCACAGGCTTCTCATTGCAGTGGCTTCTCTTGTTGAGGAGCATGGGCTCTAGGCACGCAGGCTCAGTAGTTGTGGCATGCAGGCTTCAGTAGTTGTGGCTCATGAGCTCTAGAGCACAAGCTCAGTAGTTGTGGCACACGGGCTCAGTTGCTCCACAGCATGTGGGATCTTCCCAGACCAGGGCTCGAACCCGTGTCTCCTGCATTGGAGGATGGATTCTTAACCACTGTGCCACCAGGGAAGTCCCCAAAATAAATAAATATTAAAAAAAAAAGATGATACCAAACCATAATGTGGGGTAGCTCACATGATAAAAACCAAAGAATTGGTATAAAATATATTCTCTACAAATTAGCTTTCTTAGAATTAATCGCAAATATCGATGACATTGAACAAGGCATTTTTTATTTGGTGGATAAAAATTAAAGACAGAAACCCGTACTCCAAGAAAACTCTTTCAGGTAAGTCACGCTAACAATGGAGTGTTAGCTCCAATGGATGTTTCATAAAACAGGAGAGATGGAGTGATTTATGAAGCTTATAGAATGGAAGACTTTTGAGTTTTTTCTGTAAGAGTACTATTTTAGGTTACTTATGCGAATACCTATTTCTCATGAACACAAGGAAAAGCATCTAGATCAAATACACATTTTCATCCACCATTATATTTCATTTGAAAAGCACTGTGTAGTGTTTTAAAACAATTCACTGATTAAAAGAAATTGACCTCCTATGTATACTCATGACCTTAACTTGAGAGTCAACTGGACAGTAGGAAGATTGAACTTCTGAGTAGCTGATTGAACGGGACTGGCCTTCAGAGTCAGACCAACCTAGGTTCAAATCCATTCTTTGTCATTTACTAGCTTTATAAACTTAGACAAGTAACATAGCCCGTTTCAGCTTCCTACCCTATGGAATGGGACAATAAAAACAATCTCAAATGGTTATGGACACTACATGAGGAGGTTTTATAAACACCTGAAGATAACCCATAGAGAGCAAATATCAGTTTACTACTTAATTTTACCCACGGCGTCTAGCACACTGTTCATCACACAATAGCACCTAGTAAGTAACTGGTCATCTTATTAAAATTAACAAATATAAACACAGCAAAAAGAGTCAGCTCGGAAAGGTGCATATTTACAAAGGAAGACTGAGACATGCATTCCAGTCTGCCAGTCCCGCCCAGATTTTCAGCGGGGGCCTTCTTGCTACTCTAAGTATCTTAAAACCCTTCCACTTCCTTTTCTCATCCAAGCCAGTCTGCACCCCTCCTGGGCCCAAGGTTGGCTGGGAGAACTCTGGTAAGCTACACAGTTTGCGAGGCCCAGTACGAAATGAAAATGTGAGGCTCTTGTTCCGAACGTTATTAAGATTATTTCATGATGACAGCACAGCACTTGACCAGGCACGGGCCCTAGTAAGGAAGTGCTCAGGTCACATGCCCAGGAAGCCAGAGGGATGGTAACTACCGTGCCGGGTGGAAAGGAGGAGAGACCAGCAGAGACAGGAGACCCCCGTGCCGTGTAGCAGTACTTAGGGAAGCGCTGTGGTATGATCTCATTCTGTGAATTCCTGCAAAGCAGCAGGGCAACAGAAAATTGTTCTGGCCGGATCTATGCAATAACGAAGGAAGCTTCCCCTCACTCCGCGTCAAAACAGCCCAAGGATTTCTCTTCCCTCTTGTCACTCCTCATTTGGAGGACTGGAGAGAGGACCCCCTGCCAAAGCCTCTGCGACTGAGCTGTACGGTAGGAAGGAGGGAAGCCCAGGGAATGAGGAGATCATAATGCGGAAGAAGGACGGAAGCCTCAAGAGGGATGAGAATTTTGTTCTATTTAAAGTACAGTGAGTGGATAACATGGAAGCTTTTCATTAAGATTTCCTGAAACTGCAATTTTCTTGTTATTTTTACTCCATCTATTTCCATCTTGTGACGATAGGAGAGCCCTTAGAGAAACCTCAAAGGGCTATGAGCTTGTTTCAAGAACAGAAGGTAGAAAAGAATCTGGAAACAAACGACCTTTCTGTTCCTCAGTGAAGCAAGAAGGCAAAAAACTCAAACCAGTAGCAGGAGCCTAGAGCTGAGTTTCTCAATCTTGGCATTACTGACGTGTCAAGTTGGATAATCCTTAGTTCTCAATGTTTAGCGACATCCTTGGTCTACACCCACTAGATACGAGTAGCACCACCCCAGTTGTAACAGCCAAAATGTCTCTGGACACTGCCAAATGTCCCCAGGTATTTGGGGTCGGGGCGGGAGGACAAAATCAGGTCTGGCTAAGAACCAGGGGTCCAGAGGAAGAGAAAGGGGAGAGGAGACAGGAGGTTTACAGTGGCAGGGGCCCAGATCTCACAGCTGAGACAGAAGGGAGACCCTCCCCTGGCATATGCATCACCACACCAGCCCCTTTCTCGACTTTCAAAGAGTCTCTATCCCAGCTCTCCATTCCCGGCCCTTACCAGAACCACACTAAGTGGCCTGGAGCTGGGTGCCTCTTTCGTCACTGCCAGACAGCCAGAGGGTGAGAAAGATAAAGCAGAAGTGGGAGAAACACTTCTTAAGAGTTGAAATTGAACACACTTCCTGATAGAAACATGGTTATAAACAGTAATTATTTTTAGTAATTCAGACACACTTTAGATTTAATTGTCTTTTATGGGCTGGTCTAGGACACTAGAACCATATTTCTGTTGGAAGATGTGGAGTTCCAGATGCCTGAAACACGACATTTTATATCCCAACCTGTAAGTTGAAAAGCATCTGTGTGTACAGATTTTAGAGGGAGTTCTCTATTATTACCACAGGATCAGAGACCATATGTATGTGCAAAGATGTCACTGACTACTGAGAAAAACACAGCGCCATTCAGAATGACTTTAGGTGTTCAAATATAGGTATGGTAACAAAACAGAACCATGGGTTGATCTTGAACATTTTAACTTCCACAAATTCTTAGTATGTAGCTATCAGTAGGGCCTGGCCAATATTAAATTAGTAGTCCAGGGAAAAAGCATCCCACCAAACTGAGCCATACAAAAACTTAAAAACTTAGATCTTCATATAATTTTCATATCTTGTCTTAAATTACATCTTCCCTTCCCTTTTGAAATTATAATCTCCATTAGGAAAAATCAAACTGACTATATAGAACACACTGAGATTTCAATAATGAAACTAAATTCATCTAAAACTGCTATATATTCAAACTTCTATTTCTTACTGCTCATTTTAAATACCACAAGCTGAATATTAGCTCCTAAGCCAAGAAGCCTGTAATAATTGACTCCACAGCTGACTAGAAACACCAGCAACTGAAGCCTAAAGGCCCCAAATTTCTTCAGTTATCCTCCCTGCCCCACGGATCGCCCCTGGACCATTTCGCCCTTCCTTTGCTATTCTCCTGTCTCAGAGGAGTCAGTATCCTGCCGTCTTTCTGAGAGCTTCTCTACAATGATGCTGGGTCGTATCTTCTCCTGTCTCCTTCTGATCCCGCCCAGCAATTTAAAAAATCCTCCTCTCACACTTTCCATTTTACCCCTTCTTCTCCTTGGGCTTATTCCCCGGAAGTGACAGATACACTGGAACATGGCTAACATAAAAAGTGTCCTTATTTAACTACATCTCCCTCAAACCATCTGTCTTCCTCCTTCCACCAGGAGAGAAACTTTCTTATTTCCTCACCTTCCATTCATTCTTTCCTTCTAACCTCGACCCTACTCCTACTATTATATTAACACTGACCTGCCCAAGGTCACAGTAACCTTCTAATTACCAAATCCAATTCCTGATTCAAGCCTCCTTTGCCCTACTTCACTGCTGCCACTGCCTGCTGTCAGAAGACTTATGCAAGTCTGCCTTTTATGATGCTTCTCTGTATGTTTCTGTATTTTCTATTACTGTTAGGCAACAAATTGACAAAAGACTTCTAACAAAACAAAAGACTTCTAACAGTAATTATCAAAGAAATAAGACTACAAGCAATTTTTCTAATAAAAACAAATATTTAAAATGTATGAGATGAAATATACCGGGACTTCCCTGGTGGCACAGTGGTTAAGACTTCGCACTCCCAATGCAGGGGGCCCAGGTTCAATCCCTGGTAAGGGAACTAGATCCCACATGCAGGCCGCAACTAAGAGATCACATGCCACAACTAAGAGTTCGCATTCCACAACTAAGGAGCCCACCCGTGTGCCGCAACTAAGGAGCCAGCGAGCCACACCTAAGGAGCTCTTGAGCTGCAACTAAGGAATCTGCCTGACACAACTAAGATCAGGCACAACCAAATAAATAAATAAATATTTAAAACAAAACAGAACAAAACAAAATAATTATCAACATTAAAAAAAAAAGATGTAATATACCTTTTAAAGTATTTGAGCACAGAAGTGTTAATACTTTGTAAAGTAGAAGAACCAAAAGTTACCTTTAAAATTTAACCATTTTATGAATTTTAACTTGCACAGTCTTCATCTCTGTCAAGAGCATGATGCAAGACACTCAAATTTCATGGGATGAATTTGTGGCTAAGTAGAGGGAATACAGGGTAACAGGAAAACCACTGGTTTAGAAGTTTAATGCTTTGGTCCTGATTCAACCATTAAATAGATGTGCTGTCTTAGGGAAGTCACTTAATCGCCTTTGGATGTATCTTCACAAGTAAAATAGAAATACTAATAACTGCCTTATCTACCTCAGAAGATAAACACTGATAAAAAACGAGGAAGTTCTTTGAAAACATAAAAATTTTATTGTATTGTTTAGAATATTTTCCAATGTTAGGATTTCGTAAATTCGATGAATATCTTATTCACTTTTCTAAGGCTTTTGCTAAATCTAATCAAAGAACAAAGGAGCTTGTCATGTATTTGCAGACTAAACCAAAACCCCAAAAATGTACACTTTATATTCAGTGATTCATGAAAAGCTAAATATGCAAGACACTGGGTTAGGGCTACACAGAAGAACAATGTTTCCTGCCCAGAAGGAATTTGCTGTCCAGTTTATAAACTGCTCTGTTTCAAATCAACCCCATATGATATCTGAGTTGCTAGTTTTGGTCAGCAAAAACAACTTAACTTAAATACCATGGCCTGCAGACATCAAAAGACAAACATGAGCTACCCTTTCATTTTGGGGAGTGGGCTAGGAAGAAAGGTCTAGATAATGACAAGAAAATTATTATGTAAATCAAGGAAAAGCTTGACTCATGTGGCTGTGCAAACTACAGTGAGATCGCTTGTGAAGGCAAAAGATAACAATGTGGGCTGGAGAGGAGAGAAGGATGAAGCAAGAGGCAGCGGAGCTGAGGAGGACGGAGGTGCAGGAACCGTCCGCTGCAGCTGCTCGTCTGAACGCTGTCATGACGCCACTTCACTTACACAAAGTGGGTAGGTAATACTTGCCAAGTACCTGAAAAGGTACTGTTACCCTAAGATAACCATGGAATAAGAATACTTGCTCATGAGGCCTATAAGTTTTTCATGTGCTACTCCCACAGGAAAAGTTGTAACAATTTTCTTATTAATATGCAAGTCCATATAAGGATGTAGCTATGTTCCTTTATTTCTTGTATGTCACATTTCCACACAGTTGAAATTATTTGTTCAGTGTTTGTTTTCCTTATTAGATTGAAAGTTTTATAAGGAGAGGATGCATGACTGATTTGTGTGTTTGTACAGCACCTGTAATAGAAGCAACAATATACTCTGTTTAATAAATGAATTAATGATTTCAAAACCCACTCAAGTGCAAGAACTTTAATCTCTGATAGAGAGCTATCACTAGTTGTTTATCAGAAGAGCTTCCCTGAAACTAATTTCAATAGTATAAAGTAATTCCTCATTTTTATAGTGGGACATTAATAGATAATATTTCCTTTTTAATATCAATAAATCAAGAAATAGAAGTACATACGTACTATTTAAAACATGACACGAGCAATGATTAGAACTAAAATCAGGTTACAAATCCTCAAAATTATCAGAAGTATGAATTTAAGTGGAAAACCCAGACCTCAGAACAAAAATATTAATACCAGAAAATGACAATAAAATATTAAAAACAGTATATAAATAGAATGATAGAATCAAGACCAAACATATCTATAAAATCAATAAATATAATGGTCAACTCAGCTATAAAAGAAAAAAAGACCCTCAGGTCAGATAGGAAAAAAAAAATCAACTGTATGTTTTATGGAAAAAAACAATTTCTAAAAATAAAGGGACTCAAAACGCTGACAATAAAGAGTAAAGAAATGGAAAGCAAATATAGACAATGAGAAAACAAAGCCTCCAATATTACTAGAAAATTACTTCAAGGCAGTAAGTGTCAAATAAGACAAAACTTAACCCATTATAATTAACTAACTTCCATAAAATAAATATTATCTTAATAAATTTGATGATAAAAATAGGAGTTTGGTTTTCCATGGGGAAATGTGCATGTATAGACTGAGTTCAAAACTTGTTAAGAAAGCTCTCCCCAATACTTCATTCCACCTTTCACCTAGATACTACCAACAGAGAAAAGAGGGTATCACAGATACTACAAACATTAAAAATATTACTAGAAGATATTATGAACATCCTTATATCATTAACTTGAAAATTATGCAATGCACAAATTCCTAGAAAAACATGTTCTCGAAGTTGGTATAGGAACTATGAATATTCATCCATGTACTCATTAAATAAACTGAATCTGCAGTTTCAAGGCCTTCCACTTAAAAACAACAACAACAAATTAGGCTGAGACGACTTCACAATTCAGTCTTCCAAACATTTAAAGAAAAGTACCAATCTTCCACAAATTCTTCCAGGGAATATTAAAAGAGATATCACCTCCCAGCTTATTTTACAAGGCCAGCAAAACCTTGATACTAAAGCTTGAGAAGAAAATTATGAGAAAAGAAAAATGCACATCAATCTCTTGTGACTATAAATGCAAAAAATCCTAAACAAAATAACACCAAATCTAAACAATGATAACACAACATGACCACACTGAGCTTAATACAGGAATTCAAGGTATGTTTAAAGGTTTTTCCATCTAAAAAAATCAAGTCTTGCAATTTACCACATCAACCAATCACTGTAATTCACCCTATTGACAGAAAAGAGATCATTATATCATTTAACTAGGTAGGGAAAATAATTTGATAAAATTCAATACCCACTCATGAAAAATATTCTTAGTAAACTAGGAATATAGTGAATTTCCTTAATTTGGAAAGGGTATTTACCAAAAAACCTACAGCAAGCATCATATTTAATGGAGAATGATTAAAAACGTTCCCTGGTATTACAATAACAGACAAGGATGTCTGCTATCACTTTTATTCAAGAGCATATTAGCATTCCAAGCCAGTGAAATAAGACAAGGAAAAAAAAAAATCAAAGGTTTAAGGATTGGCAAGGAAGAAAACAACTCTCGTTTGCAGATGATATGTTTGTTCACGTGCAAAGTTGGAGAGACTCACTATCTAATAAATGAATTTAGGAAGATAACTGAATACATAGTCAATATACAAAATTCAGCTTATTTCTTCATATTAGCAACAGATAACTAGAAAAAATTTAAATGTAATCAGAATAGCATTAAAAAACATCAGATATCTAGAAATCAATTAAAGATGTAAGATGTCTAGACTGAAAACTATAAAATCTTAATGGTGGGATATACAAGGTTAATGAATTGTAAGACTTAATATTGTAAAAATATTAATTCTCCCCCAAATTGATCTATAGATTTAAATACTGGCAGGTTTTGAAGAAGACTAGACAAGCTGAGTCTAAAGTGTATGTGGGGGACTTCCCTGGTGGTCCAGCGGTTAAGA
Source organism: Hyperoodon ampullatus (assembly GCF_949752795.1). Lineage (NCBI taxonomy): Eukaryota > Metazoa > Chordata > Mammalia > Artiodactyla > Ziphiidae > Hyperoodon > Hyperoodon ampullatus. The sequence continues at coordinate 70,136,892 of NC_136926.1, forward strand.
CTTCACCTTCCAATGCAGGGGGTACAGGTTTGATCCCTGGTCAAGGAGCTAAGATCCCACATGCCTTGTGGCCAAAAAAAACCAGAACATAAAACAGAAGCAATATTGTAACAAATTCAATAAAGACTTTAAAAATGGTCCACATCAAAAAAAAAACTTTAAATAAATGAATAAACAAATAAAATAAAATGTATGTGGAAACACCAACAGCCAAGACTAACCAAGATAATCTTAAATGAAGAATAAGAAAGCTGGAAAACTTACACTACCAGATATCAAGACTTTTTATAAAACTACAGCAATTAAAAGAGTGCAGTATTGAGAAACAACAAACAGACCAATGAAATAAAACAGAGTGTAGAAACAGATTCACATGTACAAATAGGGCAAAGGAGCAGAACAGACCAAAAACAGACTTTCACAAGACTTTCACACTTACACATTTCATTTATGACAGAGGTGACAACACAAAGCAATGGAAAAAGAATGGTCTTTCAGTAAATGGTGCTGGATCAATTGGATATCCATATGGGAAAAAAATAAGTCTACCTCACATCATACACAAAAGTCAATTCCAGATGGATCATAGACCCAAATTCAAAAGTAAAACAAAGCTTTCAGAAGATGACATGGGGTATATATTGATAACCTTGGGGTAAGCAAAAATTTCTTAAACACGTCACAGAAATAAAAGGAAGAGACTGATAAAGTATATCCTTTACTTTTCGTAAATCATCATTGAAGTATTACATACAGAAAAGTGTAAAAAAAACATAAGTATACAGCTCACTGGAGTTTCATAAAGTAAACACTCATGTAACTACCATGCAGATCAAGAAACAGAATATCACTAGCACCCCAGAAGCCCCCACCCCACACTCTCCCAGTCTCTATCCCACCTCCCAACTCTCTTAAAATTATGAACTTACATTTACCAAGAAACTCCATTAAGGAAGTGGAAAAGGTAAGTCACAAACTGGAAGAAGATACGTGTGATAGATATATCTGACAAAGTACTGATACTCAGAATATACAAAGAACTCCCACAAGTCAATGAAAAAAAGATAAACAACATAACAGAACAATGCATAAAAGAGTAGGCACTTCAAAAGAAAGGATATCTATGCAGCCAACAGACATACAAACAGTGCACAGTATCATTAAACACCAAGGAAATGCAAGGTAAAACTGTAACAAATACACCTAAACACATACCAGAATGTTCAAAATTTTAAAGACTGATAATACCAAGTGCTGACAAGAATTTGAAGCAACTGCACACTGGTGGTAGAAGGGTAACTTTGTATAATCACTTTGGAAAACTATATGGTAGCATCTAACAAAGCTGAACATATGCATACTCTATGACCCAGGACTTCTACTCCTCTATAAGCTCAAAACCAAAAACACATACTACAATATTCACTGAAGAATATCCATAATAGCCAACAAGAAAGACAGAAACTAAAATAACAGCAACGGAACAGTCAATGCAGGGAACAGAGAAAAAACAAATATCATACAAATAAAAAATTTCCCTATAATTAATAGATTCAGAGAGGAAAGAGTAGAGGTTGTATCCATAAAGCAAGAACAGCAAAATTTTATATACAAAAGCCAAGAAACAGCTGCTGGAAATTAAAATTTGATCACCAAAATAAAAAAATCAAAAAAAGGACTAAAAGTAAAATCAAGAAAATATCCCAGAAAGTAAAACAACAACAACAATAAGACAGAAAATACAAAAGTAGAAATAGTAGAAAAAGTAGAAATAGATGGCTAATACACAACTCATACAAAGAGAGAATGGAAAGTTAGGGGATTCAGGAGAAAATGGGAAAAAATGACACAGGAAAATTTCCCACGCAAAGGAGAGTAGTCACGTCTATCACCTACTAAGTGCCTGGTGAATGAAGAAAGGCCTACAGGCACATATCAGTGAATTTTTAAAAATCATAAATATACTAAACTTTTTAAGAGAGAAAAAAAAAAAGACCATAAAAGAGGAACAGAGATTGAGCATGGCACTGAACTTCTCTCTGGCAACTCTAAAGCTAGAGAACAATGAAGCAATGCCTTCAAAACTTCAGGGGAAACGATTCTCAATCTAAGATTTCATACCCAGACAAACTTGGCTGTGTCCAGCTGGAATAAAGTTTATTTCCAATGTTCAGGTTCTCAACTTTACCTCCCATTTTATTTTATTAGAAAACTACTAGAGGATTTGTTACAAACTGAAGGCATCTACTGAGACAGAGGAGGACAGAGTTCCGGAAAACAAACTCCCCACACAGAAGCACAGTAAAGAAAATCCTCAGAGCTACAGCTACACAGCAAGACCAGAGAATGCATTCAGACTGAAGAGGAGAGGTGGTTCCAGGAAAGACACAAGAAGGAACGCCATGATTTCAGCATAAGGAAAGTATTAGTGATGGGCATGTGGCAGAAACAAGCATGAGGAAAGATGAACTCTGTTATAAAGAAAACGTAGGGACTTCCGGGTAAGATGGCGGAAGAGTAAGACGCGGAGATCACCTTCCTCCCCACGGATACACCAGAAATACAGCTACACGTGGAACAACTCCTACAGAACACCTACCGAACGCTGGCAGAAGACCCCAGACCTCCCAAACGGCAAGAAACTCCCCACATACCTGGGTAGGGCAAAGCGGAGAGATTCCCGCACAGAGGAGCGGTGCCGAGCGGCACTCACCAGCCCGAGAGGCTTGTCTGCTCGCCTGCCGGGGTGGGCGGCGCTGGAAGCTGAGGCTCGGGCTTCGGTCAGAGCGCAGGGAGAGGACTGGGGCTGGCGGCGAGAACTCAGCCTGAAGGGGGCTAATGTGCCACAGCTAGCCGGGAGGGAGTCCGGGAAAACTCTGGAGCTGCCGAAGAGGCAAGAGACTTTTTCTTCCCTCTTGGTTTCCTGGTGCGCGAGGAGAGGGGATTAAGAGCGCTGCTTAAAGGGGCTCCACAGACGGGCGCGAGTCACGACTGAAAGCGCGGAGCCCAGTGACGGGTGTGGGACGCTGGGGCTGCTGCTGCCGCCACCAAGAAGCCTGTGTGCGAGCGCAGGTCACTGTCCACACCGCCCTTCCGGGAGCCTGTGCAGCCCGCCACTGCCGGGGTCCCGGGATCCAGGGGCGGCTTCCCTGGGAGAACGCACGGCGCACCTCGGGCTGGTGCAACGTCACGCCGACCTCTGCCGCTGCAGGCTCGCCCCGCACTCCGTGCCCCTCCCGCCCGCCCGGCCTGAGTGAGCCAGAGTCCCCGAAGAGGCTGCTCCTTTAACCCTGTCCTGTCTGAGCGAAGAACAGACGCCCTCCGGCGACCTACACGCAGAGGCGGGGCCAAATCCAAAGCTGAGACCCAGGAGCTGTGAGAACAAAGAAGAGAAAGGGAAACCTCTCCCAGCAGCCTCAGAAGCAGCGGATTAAAGCTCCATAATCAACTTGATGTACCCTGCATCTGTGGAATACATGAATAGACAACAAATCATCCCAAATTGAGGAGCCAGGAGTCAGTGCTGTGCCTCTGAGGTGGGAGAGCCAACCTCAGGACATTGGTCCACAAGAGACCTCCCAGCTCCACATAATATCAAACGGCGAAAATCTTCCAGAGATCTCCATCTCAACACCAGCACCCAGCTTCACTCAACGACCAGCGAGCTACAGTGCTGGACACCCTATGCCAAACAACTAGCAAGACAGGAACACAACGCCACCCATTAGCAGAGAGGTGGCCTAAAATCATAAAAAGTCCGCAGACACCCCAAAACACACCACCAGACGTGGACCTGCCCACAAGAAAGACAAGATCCAGCCTCATCCACCAGAACACAGGCACTAGTCCCCTCCACCAGGAAGCCTACACAACCCACTAAACCAACCTTAGCCACTAGGGACAGACACCAAAAACAACGGGAACTACGAACCTGCAGCCTGCAAAAAGGAGACCCCAAACACAGTAACATAAGCAAAATGAGAAGACAGAAAAACACACAGCAGGTGAAGGAGCAAGATAAAAACCCACCAGACCTAACAAATGAAGAGGTAATAGGCAGTCTACCTGAAAAAGAATTCAGAATAATGATGGTAAAGATGATCCAAGATTCTATTTCCCAGATGCAAAATCTTGGAAATAGAATAGACAAAATGCAAGAAACAGTTAACAAGGACCTAGAAGAACTAAAGATGAATCAAGCATCGATTAAAAACACAATAAATGAAATAAAAAATACTCTAGATGGGATCAATAGCAGAATAACTGAGGCAGAAGAACGGATAAGTGAGGTGGAAGATAAAATAGTGGAAATAACTGCTGCAGAGCAAAATAAAGAAAAAAGAATGAAAAGAACAGAGGACAGTCTCAGAGACCTCTGGGACAACATTAAACGCACCAACATTCGAATTATAGGGGTTCCAGAAGAAGAAGAGAAAAAGAAAGGGACTGAGAAAATATTTGAAGAGATTATAGTTGAAAACTTCCCTAATATGGGAAAGGAAATAGTTAATCAAGTCCAGGAGGCACAGAGAGTCCCATACAGAATAAATCCAAGGAGAAATACGCCAAGACACATATTAATCAAACTGTCAAAAATTAAACACAAAGAAATCATATTAAAAGCAGCAAGGCAAAAACAACAAGTAACACACAAGGGAATCCCCATCAGGATAACAGCTGATCTCTCAGCAGAAACTGTACAAGCCAGAAGGGAGTGGCAGGACATAATTAAAGTGATGAAGGAGAAAAACCTGCAACCAAGACTACTCTACCCAGCACGGATCTCATTCAGATTTGATGGAGAAATTAAAACGTTTACAGACAAGCAAAAGCTGAGAGAGTTCAGCACCACCAAACCAGCTTTACAACAAATGCTAAAGGAACTTCTCTAGGCAAGAAACACAACAGAAGGAAAAGACCTACAATAACAAACCCAAAACAATTAAGAAAATGGGAATAGGAACATACATATCGATAATTACCTTAAATGTAAATGGACTAAATGCTCCCACCAAAAGACACAGATTGGCTGAATGGATACAAAAACAAGACCCATATATATGCTGTCTACAAGAGACCCACTTCAGACCTAGAGACACATACAGACTGAAAGTAAGGGGATGGAAAAAGATATTCCATGCAAATGGAAACCAAAAGAAAGCTGGAGTAGCAATTCTCATATCAGACAAAATAGACTTTAAAATAAAGACTACTAGAAGAGACAAAGAAGGACACTACATAATTATCAAGGGATCGATCCAAGAAGAAGATATAACAATTGTAAATATTTATGCACCAAACATAGGAGCACCTCAATACATAAGGCAAATACTAACAGCCATAAAAGGAGAAATCGACAGTAACACAATCATAGTAGGGGACTTTAACACCCCACTTTCACCAATGGACAGATCATCCAAAATGAAAATAAATAAGGAAACACAAGCTTTAAATGATACATTAAACAAGATGGACTTAATTGATATTTATAGGACATTCCACCCAAAAACAACAGAATACACATTTTTCTCAAGTGCTCATGGAACATTCTCCACGATAGATCATATCTTGGGTCACAAATCAAGCCTTGGTAAATTTAAGAAAATTGAAATTGTATCCAGTAACTCTTCCGACCACAATGCTATGAGACTAGATATCAATTACAGGAAAAGAGCTGTAAAAAATACAAACACATGGAGGCTAAACAATACAATACTTAATAACGAAGTGATCACTGAAAAAATCAAAGAGGAAATTAAAAAATACCTAGAAACAAATGACAGTGGAGACACGACGACCCAAAACCTATGGGATGCAGCAAAAGCAGTTCTAAGAGGGAAGTTTATAGCAATACAATCCCACCTTAAGAAACAGGAAACATCTCGAATAAACAACCTAACCTTGCACCTAAAGCAATTAGAGAAAGAAGAACAAAAACATCCCAAAGTTAGCAGAAGGAAAGAAATCATAAAAATCAGATCAGAAATAAATGAAAAAGAAATGAAGGAAACGAGAGCAAAGATCAATAAAAATAAAAGCTCGTTCTTTGAGAAGATAAACAAAATTGATAAACCATTAGCCAGACTCATCAAGAAAAAAAAGGAGAAGACTCAAATCAATAGAATTAGAAATGAAAAAGGAGAAGTAACAACTGACACTGCAGAAATACAAAAGATCATGAGAGATTACTATAAGCAACTCGATGCCAATAAAATGGACAACCTGGAAGAAATGGACAAATTCTTAGAAATGCACAACCTGCCAAGACTGAATCAGGAAGAAATAGAAAATATGAACAGACCAATCACAAGCACTGAAATTGAAACTGTGATAAAAAATCTTCCAACAAATAAAAGCCCAGGACCAGATGGCTTCACAGGCGAATTCTATCAAACATTTAGAGAAGAGCTAACACCTATCCTTCTCAAACTCTTCCAAAATATAGCAGAGGGAGGAACACTCCCAAACTCATTCTACGAGGCCACCATCACGTTGATACCAAAACCAGACAAGGATGTCACAAAGAAAGAAAACTACAGGCCAATATCACTGATGAACATAGATGCAAAAATCCTCCACAAAATACTAGCAAACAGAATCCAACAGCACATTAAAAGGATCATACACCATGATCAAGTGGGGTTTATTCCAGGAATGCAAGGATTCTTCAATATACGCAAATCAATCAACGTGATACATCATATTAACAAATTGAAGGAGAAAAACCATATGATCATCTCAATAGATGCAGAGAAAGCTTTCGACAAAATTCAACACCCATTTATGATAAAAACCCTGCAGAAAGTAGGCATAGAGGGAACTTTCCTCAACATAATAAAGGCCATATATGACAAACCCACAGCCAGCATCGTCCTCAATGGTGAAAAACTGAAACCATTTCCACTAAGATCAGGAACAAGACAAGGTTGCCCACTGTCACCACTCTTATTCAACATAGTTTTGGAAGTTTTAGCCACAGCAATCAGAGAAGAAAAGGAAATAAAAGGAATCCAAATCGGAAAAGAAGAAGTAAAGCTGTCACTGTTTGCAGATGACATGATACTATACATAGAGAATCCCAAAGATGCTACCAGAAAACTACTAGAGCTAATCAATGAATTTGGTAAAGTTGCAGGATACAGAATTAATGCACAGAAATCTCTGGCATTCCTATATACTAATGATGAAAAATCTGAAAGTGAAATCAAGGAAACACTCCCATTTACCATTGCAACAAAAAGAATAAAATATCTAGGAATAAACCTACCTAAGGAGACAAAAGACCTGTATGCAGAAAATTATAAGACACTGATGAAAGAAATTAAAGATGATACAAATAGATGGAGAGATGTACCATGTTCTTGGATTGGAAGAATCAACATTGTGAAAATGACTCTACTACCCAAAGCAATCTACAGATTCAATGCAATCCCTATCAAACTACCACTGGCATTTTTCACAGAACTAGAGCAAAAACTTTCACAATTTGTATGGAAACACAAAAGACCCCGAATAGCCAAAGCAATCTTGAGAACGAAAAATGGAGCTGGAGGAATCAGGCTCCCTGACTTCAGACTATACTACAAAGCTACAGTAATCAAGACAGTATGGTACTGGCACAAAAACAGAAAGATAGATCAATGGAACAGGATAGAAAGCCCAGAGATAAACCCACGGACATATGGTCACCTTATCTTTGATAAAGGAGGCAGGAATGTACAGTGGAGAAAGGACAGTCTCTTCAATAAGTGGTGCTGGGAAAACTGGATAGGGACATGTAAAAGTATGAGATTAGATCACTCCCTAACACCATACACAAAAATAAGCTCAAAATGGATTAAAGACCTAAATGTAAGGCCAGACACTATCAAACTCTTAGAGGAAAACATAGGCAGAACACTCTATGACATAAATCACAGCAAGATCCTTTTCGACCCACCTCCTAGAGAAATGGAAATAAAGACAAAAATAAACACATGGGACCTAATGAAACTTAAAAGCTTTTGCACAGCAAAGGAAACCATAAACAAGACCAAAAGAGAACCCTCAGAATGGGAGAAAATATTTGCAAATGAAGCAACTGACAAAGGATTAATCTCCAAAATTTATAAGCAGCTCATGCAGCTCAATAACAAAAAAACAAAGAGCCCAATCCAAAAATGGGCAGAAGACTTAAATAGACATTTCTCCACAGAAGATATACAGACTGCCAACAAACACATGAAAGGATGCTCAACATCTTTACTCATTAGAGAAATGCAAATCAAAACTACAATGAGATATCATCTCACACCAGTCAGAATGGCCATCATCAAAAAATCTAGAAACAATAAATGCTGGAGAGGGTGTGGAAAAAAGGGAACACTCTTGCACTGCTGGTGGGAATGTGAATTGGTACAGCCACTATGGAGAACGGTATGGAGGTTCCTTAAAAAACTACAAATAGAACTACCATATGACCCAGCAATCCCACTACTGGGCATATACCCTGAGAAAACCATAATCCAAAAAGAGACATGTACCAAAATGTTCATAGCAGCCCTATTTACAATAGCCCAGAGATGGAAACAACCTAAGTGTCCATCATCGGATGAATAGGTAAAGAAGATGTGGCACATATATACAATGGAATATTACTCAGCCATAAAAAGTAATGAAATTGAGCTATTTGTAATGAGGTGGATGGACCTAGAGCCTGTCATACAGAGTGAAGTAAGTCAGAAAGAGAAAGACAAATACTGTATGCTGACACATATATATGGAATTTAAGAAAAAAAAATGTCATGAAGAACATAGGGGTAAGACAGGAATAAAGACACAGACCTACTAGAGAATGGACTTGAGGATATGGGGAGGGGGAAGGGTAAGCTGTGACAAAGTGAAAGAGTGGCATGGACATATATACACTACCAAACGTAAGGTTGATAGCTAGTGGGAAGCAGCCACATAGCACAGGGAGATCAGCTCGGTGCTTTGTGACCGCCTGGAGGGGTGGGATAGGGAGGGTGGGAGGGAGACGCAAAAGGGAGGGGATATGGGAACATATGTATATGTATAACTGATTAAATTTGTTATAAAGCAAAAAAAAATAAATAAGAATCTAAAAAAAAAAAAGAATACGTAGCATACAATTCTTAAGACTGACAACAATAAAGAATTCTGATGCTGATGATAAAAGACATTACTTGCCAGAACCATGAATAACTTTCAGTCATAATAATGTAAACACTGACTAGTTAACCTATTTAACTAAAAATGTAATATAACTATGTTGGGAGCATGAAGAAGAGAGAGGACTATGTACTCATGTACCATTGTGGGAAGTCAAGAAGTAATGTCTAAAATTAATAAATAAAGAAATAGGATTATAAGTTTATTATTCAGAAATATAGAGGTAATTATAAAGGGAAGTGACCAGAATTGAGATTAAATGCTTCTGGAAATGGAACTAAAAGACACAAAAAGTAGGAAACTACTGTTATGAAACACAAGTTTTTAAGCATTGATTTTTTTTTCATCTATATTCCTACGTTTCTTAGAGAAATACAAAAATCTCAAAAAATGCCATGGATCTACCCATATTGGAGAAATATTTTTAAGTGATCTAGAGAAATATATGATGATTAAAGGTCACTATGAATGAAAAACCTATGGATTCATTAATTTTTTTAAAAAAATTCACATAATCTTTCAGCTGCAACTCTTACCCCCATAAAACTGACAAGTCACCAAACCGGTTTTCTCTATAGGGCTCCAACCAATCATCCTTTACCTGGACCTTTTACTTCCCACAACTGCTTTAAGAGTATACATTTTCTAATACTTATATTCATATTTTATTATTTAAAAAACATTTCCACATTCCAGTCAATGACATTGTTTTCCCAGTTATGTTAAATTTTAGAACTCTCCTCATAGGCACAGCTGATTCATAGACGAATTTTGTCAATTATTTTATGACCAGCATGAAACCAATCTTATCATCTATGCCCTAGCTTCCTATACTTTCTTCAACAGTCTCCTGGCCTTAAGTCAGTTATCATATTACATACAAGAGCCAGATTAAAACCTCTGTCTAGGGACTTCCCTGGTGGCGCAGTGGTTAAGAATCCACCTGCCGGGCTTCCCCAGTGGCACAGTAGTTAAGAATCCATTTGCCAATGCAGGGGACACGGGTTCGAGTCCTGGTCTGGGAAGATCCCACATGCCACGGAGCAACTAAGCCCATGAGCCACAACTACTGAGCTTGTGGTCTAGAGCCCTCGAGCCACAACTACTGAGCTCACGTACTGCAGCTACTGAAGCCTGTGCACCTAGAGCCCGTGCTCTGCAACAAGAGAAGCCACTGCAATGAGAAGCCCACGCACCACAACGAAGAGTAGCCCCCGCTCACCACAACTAGAGAAAGCCTGCACGCAGCAACGGAGACCCAACACAGCCAAAAATCAATAAATAAAATAAATAAATTAAAAAAAAAAAAGAATCCGCCTGCCAATGCAGGGGACATGGGTTCGAGCCCTGGTTCAGGAAGATCCCACATGCCACGAAGCAACTAAGCCCGTGCACCACAACTACTGAGCCTGCGCTCTAGAGCCCACGTGCCACAACTACTGAAGCCCGCGCTCCTAGAGCCCGTGCTCCACAACAAGAGAAGCTACCACAATGAGAAGCCCAGGCACCACAACCAAGAGTAGCCCCCGCTCGCCGCAACTAGAGAACGCCCGTGTGCAGCAACGAAGACCCAACACAGCCAAAAATAAAATAAATAAATTTAAACCTCTGTCTAGAATGTCCTCCCCATGCTTCTCTTCTTTCAAAGACCATATATTCTCTCACTCCTCTGTTTTTTTTTTCATTGCATTTACCATGCCATGACACATTATATATGTATTTATCTGTCTCTCTCCCTATCACTCTAGAAAGTAAGTTCCATGAGAGCAGGGACTTGGTTTTGCTCACTGCAGTATTCCCACAACTTAGAAAAGTGCCTGGCACAAGTTGAGGGCTCAATTCATGATTTTTGAATTAAAAAAATTCACTCATTCATTCATTCGACAAATGTGTGTTAAGCACTGACGTAATGGAGACACTATGGATAAAGCAATGAACAACTAATACAGTTATGATCAGAAAACGAGAAAGGAGAAGCACTAAGGAGGGTCTCTAAACCTAGACTTCATGAATCAGGTTTCTTGAACAGATGAAGTGATATCTAAGTTCAGGCTTGAGGGATGAGTAGGAAATAGCTAATTAAAGTGGGAAAGAAAGCAGCATGAAATATGATCAGGGAATGCAAGGGCAGGGTGCAGAGGGGGAGATGAATAGCACATTCAAAAATCTGCAGTTTCACATGATTCAGTTGTAGAACAAGGGAAGAATGTGAGGCCAGAGAGATACATAAAAGCCAAATCATGAAGGACTTTGTAAGTTATGTTAGGTGTTCTGACTTTAAAAGTCATGTTTAGTTTTTTTTTTGACCTAAAAACTAACATGAATCATCAAAACGTTTTCAGCAGAATAACACTATTAGACCATTATGTCAAACAGATCTTCAGGATGCAATATGAAGAAAGAACTGAAGAAAGTAAGACAAGAAGCAGAGAGATGAAATGATAGTTACTTGGTAGAGAGATGGAGCAAGTGAATATTTAGGAGGTAGAGTCAACAGGACTTGTTGGCTAATTAGATTTGGGGGTAAGAGATGGGAAGAGTCAAGGATGATGCTCACGTTTCTGGCTTAGGCGGCCAAGTGGGCAGTGGTACATACAGTGAGATAAAGCATATAGAAGAAAGAGCTGGTTTGAAAGGATGATGGCGAAGTTTGGGAAGATGAATTAGAGATACTGGTGAGACTTCTAAGCAAACAATGTTAGTAGACTGAGTGATACAAACAACTGAAGCTCAGGATAAAGATGTAAATTTGGAAATCATTAACATATAGATGATAACTGAAGCCATGACAATGAGTGAAATCACCCATGGAGGGTCTACATACAGAGAAGAATGCACAGTATTCCCTAGGAAACCCCACCATTTTGAAAGATAGACACAGAAAGAACATAGGATGGGGATTGAGAAAAAACAAAGAAGGAGGAAAACCAAGAGAGTACAGTGTCACAGAAGAAGACAGTATTTCAGAAGGCAGGAGTAGTCAAGAGTGCCTAATACTAAAACAGGTCAAGTAATGTAAGGACTGAAGTTTACTCAACCAGTTTAATTAGGATCATCAATAATCTTGATGGGAACAGTTCAAGTGGCATAGTGAGAACAAAAGTAGTATTTCAGAGATATAAAAACTAAGAGGTAAAGTAGATAGTAAATACACACAACTCCAAGAAGTTTGACTGTAAAGGGAAAAGAAAGAAAATGAATTCTAAAGGAAACACAGAGTAAAATAAATAAATTAAGATAGGGAAGATATGAATATATTTAAATGCTTTGGGGAAGAAGCCAGTTTAGAAAAAGTTGAAGATGAAAGGTAGCTGACATAATCCATTGAGTGAGCTGTCTGAGAAGGTAGGAGGGAATGTATCTGGGAAGCACAGATATTGGTATTAGCTTTAGGTCACAAGATATGGTCAAGTTCAGTTCAGAGGGATAATAAAAAAGCTACTTCCGGGCTTCCCTGGTGGCGCAGTGGTTGAGAGTCTGCCTGCTGATGCAGGGGACGCGGGTTCGTGCCCCGGTCCGGGAAGATCCCACATGCCGCAGAGCGGTTGGGCCCGTGAGCCATGGCCGCTGAGCCTGTGCATCCAGAGCCTGTGCTCTGCAACGGGAGAGGCCACAACGGTGAGAGGCCCGTGTACCGCAAAAAAAAAAAAAAAAGCTACTTCCTTGTTCAAATCCTTTAATCATTTCTCACTTACAAATTTAAACACAAATGCTTTAGTCTGTTCAACTTCACAAATATTCAAATAAGTGCAAATTTAAAATGAAATAGTTTTTATATAATGAACTACCAAGAAGAAGAAATATTGATAATAATACTATAGAAGGTAAGCTGAAACTGAACTGCAGATAATTTGTCAATAGACTTTTAATTTGGTACAAGTCTTTGGAAATCAACTTGCCAGTATGTATCAAAAATCATAAATATTCATACTAATTATATTTTTGGGAATCTAGCCCAAGGAAATATTGAAAAATATAGGAAGGAACTTACATACATAAGGATACTCACTTGAGTACTACCTATAATGGTGAAAAATTGGAAATAATATGGAAATGATAAAGTAAATTGTATGCTAGTACAATGCACAGTTTTTGGAATAATATACAGTTGATTATAAAATTATAGCACACAAATTATATAAAACATGGATTAAATGTGTATAATACAATGTTAGGTGGAATGTTTTAAAAGTATGTATAGGGCTTCCCTGGTGGCGCAGTGGTTGAGAGTCCGCCTGCCGATGCAGGGGACGCGCGTTCGTGCCCCGGTCCGGGAAGATCCCACATGCCGCGGAGCGGCTGGGCCCGTGAGCCATGGCCGCTGAGCCTGCGCGTCCAGAGCCTGTGCTCCGCAACGGGAGAGGCCACAACGGTGAGAGGCCCGCGTACCGCAAAAAAAAAAAAAAAAAAAAAAGTATGTATATATACATGGCATCTTTCCAACATCACCCAGAATAATGCTTTTAAATAATACTGGACAACATATCATCTATTTCTTCTGCCCAGGCAGCCAATTTATCTGTCTAGAGACAAGGAAGATAATATCCTCCATGACTCTGTGCTTTAGCTTATCTATTTCTTAATCATAAAAGCATTATACTAAAGACTAAACTAGAAATAACAGTCAGGGGTTAGGAAGAAGAAAATGTTAAAATGCCTGGAATGAACAGCAATTTTCAGGGTTATAATAACTGAATACTAAAATATTTTATAAACTTTTCACACACTATGTCTTTAAAGTACACATTTTAAAAATTTATCTTTCACCTAGAAAGTTTCTTCTAACATGTAAAAATAGTCACTCTCGGTTATTATCAAAAAGATGAGATTTAAGTGCTGGCAAGGATGTAGAGAAAAGGGAACCCTCATTCACTACTGGTAAGAATGTAAATCGGTACAGCCATGATGGAAAACATTTGAAGGTTCCTCAAGAAATTAGAAATAGAACTACCATATGATCCAGCAATCTCACTTATGGCTATATATCCAAAGGAAATGAAATCAACATCTCAAAGAGATACCTTCACCCCCATATTCACTGCAACTTTATTCACAATAACCAAGTTATGGAAACAAACTAAGTGTCCATCGATGGATGAATGGATAATGTGTGTGTGTGTGTATACATACATATATATATATATATGTATATACACACACACACAATGGAATATTATCATCCATAAAAAGGAAAGAAATCCTGCCATTTGTGATAACATAGATGAAACTTGAGGTCACTATGCTAAGTGAAATAAGTCAAACAGAGAAAGCAAACACTGTGTGATCTTGCTTATATGTGGAATCTCAAAAAACCAAACTCATAGAAACACAGAGTAGAATGCTGATTGCCAGGGGCTGAAGGTGGGGAAAATGGGGAGATGTTGATCAAAACGTATGAACTTCCAGTTATAAGATGAATAAGTTCTGGGGATCTAATGTACAGCATGGTGACTACAGTTAACAACACTGTATTATACACCTGAAAGTTGTTAAGAGAGATCTTAAATGTTTTCACAATCACCACCACAAAAAAAAAAAAGGTAATTATGTAAGGTAATAGATGTATTAACTAACTTTTTTCTGGTAATCATTTTGCAATGTATACATGTATCAAATTGTCACATTGTACACCTTAAACTTAACGATGTTAGATGTCAATTACATCTCAATAAAGCTGGAAAAAAATCATTAAAAAAAAGACATTCTGGAAGGGAGTAAAGGAAAGTTTCATATCCTTTGAACAAAGAATTAGCTAACAAAATAAAAAGAAAAAAATCTAGGATCAAATGGAAGATTTAAATCCACTTCTTCGGTGATTTAAATGTTTACTTTTGGGTAAAAAAAAGAATATTCTGTAAGAAATGTAATTAATATTCAAAGACTATCAGAAACACTTAAAGCCTATAGGCTTTAATTAAAAGGAAAAAGTAATGGCTCAAAAGATGAAGTTTCTTTGATTTGAGGATAAAAAAAGAGAAAAAGCAAGAGACCATAAAGTGTCAAAGATGACAGCATTAAAGAAATAAGAAAGAAGCAGATATGTGAGTTCTTCATATATTGAAAGAAGGAAGCTAGGAAAGACACCCTTAACAGCAAAATCACTATTCAATTAGATTAAAAAGAACTTGGGGCATGTTTTACATATCTGGCCAAATAAGGATATTTCAAAGATCTTACTGTTTGGGATAAGAGTCTTATAACTGGTAGAATTCCCTCCACCCCAGTCAAGATTTCTTTTTAATCTAATGACAAGACAGTACATGTTAAATATGCCAATAGTATATATAAAACAGGCTGGCTAGTTACCCTATCATAACCAGATTTTACAAATGCCATCTCTACCTTATAATTTTAATTGTAGGCAGAAATCACTGCTGAATTCTGTTTAATGCACTTTTGTTTACATACCCTAATTTGCCCTTTTAAAACTAAGGCATTTTCAAGGAGTCAGTACATTAGAATTTCATAATTTATATATTTTATAGAACTCAAATTAGACTGCCATATTAGACAGAACTAGGCATATGATGTTTGTTATATAAAAACAGAATTATGAATTTCTATGATTGCTTCACATCTAATCACTTCAAACCAATTCAAGGTAAAAGATCTAAAAATCAAATCCTAGTTCTAGGTCTCAAAATGCAACACTCCGAAAGGAATTACAATACCACTAGCTTGAATATCTTATTAAAAGAATGTGATACAGTTAAGATAAAAACCTATCTGCAGGAACCTCAAAAAAATAGAAACCTCATTGTCTAATTTATTTACTCTATGATCAAAATAACTTCTCCAAATGAAGTATTTGGCAATTTATATTACTAATCTAGTTCAATGAAGCTATGCAAAAGGTAGCAAAATTGGAATAATCATTTTTGCCTATGTATTTTATGCCAACTATCTCCTCAACAATAATAGCTCACTAGCAGTCATCTGCCATATGTATGTCAAAATATAATTAAATCAACATCTTTCCTTTACTTAAAAACCTGAATCTAAACTGGAATAGTCAGGATGACAGATCATGATTTAAAAAAACATTAATACCAAAGTTGTCTCTTTAATATTTTCCTGCGTGTACTCAATGCACAGTCCTATATTTTGAAATCCTGTTAGTGAGACAGTAGTCAAATATTATCTCAATTCTTACGTTCAGGATAAAGAAGGGGGAGAGACAACTAATGTCTTAGTGTAATCAAAAACGTCCAGCACCAATTGTCAGGTGACAAGAGGATAATGTGAAAAACAGTGTAAACATTTGGAGAAGTAACCTCCAAAATAATTTTAACACTTCCTGTCTCTGAAAGCTAGAAGGAAGATAAAAACCCTCAAAAGATCTGGGTTAAAATGACATAAGTGGGGTTTTTTTGGTGGGGGCGGGAGATGATTTAGCTTTCTTGACATATTCTTTTCACTTGAGAACAATCTCATAAACGTTAATTAAAGAAGGAAAACTTACAACTACTCAACATGCCAAAGAATAAGAAGCAACTAATCTGGTTACTTCAGCTTTAAAACTCTAGGTTGCCAATATCTCTACAACCAGATAAACACCCAGTAAATATAATTACTACTGTTTTTAAAATCTGTGACTGAACTTAAGTGCAGAAAACAATTAAATTCCTGTTAAAATGACCATAATTGGCTACTCGGTTTGTCTTTAACCAAAGTATTTGTTCACAGACTATATTGAGAATGATTTGACAAGGAAAAGATGAGGATAAAATTTACTAAATACCATCTGTTCTCAATGAGACAACTCAGATTTTCAACATGGAACTAATATTATTAGTTATTCCACTTTCTTTATCTTTTGGGCTTTTTGAAGCAAACTTTCTTACCCAATTATATACTTGCAGATTTTTCGATTAATAAAAATCTTTACAAGGAAACGATTTTAACATCACCAAAAAGCCAAAGGACAAGATGTTCAAGACTTTAGACAGTATCTAAGAAAGAACACAATCAGGGAATGGCTCTGTCAAGGCAGGCAAAGTTCAGAGTGGCAGAACTCCTTCCCTGTTGGAATGAATATACTAAAACTGCCGGTGGTTTGGTGGCTATCACTGGGTGCAGTAGTAAAACAGAAGGGAAAAGCCTGGCACAGAAAGCTGAATGGCCCAAAGAAAACCTAAGTGGTGACAAGAGCCTAAAGGCACATGCAGGTACGCATCTTTTATATTGGATGTGATACACTTACATGGCCCCTGTTGAATCTCTTGGGGACCAACAGTAAAGCAAGTTTAGAACTTCAAATCTTGAGACATCTATAGCAAGATGCTGATCCAATGTGGCTCCAAATATCTTCTGTTTTCCTGGCTCACCTGAAGAGGAAAAAACACTACAGAGGATGTGGGAACTGAATTACTTTATGTAGTTTCTTCTAGAGCAACTGTCTGAAAGTTTTGGCCCAATCCTTTTTGAAGTCTGGAGATGAGACACTTGAGGGACTAGCGAAAAACAAAATTCAAATGAAAAGGTGGAGTGAGACATCTAAAAGGGGAATACGAGAGCAAAAGATACTGGCCGTAGGTAAATCAGTGTTTCTAATCCTTAAGTGGGAGGAGGCAGAGAAAGGAGAGAAAAAATGCACCGATGTTTCTCCCTCCGCTCCCTCACCCCAATTGCTACTAAAATTTCACAAAGTACCTAAACTTTTTGACCACAATTAGGGAGTGAGTGAGCAAGACTACTTGGAAAGTTTAAGCATTTTGTCAAGTCTCCCTCCCCTGGCTAAGTGGCATTATTAAGCAGCAGGGAGGCCTTTCAGATAATACTTTTTTTTCTAAGAAAAGATTCTGGTGGAATACAGCTTGAAACAATAAAGGAAGAGAAAAATAAATGCAATTTTTACAAAAATGGAAGTCACCAGACAATATACCATATTGACAAAGTTTATTTACTTCTGTTTTTCCAAAGGGGAGGGACTGCTTTCTTGTAATAAGAAATCAGAACAAAAAGTAGTTTCCAAATAATAGAAAATATTTTTAAACTAAGCAACACAAACTGCATGCTTCATCCCCTTAGGAAATATTATCCCTGGAAAGATAATCTTTAAAAAACTAAGAAGAGCAGAACCAAGTCTGACGTACATTACCACACAAAAGCATAAAAGTGGAGTCCATATAATTAATTTTAGATTTTTTAATTAACTTAATTTTTTTCTTAAAACATTTTACCTAAATGTTGTCTTATCAGAGTTATTCTCCAGCATTCATGTAACAGCCTAGGATATAAAACAATTTTCTTTCCAAATATATTCCATTTTAACCAGAGTTTACTTGAACTATATCTGGTAAAGATACCAGAATTTTCTGAAAAATAAGATTGGAGAACCAGTTAGATCCTTACCTGACGTGGCTGTTCATTCATTCGTTGTGGATCTGATTTCACTTTATTACTAGGATGATTTGTGACTTTGGTTACCGGTTGTTTGAAAATTGATGCTGTTTGTCTAATTGGCAATGTTGTATTCAAGTCTGGCTTACCCTGTGGATATAAGTGCGTTTTAATTAATAAATATTATATATAAATACAATTAGATGAATTTTTATTAATTCAATATGTATTACTTTAACTTGGATTATTCCAAACTTCTCAATCTCAGCATTTTAAATACTCTGGAGTACACTTTAATCACTTTATTATGGAAGACTTATGCAAAGTTTTCTCATAATAAAAAGCTTTCTGTATTCTTTTAAATGTAAGAAAATTCTTTATATTAAAATTCATAATTAATTTGATTAGCAAGATACTAGGAACTTTTAGGTGAACAAATATGTTTAAGGTTAGGTTACACAAAAGGAAGGAGGGTTTTCAGGACAATAATCAAAAAGCAGTCATTTCTACATTCTGAGAATGGAGGAAACTAATAGCACACTTGGCCATTAAAATATAAATAACCTCATGAGCTGTCAGGGGGCCAGGCTTACATAAAACCACAAAGGTTAACCTTCCCTTTTATATTAAAAAAAAAGATAATTAGAAATGAAAGTTGTAATTCCACAGAGCTCAATTTAGAAAAATGTAATAAAATAAGGAAATATTCTTTAATATTTTATAGCACATTTAATGCTTTTTAAAAAAAATGAAAATTGAAGTTTCAGAAGGGCAAGCAATATACTTATATATTTTTAATCAACCAGTAAAAAAATTGTTATGTTCTAATGAAAAGCAAATGTGGCACAGAATTGCTATTAAGCTCATTTGAAATACTCTAACATCAGGTGGGGTCAGAGGCGAGGAAAAAGGGGAAGAAAAAGAACAAAATGTGATTTAATCACTGTGTATTCTGAGTCTGGCAAAAACCATAAAGGCTCAAATACACCTGAAAGCAATACACATCAGATAATTTTAGTATAGAAGTATACTTGATAAATCATCTACAAGATATTCAATGAACTTTTATAACTATCTCCAAATAAAAATTATATCAACTTTGAGACTCCAGAACAGCAGTTCTCAACCTTGGGCATGCAGCAGAGTCACCCAGAGGGCTGATTAAAGCAGATTATTGGGCCTCACTCCCAGAAATTCTGATTCAGGAGGTCTGAGGTAGGACCTGGGAAACTGCATTTCTATTAAGGTCCAGGTGATGCTGATGCTGGTCCAGGGACCACACTTGGACAACTACTGCTCTAAAACAAAGACTGCAAGTTGGTGGCGGGGAGACCAGGTCTAACCCATAGATGTGTTTTGTTCAGTTTTTAGTTTCCTTAGTAAATTAAGCCAACATCTACAAATAAAATTCACATAAAAGGCAGAATTCTAGCTTCTCTTAAAAACTCAAAGATCTAGAAATACTGGACTGATGTGGCCAAGCAGGCCATTATTGATTAGTAATGGCTGCCACTAGAGGTGTCAAGGTTTGTTCTTTTGCAAAAGTCTTCAATTCACATTTGCAAAGCTGTCTGAGCCCTACAGGTACTGAGTTTGTGATCTCTGCTTAAAGAATATCAGGATGACTAGAAAGGTAAGGATCACAATAAATTAATCTGATCATTATTACAATTACAGTATTATTTGGACTATTAAATATGCCTCTACCCCCAGCCCCAAACACACACACACACACACACACACACACACACACACACAATATCTTTTGTACCTACTGGGCATGCTTGTCATTTCTTGCACTCAATTTTCTCCCCATGTATGTGCTTACCTTTAAGAGACATATTCATCTTTAATAACTCTAATATTATTTCTCAGGCATTTCACTTTCTTATCTTTATGGTTTTCCAAAAAACTTAGAGGTGTGGAAACTTGACCAACAGGCTGCAAAATAACCACTTAGTATGCCATCTCTGAAAAGTGTGAGGCCCAGAAATGTGTATTTTTTAAAGCTCTCCTGGTAATTCTGTGATGCGCAGGTTTGGATCCCTCTGATTTATGACATCTAGAGCATTCTGAGGCCCTAAGTGAAGCCATCCAACCTATAACATAGTCAATATTCAATCCTAAAGAAGCTTAATACATAAATGCCTATGAAGAACTTATCCTGTCACTAATTAGTTATAATTAGTATCTTCCACTAAACAATATCTTGTTTGGTTTTTAATGTTTTTGTTCTTTAATAAAGAACAATAAACTCTGCTGGTATTATAACGAAGATGGCATCAGTAGACAAAGAAGTATATAACAACTGTTTGTATGAGCAAACACAGTCGAGCCTGTAAGTTTCTCATTGTTACAAAGAATGACTGGAGGAAGCACAGACTAGCCTAAACTATTCAAAACAATAAAATCCTGAATCCACACAGATTGGAAGGAAGCATGGAACATGTAAAACGACCTGTGCTACAATGGTTAGATTGATATTTTTTTCATTAACTTATGTTTGTGGTACAATTAATAAAAATTTATTTATGGCTAAAAGTATTCAAAATATACCATTAACTTCCATTGTCTGACAATGAGACAATTCATATCCCAGTGGCATGGAATGAGATTATTCAAGAGTGTGCTGCCTTGCTCTTCTGTTGATCTTATTTTGGTTTTTATTATTTTTTCTCTTTTAAACTGGTCTGAAAGCTCTGAAGACAGAAATAATTTTTTACTAATTAATTTTGTATTCTACAGCAGTATCGTGTAGAATAATCTGAGAAGCTGGACGAACTGGTTTTCCCAGAAACTGTCACAAAAACAGTAAATTTTATTACCATTCTCCCCTGACTGTCAAAGAGTCACTGTTAATTCACGCCCAGTTGTTGTTGTCTGAGTTTTTCTAAATAACTACCAATCTGCCATGAACTTAGGAGTTACAAAGCAAACACTTTTTTTATGGGACAAGTTAAAGCTATTCATGTATTTGAAATCCTCCCTTTCAATACAAGAAAAAGTAAAATAGAAGTTCCTTATATCATAAAACTAAACTGACAAACACACACATTCTAATAAAGTTTCCAACCTTTGATAAATCTTCTCAGTATACAGGCTAGCGCTCAAATCAAAATTTAATGTATTTTATAATAATGTGTATATTAAGCTGGAAGTATTCAAATAACTCAAATAATTGTTGAGGGTTTATTCTGTCCCCCTAGGATGAATACAAAAATAAATCTTTAAAAAAATTTTTTTAACTTTTACTTCATCTCCTTCCAATAAATATCTGAGATGGCTCTTAAAACTCACAAAGGACAAATACGCAATAAATTAATTTTTAAAAATCAAGGAGAAAACAAATTTCCTTTTGAAACGGTTAACAGTGATTGATACTAGAGCTGAGCATCAAATGTGGATCTGAACTTTCTAGGGGTGTGGATGAAAAAAGAAATATTAAATTACATAGATATCACACTCAGAAGGGAGGAAGCGGGCTTCCCTGGTGGCGCAGTGGTTGAGAGTCCGCCTGCCGATGCAGGGGACACGGGTTCGTGCCCCGGTTCGGGAGGATCCCGCATGCCGCGGAGCGGCTGGGCCCGTGAGCCATGGCTGCTAAGCCTGTGCGTCTGGAGCCTGTGCTCCGCAACGGGAGAGGCCACAACAGTGTGAGGCCCGTGTATCGCAAAAAAAAAAAAAAAAAAAAAGAAGGGAGGAAGCATACAAATTAATGAGGAAAACAAAAGCTGTCCTGGTATTAAACCTAGAAAAAAAATTAAATACACTTAACATCAGAACAAATATTTAGCAGACTTCAAATGCTTTTTCTTTTTCCAATGACCTTCCATAAAAGCCAAGAACATATTTAAAGGACAACTCAGTGAAGATGAATCTGAAAAGGACTAAACCAGTGTGGTCGGATTACTGTGTAAACTTTCAGTGATCTAATGTGATTAAGGCTAGAAAAGAGGATAACTAAAGAGGTGATGCAGAGCATGTTTCATAAACCGGTCGTTTTCAAATACTGTTTCATTCCTACCCTTAAAAATTTTTTGCAAATATATATACCCCACCTACATTTTGAAGTATTTCACATTTTAATGTAAAGAGTTGGGGAGCAGGGGTGGGGAATGAATTGGGAGATTGGGATTGACATGTATACACTAATATGTATAAAATAGATGACTAATAAGAACCTGCTGTATAAAAAAAATAAATAAAATTAAATTTAAAAAAAAGAGTTGGGGCGGATGAGCTTACTAAGGTATTTTAAATACTGACACTTTAATAATAAACTGTTACATCATGTTAAATGTAGCTAACAGAATCTAAATATACCCACCATCAGCCATGTACACATAAACAAAATCTTCAATACATTTATTATACTCCTTTTTCCCTTTGAACAATTCTATTCCCAGAATTATTTCTTATTTTAAACTTGAAAACCTTTAATTAATCATTTATACATCATAAAGTTATTTTTTTAACTTTCTGTGACCTTAAAGTTCTTAGTGATAAAAAAAATTTTTTTTCTGGTTTATTACAATTATTAGTATATAACTGACCAAAAATAGTAAATTATACATTTTAATAATTATTAAACATAAGAGATAAAAACTATACATGAAAATTTTTTATTTAAAATTTAACTCCATAGCCTTAGATGAATAGTCCTAATTGCTAGAATAGAATAAGATTTAATATCGATTCTATTCCTATTCTTCATTTTTTGATAGATATAATACTAAGAAACCTTGTTCGCATAAATGAATAGTTTTAGTCTGTCAATTTTTTGGGCTTCTTTTGAGTTATATGTCAAAATATCACATAGCAAACCATCAAAAATTTCAATAATTGACATCTACATTAAGTCCTCTGTAAATTTTATTGCGGGCAAAGAACTGTACTAGTAGAAAGACTTGACTATTACCAAGTCATTCATTTTCTCAGTATCAACACCAATATTTCAAATTGTCCCTTTATTGGAGGTCAAACATTTTATACCATGGTAAAATTGCACACAAGCAAGAAGAGTATTACTCTTCTATAAAATGGGAGAGAGTTGACTATGGAAGAGGAACTGGGGAAAAAAGAACCTGTACCTCTATCTCAGGTACATTCTCAGAACCTAAGGATACAGAAATAATTCCTTTAAAACCACCCATGCTGTGTATACCATGTTAAGCCTCCACATAGCATAGTTTGAACAGCAGGAACTTAAACTATATATTCTAAATACCACTTTCCTCAGCCTAGATTTGAACAGCAGGAACTTAAACTATATATTCTAAATACCACTTTCCTCAGCCTAGCTTTGAAACTGTATGATAGTTCAGAACTGTACATATTCTATAAAAAGCACCTAGGGGATTCATTTTATCTTTAAAATGCATGCAAATTTTGCATTTTATTTTAGAAATTAGCCATGTTTGTTTTAATGTAAAAATGTTGCTCTCCTACCCAAAATGCTTCAACAAAACTGGACACCTCCAATGGAATACTACTCAGCCATAAAAGAATGAAATTTTGCCATTTGCAGCAACATGGATGGACTTGGAGGGCATTATGCTATCTGAAATAAGTCAGACAGAGAAAGACAAATACTGTATGATATCACTTGTATGTGGAATCTAAAAAATACAACAAACTAGTGAACATAACAAGAAAGAAGCAGACTCACAGATACAGAGAACAAACTAGTGGTTACCAGTGGGGGGAGGGAAGGGGGAGGGGCAATATAGGGGTAGGGGACTAAGAGGTACAAACTATTAGGTATAAAATAAGCTACAAGGATATACTGTACAACATGGCAAATACAGCCAATATTTTATAATGGCTATAAATGTAGTAACCTTCAAAAACTGTGAATCATGTATTATACACCTGTAACTTATATAATATTGTACAGCAATTATACTTCAAT
The DNA here is from genome assembly GCF_949752795.1 of Hyperoodon ampullatus. Taxonomy (NCBI): domain Eukaryota; kingdom Metazoa; phylum Chordata; class Mammalia; order Artiodactyla; family Ziphiidae; genus Hyperoodon; species Hyperoodon ampullatus. The sequence goes on from NC_136926.1 coordinate 70,161,316, forward strand.
TTAAAAAAACAACAACAAACACAAAAGGAAAAAAAAGAAAACTGATCATTTAAGTATCATTTCAATTCTGTGGCTCTGCATATCCCCAAGAGATATTCATGCCCCAATTTGAGAAGCAAAGACTTTATTTTTCTAAGGTCACTTTCCTCATCTGTAAATGAGGGTAAATACAATAACTATTCATAAGATTCTTATAAAGATCAAACAAGATAATTCATGTATGATAACGAAAGCTCATGCAGCTTTCATTCAGTCACTGAACGAACACTGAGTGCCTACTATCTGCCAGGTACTGACCGTACGCTGGGTACAGTATCAGTCACAAAACACCAAAATCCCTCAGAGCTTACATTCTCAGGGTAGGGATAAGACGACAATTAACAAAATAGGTGTAGAGTTTATAGTTATGTTGGCACATGAATTCTGAAGAAATAGGAGCTATTTTTATTATCAGCACTAACATGTTATTGAACATGCTACTAAAATTTAGAAACTTGACCTATTAAGCTTTCTCATAAGGAAAGCCATCTGCTGCTTCACACAAAGAGGAGCCTGAGTGGTATCTTCAGGTCGAAACAAGATTATCCTCAAAACGTAATTTCGGATTTTCTCCAGAATATGCACAGTAGCCAACAGCTAATGCGTTTCCACAAAAATCAAAAGACAACAATGCAAAGTGCTTTACAACCCTTCAGTTTTTTAATAATTCACACACCATAAAATTCACCATTTTAAAGTATACAACTCAGTGGGGTTTTAGTAGATTCAGAAGGTTGTGCAAGCTTCACAGGTTTCTGCAAAAAGTAAAGAAAAATATACCTGGGATCTATGATTTTGTACCGAAAATCCACTTCATGTAATATCCTAAATGAGGAATAAGATATTACCTTTTTAAGGAGATCAATGAAATATTAAAAAAATAATGAAATGGGTGTACTATACTTTGAGCTCATTAAAAAAGGACATATACTTGTAGTTAACTGAAGAAGTGGAGGTTTGAAATTCATCATTGAAATCAAGTTTTGAAGAGTTTTGTTTGAAAAAATAACTTCTTGGAGCTTTAGTTAATATGGGTTCATTAAAGGACAGATGGCAAAAGATTAATGAGTTTCAACCAGAACAGCTCTACTCAAACTAAGGCATCAACTGCATGGAATTCATTATCTCCTTTACATCTATGTTGGCACTAGCTGAGTACACATCCCTAGAATTATGGAAACAGTCACCCAAGTAGTTTTCTGTAGGGCTTCATTCTCTCGTTGACCTACAGTCTACAAAGTCAGCTAACTCTTCAAGACCTATAAAACTTGGCGAAATTCACTCAATTGTTGACAGAAAACCAGGCATCCAAAATAAATCTTGACAAAACCATACCATGGGCACCTATGTCCCCAAATCCACCTTCATTATTAGCACAAAGGCCAAGCCAGACCCTCCCAAAAGCTCTATTGTACTTTGATACCTTTGAGGTACTAACTTATAACATGCTAAACCTGCTCTCATACTGAACAGTATACTCTCATCAGCAAGTCTATTGCTAACATGGCTAAAGTTCTTCTGTTCACTTTTTGCTTCCTAGCAATCTTTATACAATCCATACCTAAATACCTACCTCAAATCAGCCAAAAAATGGAACAGTGCTGTTAGTTGTTAATAACTTGTTATCTTCATTCATCAGCTAAAGATAAATAAATATCCTTTATTTATTTATTAAGGATATTTCTGCATATGAGAAAATCAGAAGTTCTCTGGAATACTAGATACAGTTGACCTTTGAACGACGCGGGAGTTTAGGCGTCAACCCTCCGCACAAATGAAAATCGGCATATAACTTATAGTCAGCCCTCTGGATCCGTGGTCCTGCATCCATGGATTCAACCAACTGCTGATCGTGTAGTACTGCAGTATTTACTATGGAAAAAAATCTGCATATAAGTGGAGGCATGCAGTTCAAATGTGTTGTTCAAAGGTCAACTGTAGTTCTAGTGTCTTTTTTTTCTTTTTTTTTTTTTTTTGCGGTACACGGGCTTCTCACTGCCGTGGACTCTCCCGTTGCAGAGCACAGGCTCCGGACGCGCAGGCTCAGCGGCCATGGCTCACGGGCCCAGCCGCTCCGCAGCATGTGGTATCTTCCCAGACCGGGGCGCGAATCCGTGTCCCCTGCATCGGCAGGCGGACTCTCAACCACTGCGCCACCAGGGAAGCCCCTCTAGTGTCTCTTGCTACATCTTACTCTTTCTTTATTCATTAAACGACCACTGTCCAAGGCATCATCATCCCAGCCTGGGTAAATAGCCTCCTGCTATGACTGGCCCCCAGCTCTCACTTCTGCACCTCTACAGTATATTCTCCACACAGCAGCCAGAGCGCATATCGCTCCCTACATAAAGGCCACAAATAAGCATTCCATACCACTCCTTATGGTGGCTTCCCAAGTCCTGTCATTAGGTTTGTCTTCTTCCTTGACCTCACCAAGTACCCCCTCCCACTCACTAACCTCCAGCCACCATGGCCTACTTTCTCCCCTTATATGCTAAATGTAACCAGCCTTAAGGATTTTGCACTGGCTATTCCCTCTGGTTTTTAAAAAGCTGGCTCCTTCTCATTCAGATCTTGGCCAAAAATCACACCCTCCAAAAAGCTTTCCTGATCACTCAGCCTAAAATAGCCACCTAGTCAATCTCAACCATTCTTACTTAATTTACTGTGTAGCATTTAATACTTAAATTGTGTATTAGTTTGTCATACCACTAGAATAATAAGCTCCACAAACACATCATCTTCCTCTACTATATTTCCAGAATCTGGAATAATGTCTGAGCACACAGAATGTGCTAAAAATTTTTTGTCGAATAAATGATGCATAAGGTGTCTGTTACATGTAAGGTCTTGTTATGCAGCCCTTACTCCTGAATACTCTTGTCAGCCTGAAACGTACCCATGCTACGTTAAGTGGAAATTACTAACTCAACATGGTCTACAATATCCATGTCAAAATTATTAAGCATAGTCATCTGTATTATATACCTCAAGATTACCAATGTAAAATAATCCCCAGACTTGTTCATTTATTAGTATTTAACATGAAGTTATGCTTGTAGATACACAGCCAGTCCTACACAAACATCCCATGGGAAAATAAATCCTCAGATGGTGTTTTTGGCAAAGTCACTGTCAATTATAGAGATGTTACACCATAAAATAATGGGAAATAGAGTACAAAAAACTTATAACTCAGGGCTTCCCTGGTGGCGCAGTGGTTGAGAATCCGCCTGCCGATGCAGGGGACACGGGTTCGTGCCCCGGTCCGGGAAGATCCCACATGCCGCGGAGCGGCTGGGCCCGTGAGCCATGGCCGCTGCTCATGCGCGTCGGAGCCTGTGCTCCACAACGGGAGAGGCCACACCAGTGAGAAGCCCGTGTACCGCAAAAAAAAACAAAAAAAAAACTTATAACTCAGCAGACTGCCAACATGAGATTAAGACATCAAAACAAACTATGTACATTGGCAGAAAGCATGCCATATTGCTCCTAGAGAGCCACGGTTTAGGAAAAATGTTCTTCATTATGGATCTGAAAACTTCAATCATCTCACTATAACTTACTGGCCATAACAACTTCTCATCTGTATAGTAAAATAACCTAAAATTTAGCAGTGGTCTAGATAAAGGAGACTGGTATGGAGATTAAAACCTTGGGCCAAAGTGTAAGGTCAATAGGACGTCAACAGATAAGTTATAGAGATGAGACAGGTGATCTCTTGGTTGTTACACCAACTCAAAGTAACCCCCTCCCCAAACCTGCTCTTCTTGTCCTACTTCCTACTGACCCCCAAGTCACCCCCAAGTGACTCAAGCCAGAATTGTAGCTAGCACCAACAATTCCCTCTCTCTACAATCATCAGGTACTCATATCTACTAATTTCTGTTGACTGAGTCTCACACATTTTCATACCTCCTAATACAGCATTAATTCAAGCCATCATTATTTTTCTGGACTAAAACAACTCAAACTGCTCTCCCTACTTCCAGTCTTCCCTTTTCCCAAATCACACCTACTGGATATTCACCTATCCAATACCCAATCTGACTTCCACCATTACCACCAGCTCACTTAAGTTTCTCAACTTGCACAAATATTGCTCCCAAGATGTATTAGCTCTCTACAAGAATTTGTTATTATTTTGTTGAAGATAATTAAAGCAAACACCTGCTAGATGGTTTGATTAAGTACTTAGGACACAACCATACAGAATCCAATGCTGTGTTTATAATCACAATAGCATACTACCATAAACCAAGGTAATTCATGAGAAAATAATGGCAGACTTATACAATTAATTCCTTCAAGAGAACATAATGCTCTTTATTTCCAAATGTTTCAAATTTGTGAAATGTGATGAAAGAACTGAGTCTTTCCAAGGTATTAGCAGTTGACAAGTCAGGCTAAAATATTAATTTGTTCCATACCATATTCATATTGTGAGCAAGCTGTAAAATATATGCCACATTAATGTTAGGGAACTTGAATTTTATTAGTTTTGTAGATTTAATTCATAAACATTTCAGTGTTGTTAAGAGCTGGAAACACAAGGAATTCAGTTTAATACTTACACATCTGAAACATTAAAATAAATTTCTAGCAAGAAAACCAAGCTACTCAAGTTCCTTAAACATATCCTGCACTGAGAAACACCGTACTCTTCTTTACCCAATCTTAAGACTGTTCTCTAATTTTTAAAGAAATGTATCTTTTTAAGAAATTAATTTCCTTCATAAAATGTTGAGGATCATATCTCTAAAACACTGAAACATCTCCTCTTTGAAAAAGCAAAGCCTGCATAAATACCTAGACAATATTCAGCTTTCGAAGCAAAAGTTGTATTGAGAGGCATAGCTCTAGAACTGTGCAGTCCAATATGGTAGCCACTAGGCACATATGGCTACTTAAACTTTAAATAAAACTAAAAGTTCAGTTATTCAGTCACACTAGCCACATTTCAAGTACTCAGCAGCCAAATGTGGCTGGTGGCTAAAACATCTCCATCGTCACAGAAACTGCTATTGATAGTGCTGCTCTACAACTTCTCTCTCTGAGTAAGCTTTGAGAAAGCTGCTCATGACTTCAAATATCAGCTCTAGGTTGATGACTTCCAAATCTTTCTCTAGTCTTTTTCCATTAATCTAATGGAATATCTTTAGTAACATACTCGATATTTGAATTCTACTTTATCAGCTGAAGAGATGGAAGTAGCGGCTGGAAATAATCAAGGCAGTGGAAGAAAATCAATAAGGTACAACGTAATCAAGAATGGAACAGATTTTCAGGGTAAGGTTAAGACTGAGTTTGAGACAAATGGGAATAGGTACTGCAAAAACCTTAGTAAGTATCAATCAAAAGATAATTTCCACTCCATTGTACCCACTAATCCTAAAAGAATTTAAAACCGTTTTGCAAAGATCTTCAAAAGATATTTTTCCAAACACACCTGAAGATATTCACCCAGTAAATTCCCCTTTGATATAAAAGATACATTAAAATCACAGTTTATAATCAGTCAATATAAACTACAATTCAGCCTGTTTCAAAGTTTATTTTGTTCATTACATTTCTAATTCTTTAAAGATACGAGTCTTTAAAAAAATTTCACTCCTAAGTATACAGCCAAAGAAAACGAAAGCACTAATTTGAAAAGATACATGCACCCCAATGTTCACAAGCAGCATTATTTACAGTAGCCAAGATATGGAAGCAATCTAAGCACCCATCAACAGATGAATGGATAAAGATGATGTGATATATAAAGATATACATATAGATAGATATACACACACACACACACACACACCCGAATACTACTCAGCCATAAAAAAAAAGAATGAAATTTTGCCACTTGCAACAATATGGATGGACCTGGAGGGTATTACGCTAAGTGAAATAAGTCAGACAGAGAAAGACAAACACTGTATGTTATCATTTACATGTGGAATCTAAAAAATAAGACAAACCAGTGAATACTAAGAAATAATAATACAATTAATAAAGCACTTCAGCCAGGTTCACAACTACATAGCTAAACACTACCTCAGATTCCTGTTTATCACTTTAAATCTCTCAATTTTCTTTATACTGTATTATTATAAAAAATACTTAATATAGTTATTATTAATTACCCACAAACATGTTTTCTGCTTTATAGAGATATTTAATGTTGGTGTTACTCCAAAAGAGAGCGTACTTAAAAAAAAAAAAAGGAGAAACTCCATCTTCTGTCTACTCAACTAAAATAAAATCAGATACAAAAATAAATCAGGCCCCCCAAAATTCAGACAGAGAGCTTCAGAAAACAATGATAATAAAAGGCATTTCCAAAATATGTATGGTATATTAATTTATTCAGTAAACATTTATGACCACTGTAAACTTCTGGAATGAGGTGAATAATACACAAACATTCAGCAAACATTTATTAAGTACCTACCGTATGCTAGGCTTTGGACTAAATATACCAAAACAAAACAAAAGACATGGACCCTGCCCTCAGGGAGCTCACACTCTAGCTGAAGCCGACAAACAATCACAAATACAATGGCCAAGCACCAGGGAGGCATTATGGAAGGAAGGACTGGTTCTGCCTGGAGGATGCAGAGCGGGCTTCACAGAGACGGAGACAATGGAGCTGGGCCTTGGATGAGGAGCAGTTCACCAGATGGAGGGGAAGGGGGAAGCACATTCCAAGCAGAGGAAACAGCACATGAGCAAGCAGAATCTTGAAAGCACATGCCACGGTGCAGGATGACGAGCAGTCCAGCGCAGCTAGAGCGGAAAGGTGCATACAAACTAAAGAGACGAATTAGTTTTAGGTTTTTAGTGAATCATAACTATCAGGAAGTATATCTTCATATTACACTTAGCGCAGCTTAACTGTGATTCTGGTAACAACAGAGTAGCTTGAAAGCATTCCATTCATTTCATAAATATTTAAGCCCCTTCAAAAGACAGCCAGCACTGTTCAGAGTTTTAAAAAGGCAGTTTCAGAAAAATAAATCGTAATTTTCCTCCGTACATTTAAGCAGCAGAATAAGCCCAGAATAAAGACTTTCTTAAGCTGAAATCACCCAGCTTCGCCTCTACACACTCAAGGTTCCAACCTGAGCGCCCCCGACTCCTACCACTACCTCGTATCGTCCTTAACACCTTCAGAACCATCAACCCACGGTAACACCATAGTTAAGCGATACGGAGGCAATTCCAGCCTTCCCTTCCCGCTCTGCCTCTAAACATGGTACTTGCCGATGCCCCTTTGGAAACCATGCCAGGTAACTAACGCAGTATGTGAGGAAACAGTGCATTCTCACCTCCACACCATTTTTTTGGAAATCAAACTATTGTTTAAAAAAAAAAAAAAAAAGATAACTGTTAAGCTAAATTCTGAAAAAAAAAAAGAGGGATATGAAGCAGAGACCCCATATTCTCCAGGAAAAGTAAAAGGTGAGGAGGAAGAGAGCTTGGGTCAGAAAAGTTTCCTACACTGGCCACCAGACAACACTGTTCACTGAGGTAGCTCGCTGCTTAGGAAGCTACAACGGGAACAGGAAAGGAACTTGCTAGGTGATTTCACATAAATTCCTGTTTACTCCTCACAACAACTAAAGGAAAGATTTTATTACCTAAATTTTACAAATGAGAAATCGGAGGCCATCAGAGGTTAATAAAGTGGCCCATGACTGCATGAGCTGGTAAGTGGCAGAGCCAGCATATCAAACCATGCCCGGCCGGGTTCCTCAAATGAATGCGGCACTCCCAAGGGGCACACAGGGCTACTACATCGGCCAAATACCTAGAAAGAAAAGCCCTTCCTTTTCCCTCCACCATTTTCATGGTCAGTGTGACACAACGGTGGTGGCAACACACGTACATGTGTTTCTCTGAAATTTAGAGGGAAAAAAACTGGGGAAAAAAAAAAAGGTTATCTAAGATTAGTTGTTTCGGGGCCACGAGGAGGTGGGGAGCTTTCTCTGTAAAGATACTGGGTGCTTTAATACAATTAAATTAGCATCAGAATTCAAATGCTACTCATTTAAATTCCTGTACAATAAACCATCAACTAAGCAACTCAGTTAAAGTAAGAGCTAATGGAACAATCTCCAATCACAGTATTAGAATGAGAATATTATTCCTAAAGGTCACTATCCTCAACATCATCAAAAAGTCAAAATAAAAACTGCTCTTTCTCAAATCCTAATCCTGAAAATTAACAGGTAAGTATAAACGATGTGGTAGGTAAGGTTACTTGCGCCACAATAAAATTTTGCCTCTTTTTGGGCAACAGGAACTATTTTAAGGGGGGGAATAAAGGAGACAATTAACATCAACAAAGAAATCTTTTGTAAATAGTCTCAATGGGCCAAAAGTGTGATGTATGTTGGCCTAGACAGATACTGAAATGTTGTTTTCAACTGTGCACAATTTTACTTAGGCTATCTCTCTGTAAGCCAACTACCAGAAAATTAATCAGATATATAAGTCAAAATGCTTTGGAGGGGGAGGAGAAAAAAAAACTGGGACATTCAGACAACCAAAATTCCAGTGACATAGTACAATGTAAGATACTTTGGGGAGAGCCTGTGGAATAGCACTCATTTGCTATAAGTAAATTAACCAACCTTATTTTGATTGAGAGGATCATTCCGCAGTCTCTGTTTGTTCTTCTGTAATTTACTAGGCATCATCTTTCCAGTTCTGAAGTCAAAACTGCTGAGGTCAACAGTATTTCCCAGGTACCTTGCCAACTGAGGTTTGCTTCTGAACTTCTTACCACTTGGACTAGAAGAAAGATAACATTAATTGTACAAAAGACAACAATATTTACCCTAGATCACTACATAAACCTTTTCTTCATGCCTTCTTTTCTGCTCCCAATTATTATCTCATCACGATTTTACATATTTTTTTTCAAAGAAATATTAGAAGTTTTAAAGGAACTTAATTATAACTTTTTATCTCCTGTAAAAAGAGATAATGTGCCACCTAATATAATACTCCACTAGGTACACCCCTGGAGCACATAACAGATGTGAATACCGATTACCCCACTGGTCACTCACCCAGCAACCATTAACAGAATCCCAACCCAAACAGCATGCACAACACAATGTGCACACTGCAAACGTCTTCAACCTTTCAAATTTTCCAAATTGATTCTTGAAATTTTTTTTTCTGTATTACATATACACAATGCCAACAGTAATCACAAAGAACTTCAAAATAAATTGTTCTGAAGTCAACAAATCTTGTTAACAACACATTTACACAACACTTGGAACCCATATAATCTTTGCGCTACCAATTTGAACTCATAACATTCACAACAGAAAAAATAAATTATTGAATTTCTGACAATATTTAAATGCTCCCTAACGTTACTGAAAGGAGAAAACTAAGGCAAACATTTGCAAAAGTGTTTGTATGATGCTGACATGACTTTTGTTAGCCTAACTCTTATCTGAGAGAAGGATATCAAGACTAACTTACCTCCTATAAGAAAAACTGTCAAAGCTGGAAAATGACAGAAGTCCCGGAATTATATAGAGGGCTAAACTAAACTAGTCTTTCCTAAAAAAGTTTTTCCCATATTGCACTGAAATGTAAGAACAATTTTATAGGAAGAATACCCCAAAGTCTCATCTAAAAAATTTTCTGAACCAAATGTGCCAGAATAAACTGCAGTGGGATATGTCACCAGAAGAGAATTGTGAGAATTCTCAAATACCTCTCAAAGAAGCCAACATGTCATATTGAGAACTTAACCTTGCACCAACTGACTACAATAAAAGAAAAATAATTCAACAGGAAGACAAAAGAGAAAAGGCTGGAAAACCAAGCATTTTACATTTCCCTGGAACAGCAAAACTTCTCTCTGGGTCAAGTCCAAATCAACACACCCCAGTCTGTCACAAACTCCATGGTATTCTGCCACCACAGACTTCAACACAACTGAAGATCGTATCAACATTCTTTTTCCACAATCACATGACGTAGCTATTCCTGAAACACAATTCAAGGTATAGAATTCAGCCTACAGATGAAGATAACAACCAGTTAAGACCAGAATGTAACAGGATAGAAAGAACCAACAACAACCAGAACACAGCAGAGGAAAGAATACAGAATTATGTATAAATAAACCTCAACTCCCATTCTAATCCAGATTTCCAAATATGCTCAGTATCACAAAATAAAATAGCACGTAACCCTCAATACTGTTTAAAACTTGAATCATTTCTGCTCACTGCAAACTTCCACCCCCAAACCTGATCGTCTTGTGTTGCCCTCTATTGTAGCATCATTGTCTATTTAGCAACTAATCTTCAAGCTAGAAGGCCAAACACAATGTTCAATGCTCCATCCCTCAGCCCACACATCCAATACCAAGTTCTAAATGTTCAGAGACTCCCCAGTGCTGACAAAATAGTTTTGCATCCTTAACAGAACATCAAAAACCTTCCATCTGTTCAGGTTTTTTTTTTTTTTCCCCTGACTTTTTCCTACCAGCCTTTAACACACCTCACATTCTAAACTCAACGTCACCAAAATATGCCATGTACCTTTGACTTCCAGCCATGTCTTTCCAGGTGGAAGGTTGAGCATAAGCAATATCCTGTCTATCATAAAACTATTAAATCCTCCAAGCCCAGCTGAAATGTCACTGCATCTATGAAGTTGTCTGTGATTCTGAAAGCCCACTTAGAAATAATTTGACTATCCCTCAATTCTACTTCATTACAATTCTAAACATTCCCTTGATTAGTAAACAACCCAAAATTACGATTCCCTTATTAAGACCCTCAAACATAACGTATATAGGCTAATACTGAACAAAGTAACTTCTGAGAGCAAAAAAAAAACCTCTCAGTTGAATAGTTAAGAACATGGTTTTCATTTGCAGACACAATGGAACAGAAAAGTCTATGCTTATATAAAACTTACATTGTCTGGAATTTAAAAACTGAACTGGAAAATATTTTCATGGTTAATCTTATACTACATAAGAAGTGAAGTATTACTAAAAAACCCAAGTTAATGAAAAATTGGTAAAGAGTACCCTGTTATTATATCACTTATATAATTACGAATAATTTTAATTAAGCTAAAATAGGCATATAGTCCTTATAACCAGATATTCCAGTTACTGGTAAATAAGATTCTGATAAACTACTTGATATACAGATACAAGCAACTGTAATGCACAGCTACAAGTACTGGTCATACACACTGTTGCCTTCAGAACGTGCTACAAGCCATTTTCTTCTCCATAACTGCTACAGTTTGTGTTTGGTGCTTTAAGGAAAGTCAACCTGGCTGCCCCAGGGGATTTTAAGACCAGGGACCTTCCTCTGCAGGAGATGAACGCAAGCATATTAGAAAGGCAAGGCCCATGGGAATAGTTAAGCAGAAATTCTGTCCATAGGGACTATTGCACAACGGCAAAATGACTCTGGAAGTGGCCGAGGAAGTCAGTGCTAGATAAACAAAATGACTGTATGTCACTAAAGTGACTAAGTTATCATCTGTCTGCCCTCTAAGATGGCTGCTGTTAGGTAACAGTCTCAGGCACACCAGGACTTAATGTGACTAAGCTTTTATTCTAAAAGCATCAAATTGTAACTCAGGGAAATTATTTTTTTTTTTAACTCTAGTAGACTAGTCAAGGATATTAGTCACTTTCAGTTTTCTCTGCCCAAAGCGATTACTTCTAATCCTGGTAATGAAATACTAATATTTCACTTTCAACCACAAAAAATTTCCCTACCAACTGCCCCCTAGATCTGCCTATCCTGAGCCAACCTGTGATCTCACCTTTAACTTGTCCTCCCCACTAAATACCCTGAAGAAAAGTAACTATTAAATGAAAATCAAAAGCATGAGTTACATTTTTCCGGTTCATATTAGAACATTTCATCACTTGAACTATGTCTTTGCTTGCCTTCATTTTGATTAAGCTGTTTAAAGCAACTTTTTTTAAATTGAAGTATAGTTGATTTAAAGCACTTTTTAAACCTAACTCTACCTTAGAGGTTTCTAACTATAGATTATCAAAAGGAAAGAAATTTTATTTGGCATCTGACTTTCAAATCTAAAAAAACTTTATTGAGATACCAGAAAGACTTAAATAACGGTCACCTTAACTTAGTAGTATTCCCATTATGTCACTCTATAAACTCATCTGTAAACGGCATTACTGGAGCAAGACAACTGTAATATGCCCTGCCAGTCTATGATATGAAAATTAACTCTCTGAAGACCGCTGCTTGCATGTGAAACTGCACTCTGAAAATGGCTAGTAGAGCAAACGTATTTTTTCATGTTACTTTGGTAAAATGGACAATCATGATGTCCAGTCAAACCATTATGAAGAGACCAGAGGTCTGAGCAAACACAAGTATACCTTCAAACCAGTTTCTAACAGGATGAACTGTGGGGGTGGCGGCAACCAGAGTGGAAGCAGATGGACTGGCCTATCGGCAGGAAGGAGCATCGTGGATGGCAGATGGATAGGTCTATGGCTCAAGAGCAAGTTCTAAGGCGCATGGCTCTCCAACTACATCAGGAAGTGCTTTGTGGGGAATAATAAAAATTCTAGAAGCTACAGCATTGGAAAAGTTTGAGAATAAAGAAACATCAACTTTCTATTTTTTCTATCCCTCTAAGTGTTAAAGTTCACTTGTTACTTACAAGAGTGTTAAGTATTGAAAGAAAGATTTCTCTAACTTTAAATAGCAATTGTCTCCAGAAATCAAATTTTAGCTGAGACTAAAAACCTGAAATTAACATTATCTTTTTGTACCTTAGTACAATCAGAAAACTGCCAAACCAATTAATTCGAAGAAATATATACCAATTTTTTCAAAACTACATGACATACACACAGGAAAATCCATCTAAATGTCAGCTCCCGGTCCCCCTTAACTCCTTTCCTCCCAAACTTTAAATGTAGGCCTTTCCTAAAATGAACATCCTCAGCCCTCCTCTATAGTTTGTTCCAGGCAGAATTTATCTACTCTTATCTATCTTACTATCTCCCATCTCTGATCAATTATGAAATCCAGTTCCTTCATAATCACCTTTGAATCCATCCTTCCTTTCCATTTCCATTGCCACTGCCTAAATCAAGTCTTTATCACCTCAAGTCTCAATCACCACAATAGGCTGATTTTCTATTTGCTAGCCTCTTTGCATCCTAAACTAGCCAGACTGCTCTTCCTCAAACACCACTATTACCAAAGTGCCAGTTTAAATGCCCTCAACGGACTTCAACCCATTAGCAAAAGGGAGCCAAACATTTTAGCCCTGCATTTGAGATTCTCTGTCATCTAGTCTTCTCTTAACCTTTCAACCCTATTTTCCACTCCTCTTACCCAGTGACTTCTGCCATATTGGTTTATTCAAGTCTATTCTGAATCAATAGGCTGAATGATTTCCCTCTTCAGCCCTATGCAAACCATGTATTTCACTTGGTCCAGCATGCGTGTCTCCACCCCCAATCCCCAAGAGCCCAGAAACACTAATCCATCTTATACCTCTTCCATAAAGCCTTAACAGAACAAAGTAATAGGAATTACGTAAATAATCATGAACCGCCTGTTGGCATCTCTTGTAGTCTAGTTTGAAATACTGAGTTCTGTATGGCTGTAAAACTTCTACAAGTTCGAATCTTATCTTCACAAATAGCATACTGAAGTATAGTTATTAATGAATGAAATGATAGGACGTCAAATGTGCTTCAAAATAATGAAGGCTGAGTCAGGGTAGTAGATGTGGGTATGGATGAAATAAGGCTGTCAACTGTTGAACTGGATACTTGGTAGTTCTTTATATAATTCTACTTTTGTATATACGTTTGAAATGTTCTATAATAAAATTCTGAAAATATAAACATTAAAGTATGCAAGCTATTTCCCCATGAAAACTGAAAACTAGTTTTTTTTAAAATATGAAGAGTTTGGGCAAGTAAATTGGAGCATGAAAGAATTTCCTTAGCAGCTGGGGTGGGGGGTGGGGTGGAGAATTATTTTTAAAGTATCAACGAGAAAAAAAGTCTATTTACAATTTGGCTACTGATAAGATAGGACAGCATTCCACCTTTTCCCTCGACTTAAATGTTTAAGGAATCACCACATAATTTTAAATGGTATGAAAGACCTTTAGTAGATTTCAAATTCTGTACCAATCATCCTTATTCCATAAACTAGCATTTATTTAACAAAAATTATATGCAAAGAGTATATTATTGGTAGCAAATTCTATTATCTCTATATCATGGTTACGCATATGGTTAAAAATTCAGGGTGATCCACTAAAAAATAAATGAACATAGAATTCTACCTAATCTCATCCCACTGCCACAAGCACTCACCTTCTGAAAAAGCAAAAACACTGGTTATTTTGGTTGAATTGGAGACTGAACACTGCTATGACTGAACACTGGAAATGTCAGAAATTAAGCATGTCTGGAAATTATTTCAAAATGTAATGGGAGAGGTGGGAAGGGGACTGCATATTGATGAAACGAGACTGGCCAGGAGTCGATAATTGTTAAAACTGGTAGACAAGTACAGGAGGAATTCATTACACTTTTCTAACTACTTTTGTTTTTGCATATGTTTGAACTTTCCCATAATAAAAAAATATACACATAGATAGATAAGAACACCCAAAAAACAAACTATATTTCTTAAAAAAAGGCTAGGGGTCTCTGGAAAAGGCCTTTTTAAAGAAATGCACACATCACTGCACACATGTTAAAAAGAATTTTAAAAAGAATTCTAAGGGCATTCATTTTTGCTTTAATCTATGTATTCTTTCAGTATAAACAGAAGAGGAAAAGAATACCAAGATACAGTAGTCAAAAATCACCAAGAGGATGATGTTCTTCTTCCTCACATTTGTAAATCACTAATAATTGTTCCTGACAAATGCTAAGTGTTCATTTTTTAAGATCTAATTTTAAATTATATTTACTATCATTTGCACTTACACACTGCCTATGTAGTCAAGTTCCCAAACAAATGAGTTTGAAGTCATACTCTAATAAGATAAGGCAAAATCATAAGATCCACATATATTATTCAAATTTCACCCTATTTCATACTTCTACTTCCTTGAGAAGTTTTAGTTTTTAGAAGTTCTGACAAAATTAAGTAAAACTTCATTTTTCAATTTGCCTAGTTATTTCTTAGTGGAAATGGCAAACAACAGTAAAAGATCAACAGACAAGAGCTGCAAGTAATACCTATCAAGTCAAACAGTAAATCCATGAAATAAGAGTCGATGACTTTTTTTTTTTTTTTTTTTTTTTGTAGTACATGGGCCTTTCACTGTTGTGGCCTCTCCCGTTGTGGAGCACAGGCTCCGGACGCGCAGGTTCAGTGGCCATGGCTCACGGGCCTAGCCGCCCCACGGCACGTGGGATCCTCCCAGACCAGGGCACGAACCCGTGTGTCCCCTGCATCGGTAGGCAGACTCTCAACCACTGCGCCACCAGGGAAGCCCTTGATGACTTATTTCTGATTCATCATGCTGGGCTAAGAAATCTCAAATACAAGCTAAACATTATGAATCTCTATTAGTCCCACTATAAAGTGTAAAACAAAAACAAAGCAAAAAAAAATCAACTTCACAAATAATCTGCTTCTGTTCCGCTAATTAAAGTTAAATTATGAAAACTTAAATTGTGACTATATCTCACAAATGAAATTTTAAAAGCAGTTTGAAAAAAATCATACATCAGTTTCTGTTGGAGATTATTTTTAGAATGTACGTGTATCGGTTCCTTTTGAGCTATGTATTTCCTCTACTACAGGTATTATGCGTGTTCTGGCAGGTGAGACTTTGCATGTCAAACTCTAAAAATCGGATGTAGGACAGATGGCAATGTTGCAACCTAACAGAAATCCCTCTAGTACATCACAAAAAGATGTGATGGTACAGTTGAGAAAAGAATTATCAGAGCACAATTTCCACCACAACCTGTCTTTTATTTCTGGATTCAGGCTTCAATCAGGCATTATCAAGAAAAGAGACTAAAAGCAAGTTAAACTTTCAATTATGCAATAGGAATTTAATAAATATTGTATTTTGTTCCTTTCTCCAACTAAAGGGATTTTTTTAATTGGTCTGTAGGATACATTTCAACTATATCTCAATTCTGAAAGAAACATATAAAGCTTTTCCCAGGAACCATATAAAACTATCTCATAAGCTGCACTTAGCTTGCAAGTTACAATGTGATTTCTTCTAATTTAAGTGAAAGCTTTTAAAATGAAGAAGATCTATATAGCTTGCTCCTCGGCGAATGTGTTGCCTATCTGAATATCTGATAAATAAGAGGGGCAACCCTAGGATAAACAAGAAAAAGAGAAAGAGAAATATTTCTGAACAAAATGGTCACGTCTGTTACCCAGAAAAAAACTGCTTTAATTATGTTAATTTACTACAATTTTTCCATTTTTTTTCCCCCTTCAATATTACATAGAACTGGAAGATCATCTTTTGGTACAATAGCTTCACTGCGAAATAGGATTTAAAATGTACCCCTTGTCAACTTCAGGATGCAAGCATAATAGTAAATAATTACATTATTTTAGTGGTACACCAAGCTTAATAAAGTAGATTAGGCAAGAGATGTTGCAATATTTCAGAATATAACTAGAGATCTCTATGTGAGGCAGCAGCAGAGCAGGGTAGCTAAGAGTTGTGGGGTTAAACCACCTGCATCAGGATTCTAACTCTGCACCTACTGGCAGTACAACCTCAAGCCTATTACTTAACTTCCCTGTCCTAACTCCCCACCTACAAAATGGAGGTAACTGTACAGCACAACATCACAGGTAATATAAAGCAAAGGCTAAGAGGTCATTTAAGCCCTGTTTTACAAAACTGTACATGCCATACGTCAAACACTTATTTAGTATCTGTGTGTTCAGCATTGTCTCTGGCTGGAGGAAGACAGCTAGGGGAGAAAGCCACAGGTCCTAGGGGGACGAACAACAGGGTAACACAGGAGACACCACGTTAACTACACAGGGATGACCAGAAAGAAAATATTATGGAGAAAGACAGTTTCCTGAACGTCAACGAGACTTCAATTAAGAACTGTGACCCTTGCAACTATACTCCAATAAAAATTATTAAAAAAAAAAAGAACTGTGACCCTTGGTCCACTGAGCTAGTTTTTTCCAACAAGACTACAAGGGAGAGTCTATTATTTTTAAACCAAAAAAAAAAAAAAAAAAGAGAGAGAGAGGGAAAGAGCCTAGTTGAACTTTGACATCCTCAATGATTCAGAATTCATGCCCTCAAAGACCATACCAGCCTTTCATAACAAATGAGATATGCCTACAGACTTTTTTAAACCTATTTATATGTTCAGTCCATACAACTTGAGTTATTTAATGAACTGTTTTCCTTAGTTAGTCCTTAAACATATCCAAAGCTTTAAGGGATCTACATATTTATTTTGGTGTTCTAGAATTGAATCCTTATAGCACTGTGAGGTACAGGTACAATCATACCCACTTTACAAACAGAGAAACCACAGCACTGGGAAGTGTAAATGACATGCCCGAGGCTGCACCATTGGCAAATGCACAGGTAGAATACCAATTCCAGACCTTAACCCCCTGTGCCCTGCTGCTTTCCCTAGAGACTCCTACTTTTATCATCTCACTCATGATTTAAAGTCCTCAATTATATTGCCTCTGAGTCCTCTTCTTTCCAGATGAAGGTGCAATCTCTTCAGTCTCTCATCATGCATCTGCTACTTAATGATTATTTTAATTGTTCTCTGGCTCCATTTTATCTTTTCAGAGAAGTGACCAGGTGTGAATGCATCATAATTTGATAAAAGAGTCAAAAATGGTTACTATTATGTTTCCAGTACCCAACCAGATGATATTTTATGGCAGCAGCTGTAGCAGTTTACCATGACTCCCAGGCCTTTAACTCAGTTATAACCAGAAGTCTAGAACCCAACAAGACATCGATACAGAGCTCACACCAAGGTTAAGCATAGACTTGATTTTTAAAAAGGCATAAGACAGCTACTAAAGGTTCCTCTGCAGAGGAAAACAATATTTCAAAAATATCAATCTGCAAGTGCCAAGAACCAAAAACTAGAAATGACAGGAGTCAAGTAGACCAGTAAGAAAAGTATTGTTCAAATAATGGGCTCATATGATGGCAATGCACTTTTTCAGAAACTATACCAATGGATCCAACGCTTGATCAAACCACACCCTTTAAAAAAACAAACTTTGGATGATCATATATAAACTGTCACAGTACTATCAGTAACCCTGACAGAAGGCATAATTATATTGCCTAACTAGCAACCAGAGGCATACCTTCCTATTAGAACTTGGCAATCTCAGGAAACAGCAAGAAAAAAATTCTACCAAAATTTGAGGCTTTCTCAATGAGCTTAATTTAAGTCCAATTAATAAGTGTAAAGGCTTCCCTGGTGGCGCAGTGGTTGACAGTCTGCCTGCCAATGCAGGGGACACGGGTTCGTGCCCCGGTCCGGGAAGATCCCACATGCCACGGAGTGGCTGGGCCCGTGAGCCATGGCCGCTGAGCCTGCGCGTCCGGAGCCTGTGCTCCGCAACAGGAGAGGCCACAACAGTGAGAGGCCCGCGTACCACAAAAAAAAAAAAAAAAAGTGTAAGACACACCCTGCGTTAACAGGCACAGATTTGTTTAAATTAATCTTCCCATGGGCAAGCTAAATCAGGAGTTAGCATTATTAGAACCTGTGTGCACACAACTCTGTGCAGGTGTTCACATTACCAACAGAAGAGCTGACTCTTAACCCACCTATTAACAGATATGGCTAGTATTTTGTGAGCTACTGGTTTTTAATGAGTGGCAGGTATATGGGGATGCTAATATGCAAAGCAGTGACAGTGCGGATTGCAAAATAGTGTGTTCACCTCGAATATGAGTAGGTGACTTCCAGCATTCATCACTGAAAGCAGAAGTCAAAGTCAGAGTAACTACTATATCACAAGTATCACATCACACTCTCTGTGTTCTCCTGTCTCAGAATGTAACCTCTCAGAATGAAATCAAGACTGGACGTTACAATCTTGTAGAGTAACTAAGCTTTGTAGGTAGACAACAAACAATAGACAACACTCCCTCCAGCCGTGAACTAAGCACATGTGGCACAACTCTGTTCAATGTGTCTTTTCATTTGTCATAAACAAGTAAAAAGCAAATCATGTTGCACTGTCTCATAAAAAGACTTTAAGGGACTTCCCTGCTGGGTCACTGGTTAAGAATCTGCCTGCCAACTCAGGGGACAAAGGTTCGAGCCCTGGTCCGGGAAGATTCCACACGCCGTGGAAAGCCCGTGAGCCACAAATACTGAGCCTGCACTCTAGAGCCCGCGAGCCACAACTACTGAGCCCTCGTGCCACAACTACTGAAGCCTGAGCGCCTAGAGCCCGTGCTCCGCAACAAGGGAAGCCACCGCGATGAGAAGCACGTGCACCGCAATGAAGAGTAGCCCCGGCTCGCCGCAACCACAGAAAGCTGGTGTGCAGCAACGAAGACCCAGTGCAGCCAATAATAAAATAAATAAATAAATTTTTTTAAAAGACTTTAATTTTATAAATTTATTAAATAAATTTATTTTTAAAAAGACTTTAATTTTATAAATTAAAAGCCCAGTGCGCGTGCTTCTCATTGCGGTGGCTTCTCTTGTTGCGGAGCATGGGCTCTAGGCATGCGGGCTTCAGTAGTTGTGGCACGTGGGCTCAGTACCTGTGGCTCATGGGCTCTAGAGGGCAGGCTCAGTGGCTGTGGCGCACAGGCTTAGCTGCTCCGCAGCATGTGGGATCTTCCTGGACCAGGGCTCGACCCTGTGTCCCCTGCACTGGCAGGCAGACTCTTAACCACTGGGCCACCAGGGAAGCCCAAGACTTTAATTTTAGAGAGTAGTTATTACTATACTGGTTTGTGATTCTTCACAGGATGAATTTGTTTAAAAAGTTTTAGATTGATTATATCAGTTTTTCTACCATAAAATAATCTATTGAGCTTGTATAAAAAAGTTAACATCGTAAATTTACAACACATTAAAAAAAAAAAGGTGACCACACATCAGAATGAGCACTACAACAATCTGCCTTTTTAAAATAACTTTTCCAGGTACTGCAAGAAGAACAGCAACAAAAAAGCTTTGCAGCAACCAAAAGTAAGTTCGAACAAATACATCATCCCAAAACCAAACAAACCATATCCCAGGAGAAATGCCACAGGGAGTGAAATTCAAAGTTGAAGATGCTCTACTGAGAATAGGCTAGTCACTTACTCCTCAAGGAGTTCAGTCCCAGACACAGAATGTTCTTGTCACATATAACTGGCTAAAAGACATCAATACAGAGTTCACATAAAGAAGGTTATGCATACTAATTGCTTAAAAAGAAAACAGAAGCTGTTAACGAAAGAATATGCAAAAATGAACTGTGAAAAGCACTAAATGAAACAAGTGAACTTGAGAGTAACCATTTGTTCCACAATAACTTTCTTAGTATTATTGAAATAAATTTAATATGTAATGATGGGGAAATACAAGATTATCACCTTTGTATGTTTAAAATAAGTTTTCTAATTATCATTTAAGATTTCAAAATGAGTCGTCTCGGATTAAGTGACAAAATAAGTTCTAGTGCAACACCACTTTCATTTTATTTTTTTTTTACTTCAATAGGTGAAATAACTTCACTGAAACTACTCTTCCATATATTTGAGCAACTATCAGGAATATGTTCATATTTACATGTTATACCAGTAGTGATTGCATTCTTGTGTGTATATATATATGTACATACTCATATACACATATACACGTATTTTTTTAACCTCTTAAATCTATTTAAGAGTATTTTCAATTCATAAACATTGTATTGTGTGTGTGCGTGTGTGTATACTTTTACCTAAGGGTAATGTACGGAAAAAAGGACATCCTTCCTACAATACTCCAATGGCTAAATGGCAGACGACAACTACTCCAACACCCATATATCGTCCCTGAAAATGATTCAATTAGCCCACAAACATGGCCCTCCAAGCCACTGAGTATAACATGTTTATATTTATATTCTCTTTGAGAAATGGGACTGTGTATAAGAAAAGTTAGTAAATTTGTTAAGAAAATTCCATTGGTATCAATAGCCAAAGACACTTCCCTGAGCTTACTGGGTCGGACAGCATGACCACAGGATTCACCATCAAGCTGAAAACCTGTTATCATTCAGACCAAGTTTTCTCAATCCAGCACTTGTGACACTTGGGGCCAGATAATCCTTTGCTGCGAGGGCTGTCCTGTGTATCGTAGAATGTTTAGCAGCATCTCTGGCCTCTACCCGCTAGATGCCAGTAGCACCCCCTTCCAAGGTGTGACAACCAAAAATGTCCCCAGACATTACCAAATATCCCCGGAGGACAAATTTTGGTCTAGGAGTCTAACAACGTATTACAGTGTTTGGTTTCAAAAGGGAGTAAATTCTGCAACACCAAGAAACTACAGGCATTCCAAGTGGCTACTTCATAAGAAACTTTCGTGGATCCCACAAAGCAACTGAAACCTTGTTACTGCAGATACCTCATTCTTCCACATGTGCATGATTAAACACTCTTGTGATGATGAATCTGGGACAGGAGCCAACAGTGACTGGTTTTACAGTTTCGACGAATTACACCTTCTTTTAACCCTTCAGAGGAATAATCATCCCTGCCAGAGTAACCCTTCTTTCCGTAAACCATTTTCCCCAACACTTTACCCATAAGAGGCCCTCCTATGGGCTTTCACCATTCAGACATTGTGACTGTCACTGCACTGGGGTCAACTCTCACCCAAGGGCTCGGGCACCTTCTACTACCAGGACAGTCTGTCTCTGCCACTCCCCTCTGGCCCCTGCTCTCCTCTTGACATCCCCTACCCAGGTCAGCTCTCGACCCTTGACCCCGGCCTGACCCTGCCGCCCCCTCCCCGCCCCCAAGGCGGTACCTGAAGTAGTAGACATCGCTCTTGCCGGCACTGAGCCCAGATTTTCGGATCACTTCCTCCTTCTTCCATCCGGGGGGGAGGGCCGGGCAGTCCATCCTCTTCCCGCTCTCCGTGGCCCGGGGTCCCCTGGGCCCCGGTCCCGCGCTCCCCGACGGGAAAGGGACCGGCTCCCGCCGGGGGGCGCCGCCGCCACCGCTGCCGCCGCAGCCGCCGCCGTCGCCGCCAAGGCCGCTGCCGCCACTCTGGGGACGGCCGCGGCCCCGGCCCCGGCCCCGTCCCCGTCCCCGGCCACGGCCCCGGCCCCGGCCACGGCCACAGACGCCGCCGCCCCGGCCCGCCTGCTTCCACCGCCCCCGGCCACGGCCGCCGCCCCGAGCGCCTTCCCTGCGCACGCCGCTCACCGGGGACGGGGCGAGCGCGCAGCCCTGGCCCCCCTGCTCTATGGCGGAGTCGCCGCCAGCGCCGCTGCCGCCCGCCGCGCTCTCCCCCTCCTCCTGCTCCGGGCAGCAGCGGCCTCCCCCCGGGTGCGCGCGCATCCAGCCCCCTCCCCAGCCGGCGCTGCGCTTCTTCCGTAACCGAGCCCTTGGAATCCCGGAGACCCGCCCCGCCCGCAGCGCGGCGCGCGGGGGACGCGCGCAAGCATCATAGAGCGGGCGCGCACAGAGAGGCCCTCCCGCCCGGGGCGTGGCCCCAACCACCGCCTCTTAGGTCCTCCAAGCGGTCAGGGCGGCCATCTTGTCTCCGCCTCCTCGATGACACGCCCCACAGCCCCACCCGCTCCGCCCCCGGCCGCGCCCTTCCGGCCCCCACCCGCACGAGGCGGGCGATTTGGGCCCACAGTCACTTGTAGAGAAATGTCAGGACTGCGGTTTATTTGTTTCAAACTGAGTTAACCTCTCTCACTGTATGATTTTACCTACGTTTGCTTCCCAATTAAAGAGCAACAAACAAAATGTATGTCATATTTTATGTTTACTATATAAATATGAGACTATTCATTTAACGGCATAGAAGATACCCCCTTTCCTGCCTCGACATCTTAGCTTGCCAGGGAGCTCAGATTGATGGATTGAGTCGAAGTGTCCCCATAGAGGAGTATCACTATCCTCCAGAGTCTGGCTTCCGGGCCTTAGGACCCTGGATTGATTATTCTCTTAGAACTTTGTAAGGCTACACGAAGGTAAGTGACAACTTGGAAAGTTCCCTCCTGTTCTACAGGTTTTACCGCTAAATTCCCCATAAAATGACCAGAATTCCTGAATCCACCTAGAATTTACCAAATTTCTCAGGATCTTTTCTTAATTTGTACTTCCTTGTTTAATGACCTTTGACAAATATCAATGGCCTTTGACTTGGTAAATACACCTTTATCTTGAAAGACCAATTTAACCCACTGTCACCAGCCTTTAGGAATCTGGATGGAATTCATCTGGACCTGCCAACTCATTGTTCAGGAGTGATTTTTAAAGAATAATACCAAATTGATTAAGAAAACTGATTTCCATTTCGGAGGAGCACAGTTTCTATATCTTTGTTTAACCTTTTGAAATTTAAGATGATATATTATGAAATGTTTGGAATACTGAAAATAGTGTTCAATTATCTTCAGTTTTTGCATACGTAGGACCTAAAAGTTGAGGGCCAAGTTTAATGGATAGAAAATATTGATTAATATACAATAATGGAAAATCTAAATTTATTTGATTTGCCTTTACAGATTATTCAAACACCAGCTCAAACACACAAACTTGTCTGTCTCTGAGCTTGATCTTAGACTTCTTTTAATGTCCTTGAGTTGAGATACGCTAAGCTATAGCTTCCTCCATGAAATCTGTCTAGAAATGTGTCTAGCAAAGAGTTGGAAAGTCAAGTTCTCAGGAGAGAGGTCAGTGCTGGAGACATGCATTTAGAAGTCATCTTGTGAAAGTGACAATTGAAGGAAACCCTGCAAGTAAATAAGATCGCCAAGGAAGAGTATGCATGGTAAAATAATCAATTAATTAATTAAAATATTTAAAATAATAATAAAAAAAAAGAAAGAGGAACCAAGAACTGAATCTTAAGGAACACCTACGTTTAAGGCTCAGGTGAAGGAGTAAAAGTCAGAGAATTATGAGATCAAGGTTTGGATAACAGGGAATTCCCTGACGGTCCAGAGGTTAGGACTCCATGCGTCCACTGCTTAGGGCCCAGGTTCAATCCCAGGTCCGGGAACTGAGATCCCACAGGCCACACGGTTCGCAAAAGAAAAAGAAAAACAGAAAAAAAAAAAAAAAAAAAACCTCTGTAAGAGGAAGGGCTATGATATTCACACCTAATTAAAAACAAAAGGATAAATGTGAGCAAAAATCTCAGTAGAAGTGGTAGTTGAGATAAGAGATGGGAAAAGATATACTTTTGGAAATTTTTACCTTTCCATGCTGTGTCTAACAAGGCTATAGATGAAATGATGTAATGGATATAAAAGCACGTTTAAAAGAATAAATCACTATCATTTTAAGGTAATTACTTTGACTTCTATTAACAGATTCTATGTGCTAAATCCCACTAGACATAGTGGAATGTTCCCTCTGTTAAGAAAATCTCATTTAGAGCATTTCAAAAGCTTTTCTGGTCACATTTGAATTTTTCTGTTGTGATACCATAAACCAAAGTACAAAAACAAACAAACAAAAAATTTTATTCTCCCACTAAAAGAAGAAAATAGTGTAATTAAGTAAACATTAAATTCTCACAGGGATTAGATTGACACCTAAAACTATTGAGGATAAATGCTAAATACCTAAGAGATAGGTCCTTTTGTTTCCCTTAAAATACTGGACAAATAATAACCCTTTTCTAATTCTGGGAAAATGCATTTTGTATCACTCCTCGAAGAATAGCAACATTGTTTTTCTCAGGCAGGACAGCTGTGACCAAACTTTTCAATTTTCTCTCTCTTACAGTGGAAAAGGTCTTGCTGGCTTCACCTAATGGAAAAAGTGAAAAACAAGAGAGAATTATGTATGAAATCTGGCCCATTAAACAAACAATAGAGATTTAACCACCTCTGATCTCTTACTCCCAGGTGTAAAAGCAGGTGCTGAAACTCCAACTGTCACCCCTGGAAGACTACCTATTCTTTAAAATATTTTCGCTTTGTTATTTCCAGGGAAAGCTGAGTTTAAGCCACTACAGAAAATGCAGTTTTCAAGAAAAATAGGTGTTAGTTTGGATTTTTATTAAGAAAAATAGAACAAATTCAGGGAATGAAACTTAAAAGAACATGAAGTAGTGGCTGGTTTTGAGATCTGTATATTAATTAACAAATACATAACCTGCATTTGAATTTTCGAGTGTGATAAGATACTAAGTAAATGAAGGATTTAAATGTTGGAAATTCTTCTTGTTTCTAATGAGCATATTTGCATCAAGTGATAACAGGGGCATAACTTTCCCTCTCTTAACAGAGTCCAAGCAGTATGGCCAGAATTCATCAAGACATTAAATAAGAGTGAGGGCATAGCCGAAAACCATTTTCCAGCTCTAGTTAGCAGGTTTTATGATTCACTGAGTTGGCCCAACTACCGTTCACCTAATTCCCAACTAAAACAAAATGCTGCTGGCATGGCATGTCAGGAAACCGAATGACACTTGCAAGTATATGCAGTATAAATAAAGTTTTTTTTGCTTTTTTTTTTTTTTTTACCTGCCACTTGGAATGACTCCAGAGGAATCTTACACTGCATAGTTCAAACTAAAAAGAGAAGAGTTAATTACCTGAAAGGCAAGAGAAAACAAGGAAAGGTAAGTTTTGTACCAAGGGAAATTATTTCAGAAGATAGTGTCTGGTATTTTTTAAATTTTCTGCTGGTTGTTACATTAGCCATAGGTAAGTGGCTGGTATTAAGTGTTTAGGATTAAGGGGTGGAGAGATGCTTATTTGATTTAACATCCTAAAAAATAGAAAACACAGTACTAGGAGTAGAAAGAAAACCACATTTAGGTTTCAGAGTCCTAAGATACCACTTAACACGCCAAACAGTGGGTTTTTTTTTAACTTAATTCTGGCTACAAAACACCAGAAAGCTCAAGCCCAAATTCCCAAAGGGTGGCAGCCACAAACCTCAGGCGACTTGCCTACACTGCTCACCCCAAGCTCGGGAAACGTGCTCGTGCCCACATCGCCAAGGGTCTCAGGCTCTGCCGGCCAAAGTCCCAGGCCAAGGCTCAAACCAAGGCCAAGCCAACTGCAGCTGTGGCTCCAGCTCCGGCTCCAGCTCAGGCTCAGGCTCCCAAAGATGCCCAGGCCCTCACAAAGGCTCCAGAGTAGAGGCCTTTGTGAGGCCAGAATGTCTTGATGAATTCCGCCAATGTGAGGACAGAAGAACCGGTGTGACCCCTGGGCTGCATGGGGCTGGTGTCCTCCTGTGCTATTTGTACAAATAAACCTGAGGCAGGATCTGTCAAAAACAAAAACAGGGCTTCCCTGGTGGCGCGGTGGTTGAGAGTCCGCCTGCCGATGCGGGGGACGCGGGTTCGTGCCCCGGTCCGGGAGGATCCCACATGCTGCAGAGCGGCTGGACCTGTGAGCCATGGCCGCTGAGTCTGAGCGTCTGGAGCCTGTGCTCTGCAACGGGAGAGGCCACAACAGCGAGAGGCCCGCGTACAGCAAAAAAAAAAAAAAAAAAAAAAACCACCAGCATGCTAGGACACGTGATCCAGAGAAATAAGGGCTGACAATGGCTGCTGTTCACAAGAAGTGAAGTCGTAACTGAATAAATCAGAAAACGCATCTTGCCAGGAGATTTCGTGCTGTTAAGTGGCTTTCCCAATGTCTCACATATGTCTCAGATGTAGCAGAGCTAGGGCTAGACCCCAATCCTCCTGACTCCCAAGTTTAGAGCTTTGTCTACTTAGCTGCTTTCAAACTGCCCCATTGTCTCTGGTTTTCTCACCCTTGAACTTGTTCCTACTTCAGAGTGGAAAAAGCTCCTTTGCTTCTACCCCCATCCCCACCCCAGCACCTGTCTCTGGCTAATTCCTATTTATCCCTTAGGTCTCACCTTAGACATCACTTCCCCCAGGGAGCCTTTTCTGACCTCCCCTAGGCCTCCTCCCCTGCACCCCCCTGGGTTGTGTGCTGGATGCCACACTATCCTTAGGTATTTCCCCCATCCATTTATTGTACTTTATTGTAATTTGTTATTTGTCTTTCTTCCCCTACCAGCCTAGAAGGCCATTCTTCATGTTCACCATGGCATCCCCAGTACCTATGACTGGGCTTGCCTGGAACATGGGAGAGGTTATTAGATACTCGATGAATAAATCAAATGAATGCATTTTGTAAAAACTGTGCACTCTCAAAATAATGGGTAGCATATTTTATTCTCAATGGAAGTGTATAATCACATGGATTATGTGAAATCAGAGTATTAACAGCTGTTCTTATCTTAGAAAATATGAATAGGTTTCCATGTCCCAAGAGTTATTTAACAATAAATTTGACTTAATTAAAAATGAGGCTTAAATTTATTTTACAAACATGTTTAATTATAAAACAATTGTAAGATTTTTTTTAGGGTAGTCGCTCCTACATGAATTGAAAGTAACTATTCATCAGTTCCTCAAAAATTTTGAGGAATATATATCATAAAAGGATCACAAAATAAGAGTCTACTTCTAAACAACCATTCTGGAATTGGTATATTTATCTACAGTTGTTTCTCCTCTTTGACTTCAAATAACTTGACTCCTCCTAATAGTCTGAAATTATATGCACACATATATTTCAATGTCTTTTTGTTTATCTTGGAATCTTTTACAAAGTTCTCAGAGTGTTTTTTGTTTGTTTGTTTGTTTTTGAGTTGCTAATTTCTGCCTTACTCCTAATCTCTGGTACTTTTTAGCATAGCTTAAAAAAACTAAGAGCAAGCCCATGATTTGGCCTTTTGATTCCATTCTGAAATACTTTCAGATTTTATATCCCAACCTTTCAACTACCTCGACTCCCCAGCAAGTTAATCACTATTGTACAGACAATCTTGGGTCCTCATATTGCTTATCTCCAAGCATCTATTATAAATGTCACCTATTCTTCTACACAGCCTGGAAGTCTGTCCTCTGAGATGGAAGGTGGGAACAGCAGTGATCCAGCAGCTGTCTGTCAAGATCTGTGGCAGACACATTGGTTGGTCTAATGCAATACCCACTACCAATCTCCCTTGCCTGCCTCTATTATAAAGACGAAAAAAATCTAAGTACTAGCTATCCCAGTGTAGTTTAAATGAGAACAGGGAAGAACTGGCAGTGGTTCTGAGAAAGTCTTTACTTCTCTATTAAAGCAAAACAAAAACATGATGGGCACCACCCTTGTCCCTTTGTCCCTACCTTAAACATGGACATGATTTCTGAAGCCTTGACAGCCACTTGCAACGGTGAACAGAAATATAAACAGCAGACATCCTAAGAACAGTGGAGCCAGAGGATGAAGCCTGAATGGCCTTATTGAGCAGCTGAACCAAATCTTGCAAACTCTTTATCACCAGACCTTTGTGTTATTTGAGAAACTAGACCATGTTTGGATTAAACCACTTTTGGGTTTTTGGATAACTGAAGTAGAAAGCATTCTTTACTGAGATACGGTTCCTACCTTCAATGAAGTGTGTGTATCTTGCTGGAAATTGGGCAGCTCCCAAGCTTAAGATCGCTGGGTAAGAGATTGCAAAGGGTAAGGGAGAGAGTCAGGGAGAAGGGAAGAGAGAAAGCAAAGGAGAATGGATGGTAGGCTTTGCCCCTAACAGTAGCAGACCAAGAAAGGCCTCCCTTTCATACTCGGATAGAAGGAAAAGCATTCCAAGAGATCCCCATTACTTCGGCTCTAATTTTTATCCCCTTGCTTCACACAATGACAGGTCCAGCTCCAGAGAGTACCTGGAGTTCAAGTTGTCTTTGAACTTGATCATTTCATTGCAACTGTCATCTGAGCCCTGAGTAGAGTAATAAGTATGGGGAGTGAGAGCCTAGTCAGTGTTTCTACAGTTGAAAATTCCATTTCAAGAAAATCTTTTGTTTAAAAAAAAATCCCTAACGTAAGAATAAACACCTGGTGTCTGAGTCACGCCACCTTATTTCACTGCCCAAGATCTAGTTGGTAACAGTGCTATTTTGAATGACATTGACTAATGACAAAGGGAGGGACAGATGCCAACTTAATATGTGAACAATGAGGTTGTGCCATATGAAAGCCAAATAACTTCAGGGCACATCGAATAAAAAGTTTTGCTCTCTTTCAATCAGAGAAAAGCGGTGGGAAAGCTTGTTACTTGACGAATACAGTGGTGTTTATAGGCCAAAACCCAAACTATCTGACTAGTGGCAATCGGTGCCATGTTCACTTGAAGTCAGTAATTTGGCTTCAGGGAGGGGGAATGGACTTTGGAGGGTTTGGGAATCATCCACAATAGTAAACTGAGTTAATTTGCTAATTTTACTTATATTTAACTTATAAATTTGTTCTTTTTTTTTTTTTTTTTTGCGGTATGCGGGCCTCTCACTGTTGTGGCCTCTCCCGTTGTGGAGCACAGGCTCCGGACGTGCAGGCTCAGCAGCCATGGCTCACGGGCCCAGCCGCTCCACGGTATGTGGGATGCTCCCAGACCGGGGCACGAACCCGTGTCCTCTGCATCGGCAGGCGGACTCTCAACCACTGCGCCACCAGGGAAGCCTCTAACAATATTCTTTATAGCAAAAGAATCTTGTCCAGAATCATAACAGTGCATTTGGTTTTCATGTCTTTTTAGTCTCCTTCAATTGTGGAACAATTCTTCAGTCTTTCATTGATTTTCATGACCTTGAAGCTTTTGGAGATTACAGGTTGGTTATTTTGTAGAACGTCCTTCAGTTTGGGTTTGTCTGATGTTTCCTTGTGATTAAATGCAGGTAATGTGCAACTTTGGCAGGAACACCACAGAAGTGATGCTGTGTTCTCATTACATCCTATCAGCAGACACAGGATTTCTATTTGTCCCATTACTGGTCATGTTAACTTTGATCACCTGATGGTGGTGTCTAGCAGGCTCCTCGACTGTAAGGTTACATTTTTTACTTTTGTAATTTGTACGTATTTTAGTATATAGGCTAAAAAAGTTTTAATCATGGTAAAACACACTAGAATATGTTATAAATCAACTTTTAACACCTTGGAGGCCATTTCAAGTTGTTGGCATAACTTACGTTTGCATAGAGCCTAGCCTGTTGCTTACTATCTTTCTCAGGTTCTTACAATATAATTTTGAGTGATTCTTTATAGCGTTTTCTCTCTAGCTGAGCTGAGTTTTCTGAGCTAATCTGAAATCACTCTCAGCTATATCTCTGAGCTTAAAGAATTTTTAACACTGAATGACAGCCCTGAAGTGCTCACAGTATTTATTTGCCTGGGAATAAAGCATCTGTATTCATTTTTCTATTGCAGGATAACAAAGTACCACAAATTTCGCCTTTTAAAACAACACATATTTATTATCACACAGTTTCCATGGATCAGGAGCCTGGGCATGGTTTTCCAGGTCCTCTGATTTTGAGAATATTCCAGGCGTTGACTGGGGCCAGGGTCTCAATCCGAAGCCCAGTCTTCTTTCAAGCCCATGTGCTTGTTGGCAGTATTCATTCCTTGTAGCCATAGTACTCACAGTGGCCTATTTCTTCAAGACTCACAAAAGGGTCTCTGGCTTCTGCTTCTGATCTCAGGACCCTCTTTGAAAGGGGTCACCTGGTTAAGTCAGACTACAAGGATAATCTCCCTTTTGATCAGCTCAGTGTAAACTAATCAGGCACATTATTACACCTTGCAAAACCTCTTCACCCTTGCCATCCAGATTAGATGCTTGAGGCTCTTGCACTGCTTCACTGGCGACTGAGTTTGTCACTCGGTTCTGACTCAGCTTTTTCTTTTCTCAATCTTAATTTAAGTTTTTGCCTGTCTGAACACATAAAACTGTACAAGTAAAGACACTGTTACAGCCTGCATGCACCATTGTGAAATATCAGGCGAGGCTCGGGTACGTTTGCTTTATGTGTGCTTACCATGGAGTTGTGCAACGAGAGTAAATGCACAGCCCCTGGGGTTGTGATCCTTTCCTGTTAAGTGATTTTAACACTTATTGTAAATCTTTTGTGCTTTTTGCCTGCCTTTTTCTCTTTTTTTTGGTAAGGAATGAAATCAGTTGTTAGGTATTATTGGGAATTCCACTCAGGGGCAAACTTTTATTAACATCCTCTTAAGCTTCTGGAACAGTTTAATTGAAGAGTTTTCCAGGAGCGCTGATAACAAAATACCACTTGAAATTCCTTCTCTGTATGAATCTGGAATTTCTGAAAACTCGGCAATCCCAACAAGATATAGAAATGGATGCTGAGGTAGATAAATCAGCAACGATCATCCAAGCCTGTGTTTTATTCTCTAGTTACATTATACTCGTTGATAAGGATTTTAAAATGTAATCTTATAAAATAAACATGACTTATGGTCATAAGTTTCTGCTTTTATCTACAGCAGGGGCAGTGATTGAGGTGGGTGTTCTGTGTGAGGTTTTGCTTGATTAAGGAGTCTATTGCTTTAAAAATATTTGAAAGCCACAGAAGAGTTTGAACAAGATAGTATTGAGAAGACTGGATCTTCAGCTAGCAAATGAATCTAGGAAATTCAGGAGCTTAATCAAGTTAATAATTTAATTCAATTCTTTCTTGAATAGGACAAATGGAGCTTTTATATAATTTGATCATTTGTATATCCACCCAGTCTGATGACAGGGCTACTGACATCACCTCCTCTAGCTAAGGTTTGTTGAACCTGATCAAGACCCCGTTCATTCTCTGCTACAGAGATATACAATAGCCTTTCTTCTGTCGCTGAGTAAGCCTTAAACCTGAATAAGTAAGTCTCCTACCATTAAGATCTGACTAGACGCATTTTACCAGACAAGGTCCATTCTTTCAACTGTCAGCTGCAGTTTTAGTTAACTGTAGGCTGCCTAAAATCCATAATACAATTTTCCAAACGCAGTGGATTCCTTGGTCTGTGCCTCCTATGGGCCAAAGACTTCCCCTCCTGGACTGGGGTCAGGAAAGAGCAAAATCTAAATGTCCTAAAATGTTAGGTTTCTCAGGGGGTTTCGCCCCGAATCTTATTGAGGTACCATTGAAATGTACCAAACCACACACATGTGGAGAGTACAATTTGATCCATCTTAACGTATGCACACCACAGTCAACATAATGAACACTTCCATCAGCTTCAAAAGTTTCCTTTGCCTCTTTGTAATCCTTCCCTGCCTCCACCCCCTCCCCCAGAGAACCAGTACTCTGCTTTCTGTTATCACAAATTAATTAACATTTTCTGAAATTAAATGGTATCATCCACTATGTCTTCTCCTTTTGCCTGGCTTCTTTTCACTCAGCTAACTCATTTTCACATTCACCCCTGTGGTGACCATCAACTGTCCATTCCTCTTTATTGCTGAGTGTATGGATATACCACATTTGTTTATCCATTCAATACTTTTTTCTTTTTTAAATTTTTATTTTATTTTATTCTTTTATTTTTTAGGGGATATATATATATATATTTTTTAACATCTTTATTGGAGTGTAATTGCTTTACAATGGTGTGTTAGTTTCTGCTTTATAACAAAGTGAATCAGCTATACATATACTTATATCTCCATATCTCCTCCCTCTTGCATCTCCCCCCATCCTCCCTATCCCACCCCTCTAGGTGGTCACAAAGCACCGAGCTGATCTCCCTGTGCTATGCGGCTGCTTCCCACTAGCTATCTATTTTACATTTGGTAGTGTATATATGTCCATGCCACTCTCTCACTTTGTCCCAGCTTACCCTTCCCCCTCCCTGTGTCCTCAAGTCCATTCTCTATGTCTGAGTCTTTATTCCTGTCCTGCCCTTAGGTTTTTCAGAACCTTTTTTTTTTCTAGATTCCATATATATGTGTTAGCATACAGTATTTGTTTTTCTCTTTCTGACTTACTTCACTCTGTATGACAGACTCTAGATCCATCCACCTCGCTACAAATAACTCAATTTCCTTTCTTTTTATGGATGAGTAATATTGCATTGTATATATGTGCCACATCTTCTTTATCTATTCATCTGTCGATGGACACTTAGGTTGCTTCCATTTCCTGGCTATTGTAAATAGAGCTGCAGTGAACATTGTGGTACATGACTCTTTTTGAAGTATGGTTTTCTCAGGGTATATGCCCAGTAGTGGGATTGCTGGGTCATATGGTAGTTCTATTTTTAGTTTTTTAAGGAACCTCCATATTGTTCTCCATAGCGGCTGTATCAATTTACATTCCCACCAACAATGCAAGAGGGTTCCCTTTTCTCCACACCCCCTCCAGCATTTATTGTTTGTAGATTTTTTGATGATGGCCATTCTGATATCCATTCAATATTGGTGGACATTTGGGTTGTTTCCAATTTTGGACTATTACAAATAAACCTGATATGAACTTTCACGTACAAGTCTTTATGTGGACATATGTTTTAATTTTTCTAGGGTATATAGCTAGGAATGGAATTGGCATATGGTAGGTGTTATGTTTAACTTTTTAAGAAACTGCTACATTGCTTTCCAAAGTCACTGCACCATTTTGCATTTCCATGAAAAATGTATGAGAGTTCTAGTCGCTCTACAGCCTCATCCACACTTGGTACAGTTTTTAGAAGATTAGTCTTTCTAATGGGTGTGTAGTGGTCTTAAGTTACATTTCCCCAATGACTAATGATGTTAAGGATCTTTTTGTGTGACGTGTTCAGATCTTTTGCCCATTTTCTTACTGGGTTGTCCAATGTGCTTTTGAGTGTGTCTGGGAAAGATTTGGCATTCAAATAATCCACTTCCTCAGGTTGAACATTTTGGCTGAGAAAATGATAAGCTAACCACTTTGATCTCTACCAAATTTGAGGGGACTTATACTTTCCTCTCTGTATATTAAGAATCTGTTCTGGACTGCTCAATCTGGTCACCTAGTATGTTAGATGTCCCCTATCTCTATAGTTAGATCTTTCCTGCCAGGGCATGTGCTGCTTGTTACAATTTGGTGCCCTCTTTATTTCACATACCTTGTAGTAGATATTAGTATTGGAGACATGAGCACTAGAATTAGTGCAGGGGCTGTTGAAAGCCTCCTTGCAATCAATGTAGAATGGAAGAAAGTTTTTTTGTGTGTGTGTTTTTGTTTCTATGGTTATCCTTCTAGGGAGAGAATGTCAACTTAAACAAAATTTTCTCTAACTGTATCAATTAGTAAATGAGATATTGCCAGTAGAAATCTAGGGGATACTTTTTAAATAACTCATCTTTACCCTTAGACTTAGAATTATCTATTTAAAACGTGACAGGTAAATTGAAAAACAATTAAGCTCTCGCTCTCTCCCATGCTCAGGGTAGATTCTTTGGACTCTATAGACGGTGCCATATCTCCTTACTCTAAATCTTGAATAGCTGTCTCTGAGCTGAGCTGTGTGCATACTTAGACTTTGAAATCTGTACTACCTGATAAAACAAAATACAGATAAAAAAGATGGAGTCCCGGGCTTCCCTAGTGGCACAGTGGTTGGGAGTCCGCCTGCCGATGCTAGGGACACGGGTTCGTGCCCCGGTCTGGGAAGATCCCACATGCCGTGGAGCGGCTGGGCCCGTGAGCCATGGCCGCTGAGCCTGCGCATCCGGAGCCTGTGCTTCGCAACGGGAGAGGCCACAACAGTGAGAGGCCCGCGTACCGCAAAAAAAAAAAAAAAAAAAAAAGATGGCGTCCCATCCAAAATAAGAGCGGCGATCTATTTTTCACACTATTGCAGATGTGTGTCTGGGGGTGGTTTGTTAAAGATTTGCTCTGAACATTTTAATAATGAAGAGGACTTGTACTCTGCTCTCCCAGAGGCGGTGTATTTACTTTCCTTCTCTCTTTTACTCTCTTCATCCTCTCTTTTGTCTTCCCCAAGGCAAGAACAGTTATTTATTTAATTAGTGGGGAGAGCCTGACAATCCTAAAGCCAGGTGGGCTCAACCTTTAGAATCCTTCCTGGACCGCCTCCCCCGAGGCATTGTGGGTTCACTGTGCTTCCAGGTTCTAATTAGTAAGTTGGCAGGTGTGTTTAGCTTCCCGCAGGCCCTGACAGGCCTCTGTTCTCTGAGAACCGGCTTCTTACCCTGTTCCTGGGTGGAAAAATCAGCGCGGCTATTCACATTTGGTTGTTTTTCTTCAATTCATGGTGGGTAGGGCAATATGGGAGGTAGGGGAGGGGCCTCAGAAAAAAGCTTTTTACTTCAAACCTAGTTTTACTGCTAGTAAAATTTTGAATCAAAATGTCTTCCATCTCCTTGGGGCTGTGTTTGAGTTAGCAGAGTCTGGAGGGGATTTGAGCTATGGCCTTTGAGATTCAAAAAAAGACCTTGCATTGGCTTATGTGAATGTGTGGTTCCATTCTGTTCCCTTCATGGAAGTATGGCCCAGTTCAGAGGTTCATGGCCAGCTCTGTTTTTTGCCCCACCTTCTCTGACATGCCTTCAAAACCAGACTCCCTCCACTCTCCCCTAATACTTGAATATTGAGATACCTTGTAAAAAGTCTGGGTGTTACCCAAGCATTTGCTGAGACTTGCAAAAAACAAAGGAAAGCATAAGAAAAAAAAAAAAAACAGTAAATTTTAAGGTAAAGAGGGATGATTTGAAAGCATTAAATAGTTAAAGTCTGATAACATGCTGTTAACTTGTATATCTACCTCAGCAATTTTTCCTGAATAATGGATAAAGGTGACTCAGGAACAGGGTGACTTACTGGAGGAAATATTTAATGCCAACAAATCTGGTTTCTTTCTAAAGCAGATGCCTTCTGCTTTTGTTTACTGAGTTAAAAACACGTATCATATTTTTATAATGTGCATTTTTCTCCTCACACTGTATATTTTTTGTGTTTAGGATCATAACCACAGTGGTTTTGCCAACCACAGTACTTTTTAGGAATTTAACCTCCATAATTGATAAAGGATTGCCATATTGCTTTTATATTGGGGGAGAGGAGGGAGTTATTAAATTAAAAAAAGAAAACTTAAATGACCTGGTTGAAAATCATGGGCTATCAA
Source organism: Hyperoodon ampullatus (assembly GCF_949752795.1). Lineage (NCBI taxonomy): Eukaryota > Metazoa > Chordata > Mammalia > Artiodactyla > Ziphiidae > Hyperoodon > Hyperoodon ampullatus. The sequence goes on from NC_136926.1 coordinate 70,197,531, forward strand.
ATTCTATTATTTATTGAAATTTCCCTCAGATCTCAAAAAACAGATCAATAACAACCTACAACTGATGTTATCCTTCTCAGGTTTAAACTTCCATGATTAGTAAGCCAGAAGCACAATCTGGATGAGGCTATTTGAGAACTCAGTGATTTTCAATCTTATTATAAATGTACTATCTGTAAAAATATGTGTAAAATCTTGGGTCTTAGCACTCAAACCTTTGCTGAGAACGGTAGAATAACTCTGATGTGTGAGATTTTAGAAGCCCGAGCCCTGACAGAAATTTTGGAGGCCTTTTTCAGCTCTAACATCCTAAGATAATTGCTCTGAACTTCGCAGACTGCAGCCTTTTCTCTTGAAACCTAGGAATAACTCTTCATGTATTTCACTGGAATAAAAAGTTTGATTTAAATAGGGTACACAGTGAAGACTTTTGCTATCAAAACAGTTCAAAAATCTTCTTAGATTTGTGAGCTTCAAACTTTGTATCCCTTTGTACCTTATTAAAAATTCTATCAGTGGGATTCTGTTTGAACAGACACAGAATAGATTCAACCCAGTGTCCAGGAGGATATTCTTCCAACACTCAGCACTATAAACAAATGAATCTGTTGCCTGTTTTATCTAAAAAGTATGCTAGTAGCCTCTTCAATAATTGTGTCTCAATTTTTAGAACAATATTGAATTGAGCTTTAGGCAGAACATGCCACTGTTAACCTGTTATACTGTGTTTGCATGCTTGTAATAAAATCAGTTGACAAATGAAGATTATTGACAGCTCATATTGGACATTTATGGACCTTGAACTGAGGGCTAATCTGTTCAAGCTTTACATAGATCCTATATGTTGATGCTTTTACAAAGCCTGAACCTCAGTGAGCAAGAATGATTTCTTAACAGATACTTCAAATAATGTCAAATAAAATTCTGTCACCTATAATCCCTGTACATTTTCTTTAAATTGTCTCTCTCTTTCTAAACTTGTATTTTTTTTTAATACTCTGCACAATTAGTGCTTTACAATTTTTTAGCCCTTGGGATGGTGTTCTTTACAACCTCAAAGCATAAGCTTGAGGAACCTGAGAGGTAGACTCTGTCTAGGAAGATAGTTTGTTGAGATTAAAAACCACTGGTTTAGGAATTAAGAAGCCTGGCTCTGCCAAACGGCTCAATGACTGTGAAAAGTTATTTAATCTTTCTGATCGTTCATTTCCTCTTCTGTAAAATGACCCAGTCATTTTAGTCTCTATGATCCTTTCCAATTCAGAATATTTGAATGTATACTGTTTTTAAATACCCTGGCATTTCTCATAAAGCCCTTTCACGTACATGTCATTTCATCCTCAAAAGAATCATTAAATTCGATCAGGCTGGTCTTTGCAGAACAGATAGAGAAGGTGGGTAACATTTTAACTGTGGTAACGAAGATTGTGGGAAAGTAGGTGATTGGCAAAGATTACCTATCTGATAAATGGCATAACTGGAACAAGAACTCTGGTCTTTTGACTCCAGCAAACGCCTGTGTAGGCCACAAAAAGATGCAAGAGAAAGCATGACTGTTTGGAATCATTAATTGTGTGCATGAATTTCTTCTCCTGGTGATACGCCCTTGAGCTACTTAAACCACACTAAACTCAAAGTAAGTAACAGAAATAAAAGTAACAAAATGACCAGTACTTTACTGTGATATGAATATGGGGTAATTACGAGGGATTGAAAGATAACAGCTGAGCTGTGGGTGGGTAAGTTTGAGGCTGCAATGTGGAGCAACGTTATGATTCAGTATGGCCACTCCTTACCGGAAATGTAGAGATAAGGTATAGGCGGTATAGGCGGTAGGGGAACAAAGTCATGAGGAAACACAAGGAACTGGGAAATTCTCACAACTTAGCTAGGTAAAGTAGGAGAACGCATAGACTCAAAATATTTGAAAAACAATGGCACACGAAAATCACAAGTACGTATCATGTTGGAATGAACTAAGACTAGGAAAGGATGTAAACTTGGTTAGATTGCAATAAAAAAAAATGTTTGTGACTGCAAAATCGTATGCCAAAATGTAGTAGGATTTAGGAAATGCACACTGAAAAACTAAGGGGTAAAGGGAATGACGTGTGGACCCTACTCCCAAATAGTTCAGAAAAAAAATGTATGGGTGTAGATCGAACCAGAAAACTTTCTGCTTTCTGTTGCTCTCTGACACAATTATTCCTGTGGGTGGAATAAAACTCCACCCAGTTCCATAAGGATATGGGAGATAGACAAAGGTTATAGATGGAGGTATTAGCGATGTTTATGTCCTGGTACGTGACCCCATTCTTGAGAGGGATATGCTAAACTCCTGTCTTGCTCAAGGTTTCCCTGGAGATCAACTGAGCTAATGAAGGAGAAAGTACTTGGTAATGACAATGGAATAATAAAAGTGAAAGCATTCCTGAACTGTGGCAATATATCTGTAATGTATACACAGTTGTTACTATTAACCTAAAAGAAAACCAAGGTTAGCATTGGGAAAAAAATCATCAGATTGGTAGACTTGCTTTTTTGATACTATAAACGCATAATAGACAATTGAGTTGCCCTAATCCTGATAGACACAAATCCACTGCTCTTTTCTCTTCCCAATGACTCATGAAGTATATTAGTTTGCCAGGGTTGCTGTAACAAAGCATCACAAAGTGGGTGGCTTACACAACAGAAATGTAATGTCTCACAGTTCTTAAATTCGGAAGCCCAAAATCAAAGTGTCAGCAGGGTTCCTTCTGTGAGGGAGGGAAGGATCTGTTCTAGGCCTTTCTCCTTGCCTTGTGGATGCCTGTTTTCTCCTATGCCTCTTCATCTAGTATTTTTCTACAAGTGTCTGTGCCCAAATTCCCTCTTCTTATAAGGACACCAGTCATATTGGACTAAGGTCCACTCTAGTGGCCTCATTTTGACTTGATCACTTCTGTAAAGACCTACTCTCCAAATAAGGCCACATCTGAGGTACTGGGGCTTTGGACTTCAACATATGAATTTTGGGGCAAAACAATTCAACCCATAACATGAAGAATGGTTCCTTTTGTGAATGTAGGTCCTTTTCTTAAAGACCGAATTCTTTGATGATCCGATGGGTTCAGTGAGAGATGGTTCTCCCTTCTTTACTTTCTTAGTTTCAAGGCAGGTCTCATTTCCACTGCTGAATCTGTCTCATTGAAGTGAGGGAGAAGAGATAGGCTTGCCCTCCACAATAGTGCAAAGGATTGGCAGTGAATTCAAAGACCTACCAGGTGGTATTCCAGGCATACCCAATGGGGTGTTCCAGTCTTTCAGTATACAGATCTTTCCCCAAGAATTTAGTAATAATAGATGAGAACCCACCTTACTACTTTCTGCAAGAATGTACAAAAAATATTTTTATAATGAACACATCAGTGACAGAACACTTACAAATACTAGATATCAATACGTTCTGTCAGAGAACACACTTTTTAAGACACATGAGGCATTGAAGAAGCCTTGTGTGTGTGTGTGGCCAGAATATCTATAAATCTGAGAATTATCCTATTCATTTATTTTTAACCATTACACTAAATTTTTTTTGCTGTTTTAATAAAAGCACTTCAGCTAGAATATTCATTGCAGCAGCCAGCCTTTTCCATTGTTCCCTGAGTGCACCCCCAAAGTTTAAAATATAGTCCTCATTTTCATTTGTCATGTACTAACACATGCTCTACACCTTAACTGCAGGCAATTACTGAAAATGTCTTTGATGCAGTAAGACAAGCTGTACCTAATTCTCCTCTTCTGACTCTGCATAGTTCAAGGATAAACTCTGGAAGTAAAAGGGGAAAAAAAAGGAAACCCCCCCAATCCTTTTTATGAAACCTTCCTTCAATTTTTATTCAAACAGTGACCAGTTGACTTCTCCTGCTACCAACAATTGCTAAATAGTGGTGAAAGCTGTGTAAGAAACTATCAGTGAAGCACACGTGAGATGCTCTGAAATAATCCCTAGAAAAGACTGGAAAATGTGCTGTAGGCTTTGTGTGCAGCAGTGTGTGAGAGTAGAGGCCTGAAACTGAAATCCTCAGTTACTTTTTGCAGTAGCCCGATGTCCAGCCCATGCACTTGTTTATTTTTGAATGCCTTTCCACTGTGTAAGAAGCTGAAAGTGTACCTGTTGGGCTTAAACCAACAGTAAGCAATGGTGGTGACACTCACTGAATCCCAGCTGAGTTGAATTATTGGTACAACAAATATAATGAGAAGGAAAGAATCTAGCCTCTCCTGAACCCTTACTTGGTGACAAGGTCAGCGCTTGGCCAACTTTAATGTGTGTACGAATCACCCAGGGCATCTTCTTAACAAACATATTCAGATTCAGCAGGTCTGGGGCAGGGCCTGAGATTCTGCATTTTTAACAAATTCTCAGTGACTACTAGCTTCTGGTCCCCAGACCACAGTTTGTGTAGCATAAGCCTAGATCCTTCATATTTAATACAATAAATTTGAGGGATAGATATTATTATTTTTTTAAAAGCTGACATTGAAGGAGAGATTAGAAAATTCATAAATGAAGAAAACTGTAATTTGACTTATAGCAAAGTTCCTATTCTTTCCAGTACTCTAATAGCATCCAGTAAGAGCAACAAATGCTTTATTTTAGTTTTAAAAGTTTGTGTCTCAAGTATGCCTGGTCCCCTGTAACACTTGTCTAAATTTCTGATCCTCAGGCCCCACCCCAATCTATTAAATTGAAGTTGCTAGATGGCATGCCTAGGAAACGGTATTTTAAACTGGTACTTAGCTGATTCTTGTGACCAGGCAAGTTTAGAAAACAATGGTTACCTAGGTGATACTGTAGTTTTGGAACTGAAGTGAGGAACTTTGGTGTTCTAGCTTTATTCGAGAGTTTGAGCAGAACATTACCTGCTCAGAACCTTTAATGCATTTCAACTTCACTGAGAAGGGCTGCTGGGGCACCGGAATGAAACTTGTCGGTTTCATGACATAAGGGATATGTTTAAACCTGTATCTTATAACAGGGTGCTAAAGTATAGTATCTAATTATGTCACTCTTAATTGTAAGGTGAAAACAACAACAGCCACAAAGTTTTCTTTCCCTCTTTACCAGGTAAATGATCTTTGCTACCAATCCAGTTACAATCGGTATTCTAGAATAGAAGCTCATTGGAATAATTTTTCCCATGTCCAAACTACATAATTAACTTTTTTAGTAGAAACTCTCAATGCGATTAAAGTAAGGTTGGTTATTTATTTCTGCTTTGAAAAGTTTACTTTGCACCAAGGAGATTACCCATGAGTTTTTCACTATAGCTCTGAACAGGAAATGAAGGGCCAAAGTAGACTTTTTAAAGTAAACATTGAGTTACTTCTTTTAGATCACTGATATTTTTTCTGTTTTTTTTTTTTTTTTTTTTTTTGCGGTACGCGGGCCTCTCACTGTTGTGGCCTCTCCCGTTGCGGAGCACAGGCTCCGGACGCGCAGGCTCAGCGGCCATGGCTCACGGGCCCAGCTGCTCTGTGGCATGTGGGATCCTCCCGGATCGGGGCCCGAACCCGTATCCCCTGCATCGGCAGGTGGACTCTCAACCACTGCGCCATGAGGAAAGTCCTTTTCTGGCTTTTAAAAAACACGCTTAGTGTACTGCAATACTATATGTGATTAAAAGGCACTTTAGCATCTTGGTATAGTTAAGTTAATGTACTTAAAGATAATTTATTAGCTTGATACATTCTGCTATTAATGGAACCTAATAACTTAATAACTGGAAGACCTTGAATTTTCTTATATATTTCTATATTTTTAAGAAAATCTGATTATATATATGACCAATTTTCAAATGAAATATCACATTTCCTTTTAAAATTAACAGGGTATTTCAAATATGTAAAAAGACTTGTATACTGAAATCTCACTATGACACAATTCACTAAGGGTGGAATTTGCTGCAGGGAAGTTCAACCAATATAAATATTAGTCATTTGGAGACGCTCAACTTGAATTTCAAACCTAGATTGGGCCAATTAAGTAGTTTTTCTGAGCCTCCATTTCCTCATCTGTAAAATAGGGACATTTCCTTGCTGGGTTATGTATTAGACTAGAGGTAGAGGAATGTGCAAGCATGTGGTAGGTGATTAATGAATGGTAATAATAAAACGGCATCATTGCTGAACTGCTGAAAGGACTTCTTTTTACTGATTATCACTTTTATAGTAATCTCAGAGAATGAATTCCATCACCACCCGTTTAGCAAAATTCCTGCGTATGTACTTCCTCCCTTGGATCACAGTGAAGTCACATGATATCTACATTTTACTTATTCAAATTCAACTACATGCACTTGACATGAAAGAGAAAACATGGAAAGAGGGGAAAAATCCCCCAATTTATAATTGTCTAGGCAATTCAGCCCAATATTCCACTCAATGAGCATAAATATTCTGGTGTAAATATAAGATGAGAAATGTGGGGCTTCCCTGGTGGCGCAGTGGTTGAGAGTCCGCCTGCCACGGAGCGGCTAGGCCCGTGAGCCATGGCCGCTGAGCCTGTACGTCCGGAGCCTGTGCTCTGCAACAGGAGAGGCCACAACAGTGAGAGGCCCGTGTACCGCAAAATAAGTAAATAAATAAATAAATGTGACTCTTTCTCTCCATTGGTCTTGCTTCCATTGGTTCATGCCTCTCAAAGCGTGAACACTTCACTGTCCAAAGTATAACTCTAGGATCTTGACATATACATTTCTGTACAAAATATTCCTAAAGTGCAGGCCAACAACTGCACTTTATCTGCTGCTAACTGAAGAAAGAATGCTCTCTGTTTCAAAGCTGGAGGGAAAACTGGCTCTATTGGAACTATTGAGAAATACTGTGTCTCTCTTTGAAGTAACAACTTCCTGAGGAGTTTTCCAAAAATCTCTTATTTTGAAATAATTTTAGACACAGAAGTTACAAAAATAGTTCAGAAAGTTATTGTCTATCCTTCAGCCAGTTTCTCTGTGTTAACAACTTTCATCACCATAGTCTAATTATCAAAAGCAGGAGATAAAAGCCTCATACTACTGAAAATAGACACTGTTGTTCATAAATTGTTAATGTGGCTACATTGAGAACACAGGTTTTGCTTCCATCACTGTAATTTTATTGCAGTGGTGACAGTGAGACCTGCAACTTTTTTTTTTTTTTTTTTGGCTAGGCTCATGAGTAAAAATTGGATATAACAAGGCTTTTCAGTACTAGAAAAGATGAAGGAATAAATAGCAACATACTCACTATATTTAACATCTAGGGTCCTAAAGTAAATCGCTCGAGGAAATTGGATCCCAAAGATTACAGGTGGGGAATTTTGAAGTGTGTCCATATTCCACTGGAGATCAAAGAAGCCCAACTAAAAGAATTGTGGGCTGACTCACATGACAACTTCTTTTTTGAAAGGGCTATTTTATCTTGAAGATTAAGAGTTTGGAGGAACTAAGGTGATTGGCAGTGGAAAGAATCAGAACGTGTGAAATTCCTTAAAAACTTATTGACTTAATTTTGTCTATGTTACACATAATTAAAAAAAAAAAAACCCTTTACACTTTGTGCGGAAAAAAAAAATCAGGAGATAAACATGTGTATAAAACTCTTAACCAGGGCTTCCCTGGTGGCACAGTGGCTGAGAGTCTGCCTGCCGATGCAGGGGACACGGGTTCGTGACCGGGTCTGGGAAGATCCCACATGCCGCGGAGCGGCTAGGCCCCTGAGCCATGGCCGCTGAGCCTGCGCGTCCGGAGCTTGTGCTCCGCAACGGGAGAGGCCACAACAGTGAGAGGCCCGCGTACCGCAAAAAAGAAAAAAAAAACCAAAACTCTTAACCAAACTACAAAGCTTATTCGAATTTTGCCACATTTTCTCCAATGTCCCTTTTCTGTCCCAGAATTTGATCCAGGCTCCTACCTTTCATTTATTTGTTCCATTTTCTTAGTCTCCTCCAAACTGTGATGATTTCTCATTTTTCTTATCTTTCATCTGACTCCAGGAAGATAAAGAAAAGTAAATCAAGTCATTTTTAAGAATGTCTGAAGTAGGTATCGATTTCTTAGCTAAAAAATCCTGTGTAAATCCCAAACCAGGATATTTTCTACAGAGGATTATTTATCAGTTTGTCATTACACAAGTGAATGTACCAGGTGCCATTTACTGGAATGAATATAACTACCTGAGTGACAACAAAAGTAACAAACTGTTCTTGCTTTTGGATAGTGACTATTTTAGAGTCGGAGCCATTTCAGGCACTGGTGAAAGAATCTGTTGATGGTTCTCCATTTCTAACCCCTGAGATGGATTGGAGATTCAGCAATTTTGACTTCAGGTGCTTGATTTCTCAATGATCTTTCTGGGGCTTCCCTGCTGGTGCAGTGGATAAGAATCCGCCTGCCAATGAAGGGGACATGGGTTCGATCCCTGGTCTGGGAAGATCCCACATGCCTCGGAGCAACTAAGCCCGCAAGCCACAACTACCAAGCCCGTGCGCGGCCGAGAGCCCTTTCTCTGCAACAAGAGAAGCCACCGCAATGAAAAGCCTGTGCACCGCAACGAAGAGTAACCGCCGCTGGCTGCAGCTAGAGAAAGACCGCGCACAGCAACAAAGACCCAACGCAGCCAAAAATAAATGAAAATAAAATAAATAAATTTATTTAAAAAATAATCTTTCTGACTTTATTTAAAAGAAAAATGAGGTAAAATGTATAGATAAGTAAGAATCATCTCATGCAGAAACTTTCTAAGCAGTGATCATTTTAACAGCAGTAATTATCTGTTTGGTGCCAGTATATGCAAAAGTATCCTTCAGTTATAAACATTAAATGGGCATGAGAGCATCTTTTAGGGAATTTAAAGTATGGTAACAGAAATGGAAAATAATGGTTGAGACCTCAGAAGTTTAAAAATTTTGTAAACAGAATTCAAAGGATAGTAGTCTTCGATCTATATATATATTAACTAATAAGATAGATTTTTCATTGCACTTTTGAATATCAGTAGCAACATATATGATTTTTTTCCTCAACCTTAGTGAGGTATAATTGCAAGTAAAAGCTATATATATTTAGGTTGTAAAACGTGATAATTTAATAAACACACATGTAAAATGATTACCACAATAAAGTTAATTAACATATCTATCACCTCACAGAGTTATGTGTGTGTGTGTGCGTGTGTGTGTGTGTGTGTGTGTGTGTGTGATGAGTCTGGAGGACTTTCTGTTTTCAGTTTTTTGTTCTTTTATGTCTAAGATTTGAAAAAATATTGTGGTTCGTTTAGAGTCTGATTTGTGATTACCTATTTTTTTAAGTAAACTTTTTATTTTAGAATACATTTTTGTTTACAGAAACATTGCAAAGATAATCAAGAGAGTTCTGGGGCTTCCCTGGTGGCGCAGTGGTTGGGAGTCCGCCTGCCGATGCAGGGGACACGGGTTCGTGCCCCGGTCCGGGAGGATCCCGCGTGCCGCAGAGCGGCTGGGCCCATGGGCCATGGCCACTGAGCCTGCGCGTCCGGAGCCTGTGCTCCGCAACGGGAGAAACCACAACAGTAAGAGGCCCGCATACCGCAAAAAAAAAAAAAAAAAAGAGAGAGAGTTCTTACATAACCCTCGCCAGTTTCTGCTGTTGTTAACATCTAACACTACCATTGTACTTTGGTTAAACTAAGAAAGCAGCATAGACACATTTCTTAAACTTGAGATTTTATTTAGATTTCCCCAGTTTTCCCATTAATATCCTTTTTCTGTTCTGGAATCCAATCCAGGGGGCCACATTGCATTTCGTTGTCACGTTTTCTTAGTCTTTGCCAACCGGTGACACTTCCTTTTATCTTGTCTTTAGTGATCTTGACACTTCTGATAGAAACTGGTTAACTGTTCTGTAAAACACCCCTCAGTTTTGGTTTGTCTGAGGTTTCCTTATGATTACATTGAGGTTACATATTTTTTGGCAAGAATTCCACGGAAGTGATGCTGTGCCTTTCTGAACCCATCCTATCAGGGATGTATGGTATCCACATGATAGTTTGGTTAAGTAGTGACTGCCAGGTGTCTCCACTGTAAGTTTACTATCCCTCCCTTTCCATCTTCTATTCTTTGGAAGCAAGTCACTGTCTAGCCTACCTGCAAGAGGGAGAAGAATAAGCTCCACCTCCTGGAGGGGGGCTTATCTCCATATATTATTTGTAATTCTTCTATAAGGAAGATTTGTCTACACAGGACTTCTAAAATCTAACATTACTAAATTATCCAATTGATGTTGAAATAATGCTATTCATTTATTGCACCCATTTTGGGTAGATACCAATAAAGTACAAGGCATGCTAGGTCCCTAACCTAATATATCCTAGTAGGAGAGAGAGATTAAAAACAAGTAAACAGGAAATGAAAAAATTACACATCGGGATAAGTGTTATAAATGATACTCAGTATGTCGCGAGAGAATGTGGTAATTCTGAGGTAGGTCACCTGAGAGAGTGCGGTTTGGAAAAGTCAGAGGTGTTGACATTTGAATTGAGAACTGGAGAAAGCGAACAAGCCAGTTCTACAAAACCTTTCAAATGGCAGAATGGTCTGGAGGCAGGAAATTGTCCTATGACGTTTCATTTCACGTGTCAACTTGATTGGGCCACAGGGTGCCTGGGTATTTGGTTAAATACTATTCCGAGTCTGCCTTTGAGGATGTGTCTGCATGGGATTTACATTCCAATGGGTGGACTGAGTAAAGCAGATGTGGATGAGACTTATCCAATCTGTTGAAGGCCTGAACAGAAGCAAAAGGCTGAATAAGGGAGAATTTGCTCTCTCTACCTGACTGTGTTAGAGCTGGGACATCGGTCTTCTCTTGTTTTCAGAAGAGGACTTGAACTGGAATTTACACCATTGGCTCTCCCGGTTCTTGGGCCTTGGGGCTTAGACTGGAACCATATCATCAGTTCTCCTGGGTCTCCAGCTTGCTGACTTCAGACTAACATATGTCCCCAGAACAGAAAGGGGGCTGGGGTGACCCAAGTACAAGAGAAAAACATAAACTGCTATGAGAAGAAGCAGGGACAAGAAGGAAGAATGATAAACTTCTATGAAGCCTGCCCCAGTGCCGTCTTGAGGACCATGTGAGAAACGGGTTTGAATTTTGCTCTAAAGGTTGTGGGAAGCCTTTCAAAGATTCTCAGCAGGAAACTTAAATTATATATTACATTATTTAAAGATCATTCTAGGGCCCACAGATGGTAAAGGGCAGACGCTCTGAGGCCAGAGCTGTAGGCTGAGCTGGAGATGTCTGTGTGTGGCCTGCGCTGTGTCAGCCTGGATGCAGAGAATTGAAGGGGTTCCAGAGAATGTTTGGTGGTAGAACTGACAGGTCCCCTGTATCACGGTGCTCTCTCAAGTGGTTTTTATTAATTTTAAAAAGATAAAGATAACATTCTTACAGAATTTTAGGTTAGATTTGCCCTAGGGAAGGGTGGGATCAAATTCCTGAGGAAGAGCACAAAGATATACTTACAAGGATGTTTGCTGCAGCAAAAAATCAGAAAGAAGTGTCCATGAATATGGAATAGGTAAAACAGAACGTCCATTAAAAAAGAACACAGTAGGGCTTCCCTGGTGGCGCAGTGGTTGAGAGTCCGCCTGCCGATGCAGGGGACACGGGTTCGTGCCCTGGTCCAGGAAGATCCCACATGCCGCGGAGCGGGTGGGCCCGTGAGCCATGGCCGCTGAGCCTGTGCATCCGGAGCCTGTGCTCCGCAACGGGAGAGGCCCGCGTACCGCCAAAAAAAAAAAAAAAAAAAAAAAAGTAGATTTTTGTGCATGGAAAAGAAATGATGTTCAAGAGATACTAAGTGAAAAAGCATGGTACAGAAGAGTCTGCATAATACAATTCCCCTGATGTGAATTAGAAGTGATTATCACTATGTCTACTCTATATTAAATATTATAAGAAAAAGTCTGATGAAGTGTATCAATATATGTTAACAGTGGTTAACTCTATTGACAGTGGTCATGTCACGGTGCAGTGGAGATTATGAGGGATTTTTACATTATACCTTATACCTTTCTGTCTTACCAGAATATCTTAAAAAATGGATGAGAAAAAAAAATTTTTTTATTTGGATGTGGAATTTTCCTTCCTTTCCATATAACTTATCTAATTAAAATATTCATCTTGGTAGTTACCACAAAAAAGTAACATAGAAATTTGTATTTACATTTTGGGACCAAAATACAAATGAAGAACAAGGTAATACCTTGCTCCTTTCCCTCCCACTTCCTGGAAAGAAAGAAAAAGCCCCAAAGAAACTGCTCATTACACCAAGGATCACAAAGGGTTAATTTGTAATTTGGTGATTTGTATGTAGTGTAGCACAGAAAAAAAAAAAATTGCACAAGTTTTCACAAATGAGACCAAAGGTTCAACATCATCCTGTGTCTGCTCTGCAGCCATTTCAATAACCCAGGAGAGGCGGTTGTTTAGAAACTCAGTTTTTCCTCTTCCTTCTGACCAAGTCACATCTCTGATGCAGACGCTCTTGGAGGGGAAAGGGGAAAAAAATTTTTTAAACCAGAGATACAAGCAGTACTTTTAGGATTAATAGGTACTTTAATGAAGTCTTTGAATCAACTTTAAGAAATAAGTCCTATAAATATAATTTTCCTTTATAAAGAGTATGGATTATACTCAAACCAGGAAAATGGAGAATATTATTAATTAAGTTGAAATTATTAATATTTCCAAAATGATGTTGAAAACATAGTTATTCATTTCCTTCAAGTAACATCAAAAATAAATAAGTGTACAAAGATTTTCCTATGTCATTTGTTTAGGCAATGGTTTTTGTGGTTTAGTAAAGAAAGAGAAACAGAAGTTCATTTGTGAAATAAAACGAAAGCTTTCTTTTTAAATTGTGCTTTATGAAAAGACTATTAATGCTTTGTTATCTCTGAGCACCAGATTATGGATTATTATGGATGACTACCATTTTCTTTTTACCTCCTTTCTATATTTTCCAAATTCTCCATAATAATCATAAATCACTTTTGCAATTAAAAAAATTGTTTCATTAAAGTTAGGTGTCTATAAATGTAACAGTGTATCTGATCAAGGTCAATCTGCTTGCACTTTCTATATGGCATCAAGTAGTTCTCTTTTTCTCAAAGACGGAAGTTTGCAGACCTTATTTACAAACTGGGACCAAATGACTTTTATCGTGATCACATTGGTCCCTACCTCTCTCTATCCAAAATGACAAGGCAATATCTATTGAGCACACCTTGACAAGCAACTTTTTAAAGGTCATTACTAAAATGACTATGCAGGCCTTTCATCGAATTCTACAGAACCACAAAGAAAGGTCAAAGCAAAGAGAAGCTGACTGTTAGAAAAACTCCAGCCTCTTACACCTTCTCTTAGCCACAATCACATGGTATGCAGCAAATATTTTTAGGTTACACTGAGAAAGCTTGAAACTGCAGCTTTTGTGTGCAATGTGCAAAAAAAAAAAAAAAAAAAAAAGAGAAGAGAGTTTTTTCATGACAATTGAAAATTTTATGCAAAGGGTGTGAGATCCTTGGATGAGCATTATTTAGTAAATACTGCACGACATGCACATTGTACAACTGTGTAAAATAATTCTAGCTTTCAACCACCTGAAGCCTTTCTTGTGCTTTCTGGTTTCAGCTTCTAAGCCATGTAAATTATTTCTGACTCATTAGCCTTTCACCCTGGGGGCAACTCACAAGCTTCATAAAAGTGTGAATATTTTTCTGAAATCTCTTTTCCAGCCAATGCATTCATTTGCTTTTTAGCCTCCGAATGTAAATCCCCATGGTGAAAAGCAACTAAATAATACGTGTCTCCCTCTCTTATATCTTCCCTTCTCTAAAACTGTCCTATTTATAATTAAAAGCACATAACCAAAGACCAATTCTACATTATTAGTTTACAGCTGGGGACCATAAGCTGAGGAGGGAGTTGGCAGCAGGATGATACAAACACTACTAGGCCAGAGCTCCCCAAGCTTGGCCCAACTGACACTTGAGACTGATAATTCTTTATTGTAAAGGGCTGTCCTGTGTATTGTAGCATGTTCAACAATATCCCTGGCCTCTACCCAATAGATGCCAGTAATCAGAGCTGCAACTCCCCAGATGTGAACACCAACAGTTTCTCCAAAACATTGCCAAATATCTTCTAGGGGACAAAATCGTTGTCCGCAATTGAGAACCACTGTACTAGATCAAAGACTACAGAAAGACTACAACAGGCCCTCTGTTCTCACCAATACAAATTGTTCCTTTGACCCCATGGCCAACCTCTATTTACCTAGCCATCACCAACATAAAATACAGATACTCATAAACGCCCTCACACTCTTCATCTCAAAGCCCTTGAAGAACACCATCTAGAGTTCTTCTGCTGAATAATATGTGGCCAATTTATCTAGGAGGAGATAAGCAGACGCTGGTAACTTTCCCAGCCTTCCCTGATATGGCCGATCATGCTTGTCACTTTTTTTTTTTTTAATTTATTTATTTTTGGCTGTGTTGGGTCTTCGTTGCTGCGGGTGGGCTTTCTCTAGTTGTGGTGAGCAGGAGCTACTCTTAGTTGCAGTGTGTGGGCTTCTCATCGTGGTGGCTTCTCTTGTTGGGGAGCACAGGCTCTAGGCACGCGGGCTTCGGTAGTTGTGGCACACAGGCTCAGTAGTTGTGGCTTGTGGGCTCTAGAGCTCAGGCTCAGTAGTTGTGGCACACGGGCTTAGTTGCTCCGTGGCATGTGGGATCGTCCCAGATCAGGGCTCGAACCCATGTCCCCTGCATTGGCAGGCGGATTCTTAACCACTGCACCACCAGGGAAGTCCTGTTTGTCACTTTTCAGGTATGTAAGTTCATAATGTCTTGATTTCTGAAGCTCATGAATGCCCCCAGTTTCTTTATCCATTACCCACACTGCAAACCCATGCTCCTCCATGAATATTGTTTCAACCATAATTTCCTTTCATTAAATGTTTATTCTGCCTTGCAATTGTTCTTCTCATTTGGCACTTAAATATGCAATTATGATCCAGGCTCAAAATATTTATTTCCTGAAATTATCCTAGATTTGGAGCCAATTAATTAAAACTGAGGGATGGGATTTATAGATTAAAAAAAAAACACTTTCCCTAATTCATCCCACTACAAAGCAACACATATTTGCACAAATAAATTTTATTTTTATGCCTCCGAATATATCCAAGTTGTCGTGTTTTTTTTTAAATCAGGCAGATGATTCAAAATTCTTTTACTGATAATGAATTGATATGAAACTGAATTTGAATTTACTTAGTTGCAACTTCACTTCTCACTTTAAACAACTCTTTCTCAGTGATTGTCAGTACATAAAAAGCCCCTTTGCTTGTAAACAACGCAGCTCTAATACATAACAGGGCCTTGCTTATTCTTACTTGATGCCACACTTTTGCACATACATGAATAACACTAAAAATATATTTACGCACTTAGTGGAAACAGCCATACAAGAGTAACTGTAGGATTCCCTTTATATGAAATTCTAGAAAATGCAAACTACAATGTCTACCTGAAGATGGCAAGTTGGGTAGGGTTGGAAGAGAGATAATACAAACGGG
>NC_136926.1:70218178-70518402 GCF_949752795.1 Hyperoodon ampullatus
ATGTTTATTATATTATGATTTATTAACCATATTAATAAATGTTGGAAGCAGTTCTATGATGCTTTATAGACAGTAATCTTTGCTTCACTACAGGTGTAAACTTTATAATCGTTTAATAAATGGTGAACGTGACACAAGTAGTATAGTTAACCAAACGGATGAACAGAGAGACCATGATAAACTTTTAGTCTTTTTCTCAATGTTTGGAATTTTACAACCGTCTTATCTCAAGAACAATCTCTTATTAATTTTAATGGAAGTTGTCATCTGTTCTCCCACTTTGAAATTAACTCTTGAATTGTGTAATATTCGACAAAATAGTTGGATTTTGAACAGAACCCAAAATGTTAAGGCATACAGTACAAGCTTTCCATAAAATAATAAGTATCTTTTAAAGTAAAAGGCAAAGGGAAATTTTACATTGGGGATTTACTTACTATTATGTTGGCTTTTTTAAAAAAAACTTTCTTTTTTTTTTATTATATCTTAAATTGGGAAAGTAATTTAAATTTCTAAAAATTTCTTTTATGCATGTAGTAAGGATTTATCTTTTAGTAAAAGCATAAAGAGCAATTTTGGTTCACTTGCTGCTTCCCTCTGGTGTCTATTTTGGTTTTGATAAGTCCCCAGTTCAGCTCAGCCTAGTTGATTTACTAAGGAACAGAGGGATGACTGATGACTAGTTTTTGGTATGCCAGGGTCAGTCTAGGATCTTTAAAATTAAGGCTGTCAAGGAGTTAGGATTAGGGGACCTCAATTTTCTTCTGAAGGCATTTCTAACTAGTAGCATGGTAACAAGATGTTCTGTAAGTAATGATTAGTAAAAAGGTATTGTGTAATTAAGATGCAGGAATGAATGATTACCAGGAAGTGAGGGATATAATGCTGAAAGTTTCTAGGAGAAAGCAGCATAGTCTTCCGTTTAAACTCAGCAGATATATGACTACTTAACTTGGGCTGGTGACATAATGGTGAGTCCATTAATCCTGCATTAAAAGACTGCTTTTTTAGTTAAGGAAGTTACTAATCTGATTTTTTACATAGTTCACTGGTGAATCGTAAATTATTACTTTTGACTCAGTGCTTCTATTTTTGAGCATAATCTGATATATCAAAAATGTATGAAATAATGTTTCTTTGCCTTGTTTATAGTATCAACATTTTAGAAACAAAATGTCTTACGTTAGGGGACTGGACATAACCTTTTTTTGCCATCTACATATTTGTGTTTTACATATTTTTTAGATGAACGTTACTTTAATAATGGTAAACAAGTAGTCAACTTGTGTAAAGAGAAAAGCAAATAATTTTAGCAATTTTAAGCTACCGGAAAACTAAAATTTTTAAAGTCTGTAGATGATCATAACTTAATCATTTTGATAAGGAGGGGGCTCATAATGCCACCTCACTGTCTATAATCTTTTCTGAAGATTACTATGAAGAACAGTTCAATAATTAGAACACTGATTGGGGGAGATCCCTAGTAATTGCTGTAGGTTGGCACTTGTAACAGAACATTGCTTTATATTCATTGGAAAGTTACTCAGGAGACAAGTTAGGTTTTCTAGCAGCAACCGGTAGTTAATTGTACTCAGTTATTTTCATCTGCTTTATTTTTTGGTAAAACATGGCCTAGAGTTATATATAAAGTTATATAGAGTTAATTCAATGTAACTTAATTTGGTTTTGTATTGTTTGAAAAAAATCCTCGAAGGATTTTATTTGTATCTTTTTGCAGAAGACTTCATAGAATTGCTTGTTTGTGGTAATTTTTGTTAAATTGTACTTCATAGAGCTTTGATGAATGGAGGCTGTATTTTTTAACTGAGAGCTTTTTATTCTTATCAAAACAGATGATATTACAACTTACAATTATAATATGGAATAAGTAAATTATATTTTAATTTTTAATCCTGCTCATAAAATATTTATTTTTCTCATAAAATATTTATTTCTTATAGGGGTTCAGCAGAAATGTTTGCTGGTTACCTGCAACTATGAAGCTAGGAAACTTGGAGTTAAGAAACTTATGAATGTCAGAGATGCAAAAGAAAAGTGTCCACAGCTAGTATTAGTTAATGGAGAAGATTTGACTCGTTACAGAGAGATGTCATATAAGGTTACAGGTACGTTACAGGTACAGATTATGGGCAATACACTTTCAGCATTAATTTTTATATAGGATGCCTGTTAACTACATGAATCTTTTAATAAATGTAAAATGCATAAGTTAGTTTCCTTTTATTTTGGGGCTTTCCCATTTAAAACAAATTTATATGAGAATGACTTAATATATTATGAGTAATGCTGACAAAAATGTATAGTTGGAAGGAATTTGAACTCTGTCACACTGATGTTTACATAAATATGAGAAAATGTAAAATAATTTTTAAGTGAGAAAATGGGAGAAGATAAACCAAAAAGAACCAGATATTTTAAATTATAAGTTTAAATGCCAAGTTTAAATAAACTATGAAGAAATATGTTGTACTCTAATGCACTAATGGTAGTTGAGAGAGGCTTCTGTAATGTTTGATTAACATAATTAAAAACCAATATGTTAGGAAGTATTAGCAAAGATAAGGAGTATATTTTTTCTTAGATTTTATGTATATATTAAATATTTCAGTGTAGATAAACTCCCCCTTACTAAGGTTTGGGTTTGAATCTTAGTGTTTTAATAAATTACAGGAAAAATGAAACCATGTGTTGTACTAGCATATGGCAAATATATACAGTTTTAAAATGTATAAGGATCAGCTTTTTATTTATCTTGTTTGTTATTGTTTTAGTAAATTCCTTTTTTTTTTTTTTTTTTTTTGCGGTACGCGGGCCTCTCACTGTTGTGGCCTCTCCCGTTGCGGAGCACAGGCTCTGGACGTGCAGGCTCAGCAGCCATGGCTCACAGGCTCAGCCGCTCCACGGCATGTGGGATCTTCCCAGACTGGGGCACGAACCTGTGTCCCCTGCATCGGCAGGTGGACTCTCAACCACTGCGCCACCAGGGAAGCCCTGCTATTGTTTTTGTTTACTTGTTCTTTGGTTATTTGTAGCAGTTTTCAGATGAAAGCATTAAATATAATATCCAAGAGCTCTTAGGAATTAACAAGAAAAAGAAGCTTAAGAAAAATGGACAAAGGATATGAATAGGCAATTAACAAAAAGAACAAATTCAACAATGTGGAAAAAGAATGCTCAAATTCATTAGTACCAAAAATAAGAATGTGAGAAAAAGTAGAAACAAAGTATTACAGCCTTTTCAAAAAAGCAATCTAGAAACATGTTTTGAAATTAAAGATACCTATTATATTCTTTAACCCAATAATACCACTGCTGGGGATTTATCTAATAGAACTAAAATAATGTATATGTACAAAAATGTTTCTTGTAGCATGGTTCATAATTGCTAAAAATATAGAATGAAAACAATTGCTCACCAGGATGAGAATGGCTAAATAACCTAAGACTTCTCTATGATAGAATATTATATGGCCATTAAAAAGAATGCATTGGTGCTGTACTGTTTGACTCATAGAGATTGCCTTGTTGAGTGAGTAAAAGGCAAGATGCAAAAACCAGTATCAGGTTTTTCCATATGTGTAAAACAATGACCCAAACCCCTTCCGCCACATATGTGTATATGTCTGTGTGTGAATAGACAATGTGCACAATTATGTGTGTATCTGAATATTCAGAAGTTAATTTTTACTGTACATAGAAGAGATGATATAATACAGACAGTGTGCATCTTGCCTTTGTTCTTGGTGATCTTTCATCTCATTCATATAGCTCTTCCTCATTCTTTTTAGTGCCTGCACAGTATCCTGTTGTATTTTGTCCCAAACTTATTTAACCATTCCTTTACTGATATGAAGACAGTATGTCCCACTTTATGCCCATTGTCCCTACGTAATTATTAATAGCACCTCCTTTTATTCAAAAGATATCTTGTAAATTATGTGGTTTCCCTGATAGTGAGGGATTATCTCTCTGTTACCAACTTTTTGCTCTTACAAATATATGCTTCAGTAGACATTTTCATACAGGAATTTTCACATACTTTCATGAAGATATCCTTAAAGTAAGTTCCTAAAGTTTAATTGCTAGATCAAAGATAATTTGTATTAGAAATACTGCTATATGTTGCACTTGAGGTTGTCCCAACATATTGCTAGTATGTATGACAGTATTAGATATTCATAAAGATTTTGCCTATAGGTAGAAAAAATAGTAAATCATTGTTTTGATTTGCATTTCTCTATAAGTAAGTGTGAGCATTTTTTCATGTATTTTTGGTCACTTATATATGTTTTCTGTGAATGGCCTTTTCACTTGGGCCCGTTTTTATTTAGATTGCTCCTCTCTTTTCTGATTGGTTTGTGTCATTGTTTGGGGAAGTTAAGGAAATTAGCCCTTTGATGGCCATGTGTTATAAATATATTTCCAATTTGTGTTTCATCTTTTTTACTTTTCCAATTTGTGTTTTGTCTGACATGGTGTCAGACTTATCAGTCTTTCTCTTATGATTTCTGTGCCACTGCAACTCTTCACAGTGAAAATATCTACTGGAAATTCAATGAGTAAATCTCAGTTTTTATGCTGATTCTTAACTTATAAAGTAGTATCTTGAAAGAATTAAAAATGCACTAATATAATAACAATAAATATTCTAAGTATGATTTATGCATCGATAAAATGTTATTTTGTAAATTTTTTTCATGGTATTTTCTGAGTTGAAATAGGAACATAGCCTAACAGTCCTATACTGAATTTATTTCAGACCAATTTATGATGTATAACCTTATTGTTTACTTCATATTTTTATTCTACAGTATTACATTTTTGTCTAGATAGTTTTTTCTCTAATTATAACTCCTCTCTTTGGCCTTGTGTAATCATATGTTTAATAAATGCCTCTTGTTTATGGAGTTGACAAGTTGACAGCAAAAAAGAGGTTAACTTCAGGAATGGATAAGTGATTTATTCCTATGACCTAGTAATAGAACCAATATAATCAATCAATATTCAGCGATCCACCAGCTTTGTGCATGATTTTGTACTTAACTTGCTTTTCTCCTTAGCACTTAACTTGTTCTTTGTTTTTTATATAGTATTGTTTTGATAAACTTTTATTTTCTACCTGTTACTGCTGGACATCAGGTATCTACTTTTGGGGAAGAAAAGCAGAAATTGATGAGGGAAATTCAAAAGAATCCTTTTATATGGTCAGACACCTTGTCAGTTTTTCCTCAGAGTAGATATATAGTTTTCTCTAGGTAGGTTGAAAGTGATTTTTGGTGGTCACCAGATCACACTGTTGTCTTTATTAATTGTTTTCTCCTGCTGTTATCAGTGTTGGCATCAATAAAACAGAGCTTTCATATTATAGGAC
Source organism: Hyperoodon ampullatus (assembly GCF_949752795.1). Lineage (NCBI taxonomy): Eukaryota > Metazoa > Chordata > Mammalia > Artiodactyla > Ziphiidae > Hyperoodon > Hyperoodon ampullatus. The sequence continues at coordinate 70,223,571 of NC_136926.1, forward strand.
TTTAAGAACCTATGCATTTTTATATAATAAGAGGCTAATAATTTGTCTTCTGCCATCCAGCTGGTATCATAGGTGATTTAGAGAGAAGTGAAAATTCTTCTTAATGATTTCAAATTATTAGTTTTAATCCTAAAAATGAGAATTGGTAAGTCTTTTTGAACTTATTTCAAATCTTGGTTCAGCTCAATTTAGTAAACATTTGAGTTACGGACTAGGCATTCTGTTAGAGGCTGGGCATTCAAATACATGTAAGTCATGGTCCATCTCTGCCCTTAGGAATGTGCTAGAGGGTGACTAATCAAAAAGTATTGCATTGCAGTATATTTTGAAAATTAAGTAACTTTTCTCTTTGGATTAGTATTAACTGGAAATTTAAAATTTTATTTTGTTTTGCCTTTTTAAAATTCTTATGAAAAACATAGCTAGAATATATTATTACTTGTTTTTACTTTTCTAAGCAGACTATAATTTATTCTTTGACCTCCTGCTTCAAGATCATAATTAACTATAAGCATTGATGTTTAATGTAGTACAGATAGAGAAATTATAGGTATAGGAGATTGAGAAATTTATTGCTATGAGTATCTGCCCAGGAAATGTTATTTTTGGACTTATTTTGTTGGAAAATATTGCCTTTACTCAGAATGTGGTACAGAAAAAAAAATCCCAGTTAACTGAGGACTTTATTAAAGATATTATGGGACTGTGAATATATGTAGAACCTTTAACAACATACTTTGTTATTTTTTAAGTATAAAAGAGGTAAATCTATTCTAGTTACAACTTCAGTTACATCTGTGCTCCAATGTTATTTTAATTTAGAGTTGTTGGAAGAATTTAGTCCAGTTGTTGAGAGACTCGGATTTGATGAAAATTTTGTGGATCTAACAGAAATGGTTGAGAAGAGACTAGAGCAGCTTCAAAGTGATGAACCCTCAGCACTGACTGTGTCGGGTCATGTATACGGTAATCAGTGTAAGTGGGTTCTTATTCATTCTATTTAGTAACTAAAAGTATCTACATTTCTTAATGTTCAGTCAGTTCAGAGAGTCGATTATGTCTTTCTGAAAGTATTCTGGCTTTTGTTGGATATATTAGCCATATTTCAGCAGTCTAAGATGATTAGAATCAGGTATTGCTATTCCATATTAAATAGGCAGAAAATTGTATTTTGATGACATTTAGCTCAGTGCTTTGCGCACTTTTCATTTCTCTGACACAGTCCTGTATTACGGTTTTTATTTTATTTTTTGGCTGCATTGCATCTTTGTTGCTGTGCGCAGGCTTTCTCTAGTTGTGAGTGGGGCTACTCTTTGTTGCGGTGCACGGACTTCTCATTGCGGTGGCTTCTCTTGTTGCGGAGCACGGGCTCTAGGTGCATAGGCTTCAGTAGTTGTGGCACGCGGGCTCAGTAGTTGTGGCTTGCGGGCTCTAGAGTGCAGGCTCAGTAGTTGTGGTGCACAGGCTTAGTTGCTCTGTGGTCTGTGGGATCTTCCTGGACCGGGGATCGAACCCGTGTTCCCTGCATTGGCAGGCGGATTCTTAACCACTGTGCCACTAGGGAAGTCCCTGTGTTATCGTTTTTAAAGAGGATGACTCTTTAGGTCATCCTTAAGTTACAGGAGTTGGCTTTTTAGAGTAATTTTTGATTTTCTTAAAACCATTTTTAAGCAAAATTTTAGGTAGACTAAATTTGCCTTTGCTGCCTCTTTGCTTGTTCACTTCTATTCTCCAAAGGCATCAAGACCCTCCCAAGTTAGCCCTTGTGGAAGCTTGTCCAGGCCTACCTGCCATCTTTTGCAAGCTCATATTTAATCAGTTCAAATAATCTTTGCCAACTCTTAGCAAGACAACAGAATGGTTCCTCTCCTTCGCGTATTAAAGTATGAATGACTGATGGTATTTCCAGGGGTATTTGCATTTGAAGATAAGCTGCAATCAACTCTACTGAATATCTAATTAGGCTTTCAAACATCTTGTGACTGCTGGTGACTTCCAAATCATACCACGTAGAAGGCAAGCTACTCTGCTTTTCTCTAAGACTTGTCCTGACATACTTGCTCATAGGTCTCAGCCAGCATGTGCTTTCTCTTATTCCCCTTTTTTGAGTGCTGGTGGATCAATCTTCAGTCATTATCCACCTCCCTGATAGTAAAGAAGAAAAGAAGTAGAGCTACCATTCTGTCTTAGAAGAAGATATGAAGCTTTCATGTGTCTTTTGTACCTGTGCTCTTTTGTCACTTCTGAGGTCTGGGTAGCAAGAAGGTTCCAAATGTGTTTCTGTATAATTTTTAAAGCAAACTTAGATTCTATTTGTTAGAACATATTACAGAGAGCTAGGTCTTATATCCTAAAATATCTAATTCTTCCTGAATTCTTCTTTCTCCTCCACATAAGATTGTGTTAAAAAATTTTTTTAAACCTACAGAAAAGTTGACAGAATGGTACAATGAGAACAGTCAGTATGCACTTCCTTGTAGATACTCCTGTTGTTATCATTTTGCCACATTTGCTTTATCTTGCTGTTTATTGACTGGTTGATAGATTGTGAGCCACTATTACAGACATCATAACACTTGAAATGTAAATACTCCTGAGGATAAAGACTGTCTCATATAACTTAGGTGTGTCATTTTCACACCTAAGGAAATTTGTTTCTATATAATTTCCCTATACTTTTAATAAAAGATCTCTTAAACTATATACAAATCCAAAATTGTTTTTAATAGCACATACCACTAGTGTGTAAAGTTTAGATTCAGATATTTAAAGCTGTAATGTTAGCTTTATCATTAATGTAACACTTTTACTTTTATGCTTACTTCCAGATAAACATGAGTAAAAGTTCTACTAATGTCTGTCGGAATTTTTTATGAGATCAATTTTCGTAATCTGTTAATCATTCAGCATTCCCAGTATGCATTTGCTATCACAGGCCTTGGAATTCACTTGTGATAGTTACTTTACAGAATTCCTGTGAAGGACAAGAGAGATTAGTTAAGTGTGTAGCAGTATGGTGGTGTAGCAGTATGGTGGTAGGGAAGGGGGGTTGGATATAGATTAAGCCCTTTATCTTTTTAAAACTCATTTGTTAAAAAGAAAATTAAAATTTGTGATGGTGACTTTTAACAACATTGGCTGTTTTTATAGCTATAAACCTGCATGACATCTTGCACATCAGACTACTTATTGGATCTCAGATTGCAGCTGAGATGCGGGAAGCCATGTATAACCAGTTGGGTCTCACAGGCTGTGCCGGAGTGGCTTCTAATAAATTATTGGCAAAATTAGTGTCTGGCATCTTTAAACCAAATCAGCAAACACTCTTACTACCTGAAAGTTCTCAAGATCTCATTCATAGTTTGAACCACATAAAGGAAATGCCTGGTAAGACAAATATATATGAAAAATATATATTGGTTTTATTGTATTTCTTTAAGTTTAAAAATTACAGCTATGTGTAATTAATTCTTAGAGCCTGTGTACTTGGCTCTTGGTGAAAACCAAAAAACCTGACGTTTTCTGGAGGGAATCTGTATTAGGAATCTATATATATGAAAGTATTTTCCTAGTTTTACCTACTTTTGTATAGTTTGAATATTATCATGAAAGTTATAACCTGGAAGCAGATGGTCCTTTATCACAGCATTAATTTTTTTCCTGTGATAAAGTATGACTGAGTTTTAGTGCAAGAACTTTGTCATAGGAGTTTCGCTAATGAGAAGATTTGTTTGTTTGCTTTCTGGATCGAAGTTGTATTTGGGATGGTTACTACCTCCAGATATAAATGTGTGGTATTGTGTATAGAAATCAGTCAAGTTAGCTAATAATTAGCAAATGGTAATGAATTTTAATTGCTCTGGTGACAGTCTTTCTTTACATGAATAATAACTATGATTCTTCAGTACTTCCACATTGTTATGTAACAGGTGGTAAAAATTTCATTTTATCAATATCAAGACAGCATTTATTGGTTGTCTCCTTATTCATTATATTATACTATGGTTGTTAGGTTTTCAAGGTGGTTCATAACTCGGAGGCCTTGAGCAGAACAACAACCTAATTTTTAATAAAGTTTGATCTTAGCAAAATAACAATTATGGTATCAAAAGACGTGGTTGATATCTTTATAATATTTTAATTAGCTAATTTTAAAGAGAAAAACTATTGTAACACCGTATGCATCTCTTTTTGCTTAGGTATTGGCTATAAAACTACTAAACGTCTGGAAGCACTGGGTATCAGTAGTGTGCGTGATCTTCAAACCTTTTCATCCAAAATATTAGAAAGGGAATTAGGAATTTCAGTTGCTCAGCGTATCCAGAAGCTCAGTTTTGGAGAGGATAACTCTCCTGTGACACCCTCAGGACCTCCTCAGGTATGTGGCGATGATGTTCATTTTAATTGAATACTGGTTGTCACATTATTTGAGGTAAAGATTTCTAGCTTTACTACTGTGTTCTTACTATTCTAATTTGCTTTTTAGGTTAGTACATGATCCCTTTCCTATGAGAAGGCTATTTATTATAGTAGATTAATAAATATTCTTAAATTGAATCTAAGAATTAGCATTTAGGTCTCAAGTTAGCCACTGTGATTGAATACTACTTAATTTTAATAGCCTATATTGTATACAGGAGGCAAAATATTTTAATTTTTAAAAATCTTGTTTTCAGAGTAGTCTAATGGTTTAGGAAATGGAGAAAGGTATAATCACCCAGATAACACTAATTAGTTTTTTTCCTGAGGGATAATAATATATACATTATCTCATTTAATCTTCACAGTGAATCTTCCAGGTAGGTAGTACTATAGTTTGTTCATACCTTTTCCCCCTCCCTTACTCCCTCTTCCTCCCATTATTTTTTTAAGATGAAGATACTGTACTTTAGAAAGGTTAAATAACTTGCCCAAGGTTAAACTCAGATTCAAGTCCTAGGAGATTAAGAGCCTCACTGTAATCGTACAAGAAAGCGTGGCATTGGTACTAGAGCTTTGTAATTTTCTTGACTTCCAGTGCACTTTCTAGTGGAATACAATAACTTGCAGATAAAAAGATTTAATATAAAAGTGAACTAAATGGCTCAAACTAAGTACATGAGGTAAGTTAGTAAAGAATGTGTTGAACATTTATTTGACATATACACTGATAATTGGATATGTTTATTTGGGTTTTTATTAATCCTTATTTGTGCTTCTTTGGTAGTCCTTTAGTGAGGAAGATTCATTCAAAAAATGTTCATCAGAAGTTGAAGCTAAAAATAAGATTGAAGAACTACTTGCTAGTCTTTTGAACAGGTGATTTTTCCATTTTGCTATATCATCTTATAGATTCTGTGTATAGTACATGGAAAGAATACTTGATGTTCTATCTTGGAACTTACCGATTAACTGGAGACTAAACATGCAAAGATAGATCATTATAAAGTAACAGATGTTTTTAACTAAATTTAATTCATCTACTTCCATTGGTCTTAATTTTAGTAACATTGTGGTTTACTGTGGATCTTAAGCTGCTGATCATTAACCTAAGGGAGTTGTATGGGTATCTCTAGAATCACGGCACCTATAAACTTTGTGATGATTGAGGATAGGGAATTGATGGAGAAAGCAGAAGAACCCTTTTATCTCCTGTGCCTCGGACCATGTGAAAGAAAATGGAGTCAGATGAAGGAATAGCTTAATGGGATTATGTGTGAGCAGTGAGAGTGATTGTGGGTATGTGCAGGGTTACTGGCCTATAAATACATGAAGAGTGTCAATTGGGATTATGAGTATACAAATAGCATTGCATAAACTGAACAAGACATTGAGTTTTCTGATGCTCCTTTGCCATCATATATCTATTTCTCAGTACTCCATTTCTTTTCCTCCCATTTCTTTGATTTCTCAAAGTGGGGTGTCAGGGGTCTAACAGTTCTGGGTAGGTGTGCTTCTGTAATGATGCTAGGATGGCTAATGTGACTAGAGAAGATAGTTTTTGGATGACTGTAACTCTCAGAAAACTGATAAAGTGAAATTTCCTCCAACTTTGCAGTCATGCAACATGCATTGCAATCCCATGTCTTGAGCATGGCCGTGCAGCTCATCATTTGCTGCATGCAACTGGCTGGCTATATGACCCAGCTTCAGTGATATGGCTCAGGCTGAGCCTGTGACTATGCTAGTGAAACTGGGTTATCTGCTTTGTTTCAGCTAAATATAAGACTACTGTGAAATGCCTGGTCACTGGAAAAAGTTGTGCACATAGAGAAACCACAAGAAGTATACATTTTATAGGTTCTCTTATTTGAAGCATCAACCCAGAAATGAATCTAGATGCTCTAAACCTGTGAAATAACTATTAACCATTTCTCCTTATCTCTGCTTGGCATTCCCTTTTCTACATAGTGGCCCCTTATATCAGTGACTGAGTTGTATAATGCCATCTAAGTAACTGGCAAAAAAAAAAAAATTGTGCATGTGTGTGAATGTTCTCAAGCATATAATGATTAATACTATAGATATGTAAGAGGTATAAAATCATACATCTAGGCACTGGTCCATTAATCCATTCTCTAGGCACTGGTCTTAAGATTGCTTAGAGTATAACCTTTTTCTAGTATGTCTTAATTAGTTATAGGAACCAAATTACACTCTTTGAGTTGCATATTAACTTAATAGAACTGGAAGATATTTAAACTAGTAACATGTTTACAGGAACCATTTAAGAGATTATCTTAATAAAGCAGCAGTCAAGAAGTTTTGTGATAAAGCAATAAGAAAAAAATTGTTTACTACAAAAATCCAAATTTTCTAATTCAAAATCAATTTGAGTATGTTTAATAATACTTGTATTTTATGTTTGTGACACATATAGAAAGGAAAATGTTATTCTCTGATGACATTTGTTTTCTCTAGTAATTAGATTTTCTACTTTATAAGCGGATTTTCCATGTCATTAAAAGTTTTGTTTTCAACACTAAAACCAAGATTATTTGGATGGAACACTTTTTAAGATGCATGGACAAGTACTTACCTTCCTAAATATAGTGTATGATTAATCTTTCACATTATTTCTCTAAAGCCATATAATGGTGATATTACTGACTCCCTTGGATCTATCTGAGGAGTGCTTTTTGACAGAAATAATCTCATTAAATTTTTTTTTCTTTTTGTAATCTTATTTTTTTTACATGTGTAAAAAATTGTCATTTTTTATATATTTGCTTCTGTCAGTAAATGATTCTCTGTTTCTTAAATTTCCTGCTGATTTTAATATGTTGCTTTTAGTTATGTTTTGGATTTAGATTGTAAAATGTCTTATTATTATATCTTATCTCTGTTCTTTTTCTGATAGCAATCAATTCTGCATGAGGCCTGAGAGCCTTATTTAAGTTTCAGAGCTTTATTATGTAGACTTTGTGAAGTTTGCTTGGACTATTCAGGGACCTTTATTGCCTACTGCCTAATTATCAACTGTATTTAAAATTGTTACAGTTACTAAATCTGGCACCTTTAGGTAAATGAGGTATATTGGACCATTAAAAAAACTTTAGATAATACTTTTTCTAATTCCTTGTTTCCTCTTTCTCTTGATTTTTAGAGTCTGCCAAGATGGAAGGAAGCCACATACAGTAAGATTAATAATCCGTCGGTATTCATCTGAGAAGCACTATAGCCGTGAGAGTCGTCAGTGCCCAATTCCATCCCACATAATTCAGAAGTTAGGGAAAGGTAATGGACTAATTTTCTGATAATTTAATTGGCAGGTCGAACTCTTAAAAAAACAAACTTTGAGTTAGAAATATGATCCAAAGATGGGTAGTCTTCACCGGGAGTTTTGGGTATCCAGTTGTTTTCCATGTGGGTATCCAGTTGTTTCACAGAATTTGTTGAAAAGAATGTTCTCTCCTCTTTGAATAGCCATAGCACCATTGTCAAAAACTAATTGACTATAAACGTAAGGGTTTATTTTTGACCTTCTTATTCCATTGATCTATATGTTTATCCTTATACCATTTCTACCCTGCCTTGATACTTTGTTGTAAGTTTTGAAATTAGGTAGTGTAAGTTCTCTAGCTTTGTTCTTTTATGAATAAGAATTTGATTTCTTTATTTGTTATAAGTTTATTCTGATTTTCTATTCAGTTTGAGTCAGTTTTGGTCATTTGTATCTTCTAGGAATGTATGCATTTCATCCAAGTTGTCTAATTTGTTGTCATGAAGTTGTTAGTATTCCCTTATAATCCTAATTTTTGTAGGGTCTATAGTGATGTCCTCTCTTTCATTCTTGATTTTGGTAATTTGTGTATTCTTTTTTTTTTTTTTTTCCCTTGGTCATTCTAGCAAAGGTTTATCAGTTTGTTAATCTTTTCCAAGATTCAACTTTTGGTGTCATTGATTTCTCAATTGTCTTTCTACTTTCTATTTCATTTATTTCTGCTCTGATCTTTGTTATTTCCTTCTTTCTGCTTGCTTTAGGTTTAATTTGTCTTTCCACTCCTGGTTTCTTAAGATGGAAGCTTACATTATTTATTTTATACTTACCTTCTTTTCTAATAATTCAAGTTTAAAGTTATACATTTCCTTCTAAGCAGTGCTTTAGCTGCATTCCATAAATTTTGTTGTGTTTCTTTTTCATTAATGCTAAAGTAGTTTCTAATATCCATTGTGATTTCCTCCTTGACCCTTAAACTTATTTAGAAATTTGCTGTTTAATTTCCAAATATTTGATTATTTTTCAGATTTCTTTTTGTTGCTGATTTCCATTTTGATTTTAGTTGATCAGAGAACATACTTAAAGTAACTTCAATCCTTTTACATATATTGTGCCTTATTTTGTTGCCTAGCATATGGTCTACCCTGGAGAATGTTCCATTTGCATTTGAAAAGAAGAGTTGAGCAACACTATCAAACCATTCTACTTAACTAAAATTTATGGACTACTTCTCCAAAATAGCATTTATGAATGACTGTCTGTCTGGATATATAACCCTTTACTGGTTTCTTTCTATACTTTGAATATAGTATTCCATTGCTTTCTGCTTTTCATTATTTTTGATGAGGAGGCAGCTGTTAATAGCTTAATCAGGAGAGATTCCTGTTAATAGTTCCAATCAAGAGAGAATAACCACACAGAAATCTGAACAGGGAAAGTTTCAAATAATTACTAAATTATGATAGGGGAATGACTATAAAGATATAAAGCTACTCTAAGAGGTACCTGAGGGCTAAGGAAAAGTATCCAAGGAAGGGCAAACTTGGAAAAGAGAGTCCTCTTACCCCTCAAGGAGAAGGTGTGGTTGCAGAACACTGAATGGTAGAGAAATCCTTTGAGTTACCTGGCCCAGAGCTGGTCCATAGTTATTGGGCAAAGAGAATACCACGCTCTGATCTACAGATGAGCTGAGGCTGATTGGTGGGTGCACAGGAGGTGTTGGGATGTTGGGAGTTTGCTCACTGGCAGGGCAGCGCACGAGCTGGGGTATGCAGGTGTCCATGTTGGGAGGGCTTCTGTTAACAATCCTCCAGGATGTGGGCAAGCTGAGACTGGTAGGTGTTTATGCTGAAGGAATCTTCATTCTTCTGCTAGTGCAAAGGTGAAGGGTATGGTGTCTGCATAGGAAGAGCTGGAGGAAACAACCTTCTGTGGCATATGCAAGTCAAGTCTATTAGGTGGGTATGCAGGAATAGTCAGGGTGCTGTTTATGGCACAGGCCTGGTATGTGCAGTGTTTGAGTTGCTAGTGCCATGGTAACATGGTAACTAGGCTTGGACTGGGGCTGGAGGTTGCTGAGGGACTGAGTGTTCCACAAACATGTGGTATGGCACAGCATTATTGGATATTTCCACACATATGTACTGAACACAGACCATGTTATGGGAGCAAGAAAAGGTAAATGACAGTACATTGGAACCAGGAGGAGAAACACCCTTTCTACTTTAATGGTCCTCCAGTTCTCCCTACTGACAAAACTTAACAGTTGAGTTCAATGTAAAACAAATTTTAGAGTCCAACGCATTATCACACAGCAGTTACTGAAGGGTGATTTGTAGCTGAGAGGCAATAAATTGTTACCAGGCACAGTTGTATTGTTGTTCTCCTTTATGTGATGAGTTATTTACCTCTCTGACTTTTTCAGCAGTTTGACTATGGTATATCTAAGTGGTTGTGTGTGTGTGTGTGTGTATCCTACTTGGGATTTATTGAGATTCTTAATTCTGTAGACTAAATTTTTAAATGAAATATGGGGAGTTTGGGGCTCTTATTTCTTCAAATATTCTCTCTTTTCTTCTTTTTCTTTCCTTTCCTTCTGGGACTCTCATTGCACATATGATGGTATGCTTGATAATAATGTCCTATAGGTGTGTGCAATTCTATTCATTTTCCTTCAGACTTTTTTTCTTCTTTATCAGGTTAGATAATTTCTTTTGAGCTGTATTCAAGTTCTCTGATTCATCTGTCACCTCAAAACTGTTGTTACACATCTAGTGATTTTGTTGTTGTTGTTTTGGTTACTATACTTTATAACTCTAGAATTTCCATTTGTTTTGTTTTGTTTGTATGTTTGATTCTGTTTCTTTATTGAGACTCCCTCTTTTTTGGTAGTGGTTATTATATCTTACTTTAATTCCTTAAAATGATCTTCTTTGAAAATATCTATAAGAGCAACTTTGAAGTCTTTGCTAAATTGAACTAAGTCAGTTTCTATTGACTGCTTTTTCTGCCTAAGTATGAATCACATTCCTGGTTTTTTTTGGTACGTATTATAATGTTTTGTTGAAAATTGGACTAGATAATGTACTCTAGAAACTCTGGATTTGGATTTTTTTTCCCTGTGGGCTTTTTTTTCCTTTTCTTTCTTTGTAACCTGTCTGGACTTAAGCTACCTCCCCTGTGATGTGTTGCCCCTAATCTCTCTGCTTAACTTTTTTTCTTTTTTTTTAATTTAAATTTAAATTTTTAATTTTGTCTTCTTAGGAGATTACCCTGTGTCTGCATAGTTTGGTGGTTAGACAATAATTGGTCAAAGGTTTGCTCAAATACTACAGCCTGGAAGGCTTTCATTTTCTGTCAGCAGACAAGTGCTTGGGTTGGAGAGCACTTTCAAAATTTAGGCCTTTTTCAAATCTGCCTTGGCCTTTATTTTCGGCTCGTCCTTCTTGCATCTCCCCTGGTATGCTTGCTGCCATTCTGGTGAGAGACGTGTGGAAAGCTTGGCTCCTCTCTGTGTGTGCAGCTCTCAGTCAGCTGGGGTTGTGAGGAGAGCTTATCTAGTCCCTCTGTGGTTCTCTCATTTTCAGATCTCCTGGTTAAGTTTATGGCTGGTCCACTGATCTTTCACTCATCCCAACCACAGTTGCAACCTCAGGCTCAAGAGCTATGTGATTTCCTTTGTTTCCTACCAAGTTTGTTCATTTTTCTGGCAACACTGCTGGGTGTGGGCTTTTGCCCTCTACCTCAAATCAGGTCAGTCCTTTCTGGCAGCAAAGCTTCCGGCTTTCACAGCCAGCCTCATCCTGGTAAAACTACTATACAAACTGCACTGTGTAAATGGGGATACAAGCAACTCCAACCAATAAGGCTGCTGTCCCCACTTCATTACCTAAGTTCCAGCAGCTTTTCATAAATCAGTGCTTCTCACTTCATTTGCCTTTGGTTCATTCCAGAATCTCAGAATGATTATTTTTGACCATTTTGTTCAGTTTTATTTTAACTTTATGGGGAGATTTTCTGACCTCATCATTCTCCCATAACTAAAAGTTCCATATTTCAAATCTTCTGAAAACTTTAACTCATTTGGCAGTTGGTGTTAATGTTGAGATGTCCCAGTTCAGTAAATAATGTCAATATGTCCCAATGATATCTATTTAGGATTTTAACTTCTTAATCTAAGCAATATAAATTAGATTAAGCTCTTAATATCAATTATGATATAATGTGTTTAGATATTGTCTTCTTAAACATTTTATTTAGGAAATTATGATGTGATGACCCCAATGGTTGATGTACTTATGAAACTTTTTCGAAATATGGTGAATGTGAAGATGCCATTTCATCTTACCCTTTTAAGTGTGTGCTTCTGCAACCTTAAAGCCCTAAATACTGCTAAGAAAGGGACTATTGATTATTATTTAACACCATCATTATCAACAACTTCACGCTCTGGCAAGCACAGTTTTGTAAGTACACTGTTACTAGATTTGTATGGTTAAATTTAGAGATATAAATTTGTGTTTAACTGATATAATTTAGAGATTCTTTTGGGTGACATTTTAATGACTTACTTGTAATAGTGCCTTTCATATTATGGTTTCTAGCCTTAAGTATATTGTACTGTGATCTAAGAATAAAACATAAACATCGCTGGATAAAAGAGAAAACCTTGATAGAAGTTCTCTGTTTTGGAACTGTTAAAACATTTATAACAGTATATAGGAATATGATGATTAGCTCATATGAAAATATTTTCAAATACTGGAAATCTAATCTTGTCAATTTATACATAAGTTACCAGCGACAGCCCCCCCCAGATGTCTTTGTTCAAATATTTAAATTTTCTTCGCTTTGAAATTACATAAAATTCTGGTAGCAATATTGATAGAGTATGACTCCTCATTTTACAATTGTAGAAATTAAGAGTGTGGCAATAGAGAGGCAGAGGCTAGTCATATTTTCACATGACTAAAAGAAAATGCAAACTTTTGTTTACCAAATGCTTTAAAATATAATCATCTTTTACTAAATTGTTTATGCCTACAGTTAACTCTTAATTTTATTTTATTTATTTATCTATAGATTTTATTTATTATTTATTTTTGGCTGCATTGGGTCTTCGTTGTTCCACGCGGGCTTTCTCTAGCTGTAGCGAGCGGGGGCCGCTCTTCGTTGCGGTGCGCAGGCTTCTCATTGCAGTGGCTCCTCTTGTTGCAGAGCATGGGCCCTAGGTGCATGGGCTTCAGTAGTTGTGGCACATGGGCTCAGTAGTTGTGGCTCATGGGCTTAGTTGCTCCGCTGCAGTGGGATCTTCCTGGACCAGGGATCGAACTCATGTCCCCTGCATTGGCAGGCAGATTTTTAACCACTGCGCCAGCAGGGAAGTCCAACTCTTAATTTTAAATGTTTTTATTATTTTCTTTATTTTTATTGTTTAATCAGTCATTATAATTTTAGTAATATTTTCATTTACATTTAAGCTTATAATGAGAACAGAATAGTGTTATGGAAATACGGAACTAGTGCCCTCTTCAAATTACTTTTTTTCAGTGACCCTTTTTATTCTGTTTATTAACTGACATTTAAAAAGATGTTTACTTTTTACTTTTTAATCAGTCTGTAGAATGAGAATTAAAGGTCTTTCATTCACAGTAGTATTAGAGAGTAAACATAAGTGAAAGTACCTTGTACATGTCTGGCACACAGTTTGTGCTCAATAAAAACAGTGACCCAAATCTCTTCTCCTTTTACTTTTTGGAAGTTACTAATGTGTTGATGTTTCCTGAATTGTATTTGACTATCTGTACATTTTTATGGTGCTTGAAAGCAGAGGGAAAATTAGGCAAACTAAAATGGAAGGTGTTTTAAATTTTTATTTCATGTAAATATTGAATAGTGTTACATCTTAATAATGATACTGGGTTTTTACCATAGAAGTATTTTTTTTTTTCTGTTAAATGTTACACTTCAAAATAGGGAATTTTAGAAAACCAGTCCTTGATGCTATCTGGGCATATACATATATTTTAGATACCCTTGGTGAATCATTTTATTTTTATAGGCCACCAGTCTTTTTATTCACAGAATTGGAAGTTTGAATACATGATTGTTAAGGTCCTTTTCAGGTTTCCAGTACATACCTACCTTCTAGCTCAGTGCTTTCTAGGAAGGAAGCCGTCTTCCTGGAATAGTGAGTAAAGATCCACACAGTTGTGTGACTAATTGTGGTGGATTGATCATTTCTAGTTGTTTGGAACTGGCCAAAAGGATTGAAGTTATGGAGTAGGATAGAAACATGTTGGTCGGATAATAGCTACAATCACACTTCAGCAGCATGAATGTTTAAAAGATACCAGTTATCTAAATTTTTCTGTTATCCTTGTATTCTAGAAAACGAAAGACACTCATATGGAGGAGTTTTCTAAAGACAAGGAAACAAATTGGGATTTTCTACCAACTGGAAGAATTGAAAGAACTGGGGAGTCTCCACCAGATACTACAGGTTTTTCTACAGAAAAAGACAGTAATGAATTTCCACTCTCCTCACTTCCTGAGGGTATTGACCAAGAGGTCTTTAAGCAGCTTCCAGTAGATATTCAAGAAGAAATCCTTTCTGGAAAATCTAGAGAAAAAGTTCAAGGGAAAGGAAGTTTGGGTTGTCCATTACATGCTTCTAGAGGAGTATTATCTTTCTTTTCTACAAAACAAATGCAAGCTGGTTCCTTAAATCCTAGGGATCATTTATCCAATACCAAACAGATATCCTCTGTATCTCCCTGTGAACCAGGAACATCAGGCTTAAATAGCAGTAGTTCCTCTTATGTGTCTAACCAAAAGGATTATTCACATTATATAGACAGTAACTTAAAAGATGAACTAATGAGTCAAGGACCTAAAGAGTCTCAAGGATTCCACTTTTCAAAAACAGACCCTGCTGTATCTGTTTTCCATTCATTTCCAAATTTGCAGAGTGAGCAACTTTTCTCCAAAAACTGCACTACAGACAGCCATAAACAACCGATGGCAACAGTCTTTATTCATGAAGGACTTACAGAAAATAGAGAGCAAGATTCTACCAAAGAGAAAATTACTTTTCCTTCTGACATTGATCCTGAAGTTTTCTATGAACTACCAGAAGAGGTACAAAAAGAACTGTTGGCTGATTGGAAGAGAACAGGATCAGATTTCCACACTGAACATAAATAAGCATGCTCAGAAAAAAGGGAAAGACGGTTGTTCTCAGATTAACAGTTTATTAAGCTCTTCTAAATTAAACACTAATACTTTCAATAATGTAGAAACACAATATAAAATGTTCCAAATAAAGCAAACATAGTTATGGGAAGTAAATTCTGGCACAAAGCATAAAAATATTCATAACAGAAATAATGTAAAATATTACCTTCCTCTTATTTCTAAAGCTATTTTATATTGCTTTTCAATAAAAAGAATATTATGGTCAGCATTAGTACATTTTCCATTCATTGTGGAAACATTGGGAGGAAGATATATATGACTGTACATAAAAAATAGAGTGGCCAAATCATTGGTATGCTGTACCAAAGAGCAGGTTTTTTCTGTGAACTATGGAGTTGCTCAAGAAGTTCACCTCATTAGGAAATAGCTATAAGAAATTCTATTGCCAGCTAACCTGCTAAAAATGTATGTCTTTGACTGAAGTACTATGTACCATTCGATAAGTTGATTTAAAAAAAATACCAAAGCAGTGTATATTCAATTAATGATTCTTAGTATACCTAGAACCTACCACAATGCCTGGCATACAGAGGGTGCTCAGTTAAGTATTGAACGAATGAGTTGTGTGGCAGAGGCCCAGCGGGGAATTGGGCTGGGGAGTGTATTTGTTGTAAAGAACTAGAAGGAACTCTCCATACAAGTTGATTAAGGGAAGGATGACACTAGAAATTCAAAGTGATAGGTCTTTAAGAATGTCAGATAATGGAAGAAGTCCATTTCCTCTGGCCAGTCTGTAGGGTCTAAAAACAATGGATTAGGTGTGTTTTAATCTTCTCTACAATTTTGTAGATGAAGATTTGGAGATGAGATTAAGGATATCATACCCACAACAAATATACAGTGACTAAAGTGATGGGTATCTTATTTCTCCCATTGTTGTTGCGTTCCCCTTTTGCCTTCCAGATTAAGAATCAGATATAAGCTTGTGGACATTTTATAATTTGCAAGACATAGAGGATGTTTCTAGAAGACACCAAAGTGTGGGTCAGCACTGGATTGGAGTAGGTCTGTTCTCAAGTTTATATCCTTTCCAGATATAAGAAAGAAAGGATGATAAAAATAAAGTGTACAAACATGAATAAAAGTTGTTTAAAAATAGTTTCTTCCTGGTGAGGACTTTTAATTAGTTTTAGATTTCTTGACATCTGAAAATTCCCTAACTATCAAGGATTTTTAACAGGGAGTTGGGGTTATCAAAAACAATAACCTGGAGCAAGAATATCAGAAATTATTTACCATGCAAATATTTAGTGCTTAGGATCAAAGGCTATAGAATTTTCTACATGCAGTATTCTGGTAAGGTAGTTAAAATTCATATGAAGGAGTTTATTACTTTTTTAGATAATACATTTTTACAAAGTTTCTAATAATCCTTGTAATTGTTTCAGCCAGAAATCATTGGACAACTGGAAAGTTAGAAAAAAAAAAGAAAGGTTAAGAAAAGTAAAGTAAACAGTTTGGGACCGTTTAAAAAGAGAAAATAAAGTAGTAAAAAGTACACTTTCTTAAGTGAGAATGCAAGGGGTATATCCCCGCTCTGCTATTTATTTATTCTGTGGCCTTAAGTTGGTATTTCAACATCTTTGTGCCTCAGCGTCTGACTTTTTAGATTATCTTTTATCTCTATCTACTTTTAATAAAATAATCTCTTTTTTCTTTGGTGTTCTACAGGTTTACTGTAATGTTTGGAGATGTGAATTTCTTTTTATTTATTCTTGGTGTATGCTGGCTTTCTGTATCTTTCAATTCATTTTAGTTCTGTTAAATTTTTAGCCACTCTTCAAATATTGCTTCTCTATTCTTCTAGGACTCTGATTGCACAAATGATGGACTTTCTTACTCTATCATGTCCTTTAATCTTTCATATTTTTCATCATCTTGTTTATCTGTGCTGCATTTTGTTTAATTTCATCAGCTCTGTGTCTTATTTAGTAATTCATTTTTCAGCAATGTCTGATCGATTTAAAAACACTAATGATGGTTTTAATGTCAAAAATTATATTCTTCATTTTATTCTTTTTCTAATCTTCCTGTTTATTCATTATAGTCTCTTGTAAGTTCATTTCTTTTCTTTTTTTTTTTATTAGTTTCTGCTTTATAACAAAGTGAATCAGTCATACATATACATCTGTTCCCACATCCCTTCCCTCATGCATCTCCCTCCCTCCCACCCTCCCCATACCACCCCTCCAGGCGGTCACAAAGCACCGAGCTGATCTCCCTGTGCTCTGCAGCTGCTTCCCACTATCTATCTACCTTACGTTTGGTAGTGAATATATGTCCATGCCTCTCTTTCGCTTTGTCACAGCTTACCCTTCCCCCTCCCCATATCCTCAAGTCCATTCTCAAGTAGGTCTGTGTCTTTATTCCCGTTTTACCCCTAGGTTCTTCATGACATTTTTTTTTTTTTTAATTCCATATATATGTGTTAGCATACGGTATTTGTCTTTCTCTTTCTGACTTACTTCACTCTGTATGACAGACTCTAGGTCTATCCACCTCATTACAAATAGCTCAGTTTCGTTTCTTTTTATGGCTGAGTAATATTCCATTGTATATATGTGCCACATCTTCTTTATCCATTCATCCGATGATGGACACTTAGGTTGTTTCCAGCTCCGGGCTATTGTGAATAGAGCTGCAATGAACATTTTGGTACATGTCTCTTTTTGAATTATGGTTTTCTCAGGGTATATGCCTAGTAGTGGGATTGCTGGGTCATATGGTAGTTCTATTTTTAGTTTTTTAAGGAACCTCCATACTGTTCTCCATAGTGGCTGTACCAATTCACATTCCCACCAGCAGTGCAAGAGTGTTCCCTTTTCTCCACACCCTCTCCAGCATTTATTGTTTCTAGATTTCTTGATGATGGCCATTCTGACTGGTGTGAGATGATATCTCATTGTAGTTTTGATTTGCATTTCTCTAATGATTAATGATGTTGAGCATTCTTTCATGTGTTTGTTGGCAGTCTGTATATCTTCTTTGGAGAAATGCCTATTTAAGTCTTCTGCCCATTTTTGGATTGGGTTGTTTGTTTTTTTGCTATTGAGCTGCATGAGCTGTTTATAAATTTTGAAGATAAATCCTTTGTCAGTTGCTTCATTTGCAAATATTTTCTCCCATTCTGAGGGTTGTCTTTTGGTCTTGTTTATGGTTTCCTTTGCTGTGCAAAAGCTTTGAAGTTTCATTAGGTCCCATTTGTTTATCTTTGTTTTTAGTTCCATTTCTCTAGGAGGTGGGTCCAAAAGGATCTTGCTGTGATTTATGTCATAGAGTGTTCTACCTATGTTTTCCTCTAAGAGTTTGATAGTTTCTGGCCTTACATTTAGGTCTTTAATCCATTTTGAGCTTATTTTTGTGTATGGTGTTAGGGAATGATCTAATCTCAAACTTTTACATGTCCCTGTCCAGTTTTCCCAGCACCACTTATTGAAGAGGCTGTCCTTTCTCCACTGTACATTCCTGCCTCCTTTATCAAAGATAAGTTGGCCATATGTGCGTGGGTTTATCTCTGGGCTTTCTATCCTGATCCACTGATCTATCTTTCTGTTTTTATGCCAGTACCACACTGTCTTAATTACTGTAGCTTTGTAGTATAGTCTGAAGTCAGGGAGCCTGATTCCTCCAGCTCCGTTTTTCGTTCTCAAGATTGCTTTGGCTATTCGGGGTCTTTTGTTTTTCCAAACAAATTTTGAAATTTTTTGTTCTAGTTCTGTGAAAAATGCCAGTGGTAGTTTGATAGGGATTGCATTGAATCTGTAGATTTCTTTGGGTAGTAGAGTCATTTTCACAATATTGATTCTTCCAATCCAGGAGCATGGTATATCTCTCCATCTATTTGTATCATCTTTAATTTCTTTCATCAGTGTCTTATAATTTTCTGCATACAGGTCTTTTGTCTCCTTAGGTAGGTTGTAAGTTCATTTCTAATTTTAAAATTTTCATAAATATTTCATATTCTATTTCTGATCATTTCAGTATTTTAAGTCTTGTAAGTCTAATTTTTTGTGTGTACCATTGTGTACTAAATACTGTTGTGTACTACTTTGGCTTGTTTTCTTTAGTGTGTGGCTAAGCTAAATCTGTGGGAAAACAAAGGACCTAAATTGTGTATGCTTTCCTTCAGATGTGATTTTGCATTTGCTTCCAGTGAGGCAGTACCAAACCCATTGGCACCACTGTAGCCCTGGCAAGGTTCCTGACTGAATGCAGTTTGTCTTTGTCTTATTTTCAGCACTCAGACAAGTTTGCTTCTTGCCTGATACTTCCTGCTCATTTCCTGCTTTTGTTTCAGCTCAATTTTTTTTCCCCCTTGTGTGAGTGTAGAGGGATGGGACCTGGAAATTTCTCTTATATAGCACAACCCAGCAATGAATTAAATCGTTTGTTTTCTTCAGAATCTAGTGTTTTGTATTGGGAGAACACTTAAGAGTATCTGTCCCACCATAGTGCAGAAGTGCAAGTCTGTTTGGATTTACTTTTTCCATCTTATTTTGTGCTTTCTATTTTTTTCTTTTTCTATGCTATGCTTCTTTCCCATCCTTATCCCTTTCCTGGTCTTCCTTTTGGCTTCCTTTTGGTTGAATTTTCTATTTTCTTTCTACTGATTTGAAATTTAAACATTCTAAGTTTTTGATTATCCTTAAAAATTTAACATACTTAACATCTAAAAATTGTACATATCTGTACCCTCTTTCCAAACAACACAAAGATGTTAAAATATATTAATTTTAATCAAATTCCTCCAAATTCCTCTTTATATAACCTCCAAATTGGATATTGTTAGTATTTTATATAGTTAATGTTCGGGTTTACTCACATATTTATCTTTATCATATATATATTTTAACATTTAGATACTTGGGGTCATAGAAAATAAAACAAATTTTAAAAATTAGGTACTTATTTTTACTGAGGTATGATAGAAAATAGATAGATAGTGATTAATTAAAGAACCCAAAGCATAAAATATATTCTATTAGGATAAAATTATGCAAGGGAAAAAGAGTAAAAATATGGGATCAAGGAGAAAAGAAATGACATAAACTTTCTGACTGTTAAAGGTTATATGTATTTTGAAATTGATAATGTAATGGTGGGTTTCAAGTTGTTATGGTATTTAGATTCCATTGGATGTACTTAGAAGGGTGATACAGCCATTTTTTTTTTTATGTCAGGATTTAGAGTATGCTGGAAATTGCACCCTCTTAATATAATGCTATGAAAAATTTTAATATCAACTTAAAAATGTGCAAGGCAGTATACAGTTTTACAAAATTCTCTTGGGGGGTTTGAAGACCACTGCTCCAACAAACCGTGAGTGTCTATATTCTTACACCCTCTCTATGCAGAGTTTAGACTATTTTTACATTGTCTCAAGTGGCTGGACTCACTAGAAGTTTGTATGGTCTTAAATCTCTATTTGCGTTTACTAGGGCTTTACACACTTAACAAAGCCTTTCCAACATTTACTGTAGAGTACCTTTACTATAGATAATATGTTTTATAAGTTTACTACAGGACTTGGGCTGCATGGAAAGAGAAGGTACAAAATTACTTTTTTGTCAGTACCCTTCTCCAGCAGGATGCTAGGCAGAGTTTCCACCCTAGGTGGGATATCTAAATCAGACCTTTTGTCCTATGCTTTTTACAGTGGAAAGGGAATGGTGACAAGGTGCAAGAAGAGGACTTTGCCTGTGAAGCACACTTTAGGTTGTGTAGCTTCCCAACTAGAGTCCCCACCAGCAGCTGATGTACCTAGCTGATTTGGAGTAATAATCCTTCCCTGTTTTGTTCTTTCCTGCTGTGGAGAATAAAGTCCTGGCCATAGATATAAAACCGATGGATGGGCAGAAAGGCCATATCATTATCAACATAATCATCTGCATCAATGATCCTGTCCATTAATGTAAATATTTGTGAATATCTTTTAGTTCTCTAATTCAGTAGAGAAAATATTAAGGAGTACGGGTCTAAATGTAATTTTATTTTGACTTCCTTCACAAAAATATTTTTCTCATATTGAGTGGTTTATATCTGACCACTATAAAGTTTTACACCTGGTTTTATGTGTCAATATCTTTTATTTAATATAAAATCATTTACCAAAAATTAAAACGTAACGAATTTGTAGAATGATATACATTGAATTAATATATATGCATTTAAAGACTATGTGTATTGGATGCTACCATCTTATCCCTAGGCTGGCCAACTGTGGGCAGTGACTCATCTCTAATTTCTCCAGCTCTTCCCTTTCTGAATTTACCTACTGGATGGCTCATTCTGCAGGCATCTGTTCTCAGTAGGTAGTCCATTGGAAAGAATTTATTCAAGGTAAAGCACTCATTGCTGATAAACGTAACTGCATTATAATTCTAGGGAATTTATTTTTAATTTGCAAAAATTCCTTAATAATTCACAGAAGTGACTCTAATGGAGACACATAAAACATCAGGTTAAGGTTAATAGGAGGGGGTGAGGATGTTTGTATATATGTGACTAGTGCCAGAAACCTCAAATCATACTTTATAGGGAATTATCCATTCTGATTATACTTAAGACAAAAATACTTAAAAAATTATTTTAAAAATTGTATTTAGGGGCAATTTTTTTCCCAACAGAATATACCAGAACATATTTCTGGTGAGTTAGTTAACAAATTACAAACTGAACTAAAAAACTGTTAAAAAATAAATATATGGAAATAACACTTTTGCAGAGGTGAACATATATAGCCACAAGCATGGTTACAACCACGGTTATAATTTGAAGATGGAGGATATGCTGGAAAATCCACACTAGTAGCTAAGTGATTAAAAAAAATTAAAATGAAACTTATTCCACAAAGATGAAAAATTCTGTTTCCAGTAGCATATTTTAAAAAATGTATGACATAGCACTTGATTTAACTTAGTTATTATCAGCAGTGACATTAGTTTTATACATATGTATGTATGTTTGCACATTTGAATGTGTACACAGGCCAAAAATGAAAGAATATCAGTATGATCACTATTGTCCTCTCAAACTTTTTCATGTAGTGCTCTGAAAGATGCTATTATCTTTCACATACAGGAAAAACTGTTAAAAGTATTGTTCAGTTACTTTCTGAGATTTGAAGCAGAAATCACAAAGAAAGAGACTATTCTATTAGGATAGTGGGTTTATAGACATTTTGGTTTATAAATTTTTAAAATAAAATATTTGGTGTAGTTATTTGGTCTGTCAATAGAAGTAGTTTAAATGCCCCTTTCTTCCAATTCCCTGTAGCTAACTTCAAGATATAATTAAAAATCAGTAGATTTTGTTTTGGGAATTATGCAGCATAACTGCATATTGTATGTGAAGTTAGAAGGGAGGTGATCTGATTATGATTATGTTTATGATAATTATATATACTCTTCCAAATATATTTGTTTACTCTGTGCAACTGTTTATTCTGTGCAACAGAATATATTTGTTTATTCTGTGCAACTGAATCCTGCTCTTGTCAGAGAATTTTCCTATATGATTTTAACATAAGCAAACACTTCTGTAGAAATATAATGTTAAGCACTAGCTTAGGACTAGCTTAGGAGACAAATGTGGTGGAATCAATTTCCCATTTTCATTACCTGTTTCATCATCTTAACAGAGCCAATTATGTTGGCAAAATGGTACTGCCAGAAGTGATATTAACATATTTTTTCACTGTTTAAAATATGGAGATTATATTTCTTTATTTTTAAAAAATTTGTTATACTTGTTCCACAAACAAGTATGGGTCTTTTGTGAGGCACATAGTATGATAGTTAGTACAGATTTTGGAAAATCAGAAAGACTTGAGCTGCTTATTAGCTATGTAACTTGATTTCTGTGAACTTCGGTTTCCTCATTGGTGAGGAAATGCATGCAAAATATTTAGCTCAAAGCAAGGTACACAGTAAGCTAGACAACAACCGAAACATTAAGAAGAAAACTATCAGTAATCATGAAAAACTCATTCAAAGAAAATCACTTAAAGCAAATTCAGTAGTGATCACTGAAAGACTGATTATAACTATTTATTGATTTCATCTTCCATACTTACTTTTTACCTTCCCTCTGACCACTAAAAATGATATACAAATTGAATGCTTTCAAAATATAGATAATAACAGATCTATGATTCAAATGAACAGTATTTTGTGTTATAGGCAGTGAATAAATTTTTATGTGCCCTCATTTAAAAATGAGACGACTAAATGACAACTGTATGAAACTATATGAGACAACTATGTGAAAGTGATGAACATCAGTCCCCAGTGGTATGGGCAAGAGAGCTAACTGTGTGCATGAGTGCTATCAGCAGAGCAATGACTCAGTCCTGGACTCAGAAACTTAAGAGTCCTACAGATATATCAAAGTAACTGCAACCTCGTTGGAAAATAATAAACAACACTTAACTGTCCCTCCCCGAGTAGTTTACAGTAGGGGAAACTATTCACATAGGAATAGTGAGATTAAATTGAATTATAGGGGAAAAAAGGGCTCTAGGCCATTGTCCTACCAAAGTCCCTTCACCATGAATTATCTTGAGTTCTTGGAGTCCAAAGATCTTTGGGGTGTGAACTGGTATGTTTTAAATAAATAACGCAAATTAGGAAGTGGTTATGTATTTGTATTTTACAGAGTGACACATTTTTTTTGGCAGAGGGTGGATAAGGGTATATCAAAACCTCCAGTTTTTAAAAGAAATATAAGCACATTTATGAAAACACCTATCTATTGAAATTTTCTTCATGAGTTTTTTCAGTTTCTAGATATACCCATTCTATGTAATTTAAATACAAACGTATATATCCAAAGATCAATTTTGTTTCTTAGTAGTTTTATAATGTATGCTATGATGTTTTAGCCTGCAAGTATCTATCTATACTGAGTGCTGCAGGGTATATACTGCAAAAAGGCCAGGAGATGCCATAATCATTGACTATGATATAAATGGCACCTCTAGAATTAGGTAAAACTTCAGGCTTATCTATATTAACATGCATTTATTGGTCTCACTAAGTAAATACAAAAATAATTAATTGAAAATATTGTTTCTTTCAAACTGTGAGTTAAAAGTAAAAAAAATTTAGGGCTTCCCTGGTGGTGCAGTGGTTGAGAGTCCTCCTGCCGATGCAGGGGACATGGGTTCGTGCCCCAGTCCGGGAAGATCCCACATGCTGCGGAGTGGATAGGCCCGTGAGCCATGGCCGCTAGGCCTGTGCGTCCGGAGCCTGTGCTCCGCAACGGGAGAGGCCACATCAGTGAGAGGCCAGCGTACTGCAAAAAAAAAAAAAAAAGTAAAAAAATTTATTAATGACTCGTAGTAATTCCAAAGTGTGGGCAAAATGTTTCAACTTACAACTGATAATATCCATATTCCCTTCGTAGTGCTTCAAATACACTAAGTCGATAAAGTCTCAGGGGGATATTGAGCCCATGGCAAAACTTTGTGTAATGGTATGACATATGAATGTGTCCTGAAACAAATCAAATCATAAAGATTGCAACAATTATTTAATATTGTTCTTTGTATTGCTCCCCAAAGAATTTCACTGCATAAGGTTGGACTGTATTTGGAAAAAGCAGGGCTTTGAAGTCTTAAGAATTTATCACCAAGTCAACTTGCATTTTCAGTGTTAAAGAAACATTAGATGTATAATTATAAGTGCAAGGCAACAAAAGCAAAAATAAACGAGTGGGACTACATCAAACTAAAATGCGTCTGCACAGAAAAGGAAACTATCAACAAAATGAAAAGGTGACCTACAGAATGGGAGAAGATATTTGCAAATCATATATCTAACACGGGTTAATATAATCATAAGTGTGACAGAATCAGAAAGGAATCTTGATATTATCTAACCTTTGAACTTTTAGATGAAGAAATTGAAGCCTAACATTAAATTACATGTAGAACTAGAGATATGTGTAGAACTAGAACCTGGATTTCCAGTACAGTATTGTGTCTACTACCCCACACTGACTAGGTAATATATTCTGAAAAATATATTGACTTAGCAGCCTGTGGTGTAAGGCCTAAAATGAAAGGCCAATATATGTGCTGCTTTGACATCTGGTAAAACTGGGAGGGTTGTGAATGGCCTAACTGCAAGTTCCTCTCCCCACTCTGTTCCCACAGATAAGAACCCTTAGTCCAACAACCCTCCTTATCAGCAGGATCAGACACAATGCCTACTTATACCTGAGTAGTGCATTTCAGTTCCCTGCTACCCTGCAGAATTATTCCAACAACCAATCAGATCCTCCTGCAGAAATCAGGGGTCACCTCAACGTCTTGATACTACAAAGCCTGCCTTGCACAACCCCTAGTTATTCACTCTGTTCCTGAGTGCAACTCCCATGTCGCACTGCATGACATGGTGCATCCTTGAGAGTTTAGCTAAGCTACTCCATGGTACTGCTGCCTCAGTATCCGTTTTGTTTGGCCGAGCAGCCTGCAGGGGCCTTAAACTAACACTAGTCCTCTCATGTAAGGACACCCCCAGATAACAGCCCTCAGAGTCAAGCAAATGTAAGTTCCTGATATGACTTCCCCAACAGCACTTCTGCTCAACTGTCTCTCCCACTTCCCAGGGCCTTCCCCTTGTGAGCACCTAAGGTAAGATGCCCCCTGTGGAGCTTACTGGAAACCCTGCTCTTTTTGGTTCCAATTGATCAATCTGGCCTTAGCCCAGGAACCCCAAAGCACTCCACCCACAGACACTAATAAAGGCATGTGCCTCAGGTCCTGCCTCTCTCTGTCTGCAGCCTGCCTTGACCTCCCCACATGGGGCCCTTGAGGTGTGCTGTACACTTCCTCCTCAACCCGTGAGTAATAAACTTCTCTATTTCAATTTCTCTTGTGGTCATTTGTAGAACCTGGCTCGCTATTGGCACCCTGCGCTCCACTAACAACTGTTAATTTAACAAAGTCTTAACAGTCCTTCCTGGGCTGTGATTAAGGATTAACAAAGTGCTGTTGATCTCATTTGTCTAGTGCTGGTGTCATGTGTTTGACCACCACCATAACCCTAGAGCAGGAATCCCTTCCTCACCAATGGGGTGAATGAGTCAATTAAAATGCACCCCTGGGGCTTCCCTGGTGGCGCAGTGGTTGAGAGTCCGCCTGCCGATGCAGGGGACATGGGTTCGTGCCCCGGTCCGGGAGGATCCCACATGCCGCGGATCGGCTGGGCCCGTAAGCCATGGCCGCTGAGCCTGCACATCTGGAGCCTGTGCTCCGCAGCGGGAGAGGCCACAGCAGTGAGAGGCCCGCGTACCGCTTCTTAAAAAAAAAAAAAAATGCACCTCTGGAAGTGAATGCTACAAACATTCACTGGAAGGCAGACTAATTCTTCTCACAGTACAATGTGATTCAGAGACACTGTGGTATACTGGAAAAGGCATCAAATTTGGAATCAGGAGATCAGGTATAAGTCCTGGTTATACCATACATTGGCTGTGGTGACCTTGGGCATATCACAAAATTCCTCTGAATCTGTTTTCAAGTTTTTTGATGCCAAATCTAGTATACTTTCCATTATTACAGCTGACTTGCAGCAACAGCAGAAATATCTGAAATGCTAATGAAACTGTATTATTAGTATCATACAATCATGAATGAAACAGTCCAATGTTTGGATTTTCATTTGTTATGGGCCATGTTCAAATCCCAAGAAGGTCATGGACAGGTGTTCTTTGTGGATAAGAACTTCAAGGCCTCTCTACAAGATGAAACTGCTTTACCTTTCTGGGCTTTTCTACAATCTCACCCCCATCCCAGATTTCAAAATCGGTTTAATAAAAGGAGGTAAAATTAACCTACAGAGTTCTAAATAAATGATAAGGTGATGGCAGATATGTGGGCCATTTGTTTTGATGAGTGAAATGCAGCTTGGAGACTCTAAGAATCAAAGACTCAGTGATGTGGAATTTTACAAATGCAGCTGTTTAAGTTTGCATTACTCCAACATTCACATTTACCAGCTCCTTCTAATAAAGTTATTATTAGCCAAACAGTAGGACTCAATTTTTAAAAGCCGCTTATGAGGTATAATTTACATACCGTGACGTCTAGCAGTCTTAATAAGTGTCAGGCCTATACTGTGCTGTACCAGAGTTCAGAATCCCTCACCCCACTCCTGTCTTCTTCCTGTTCCTCCTTCTTTCTACCAGCTAACAGTCTTTCTCATTTCATTCATGTTTTTCTCCTCCTGAGCTTTCACTCTACCCTCACCTCACCCTGATCTTCTCTCCCCTTTTAAGCCCTATTTGCCTCTTGCATTCTGTCTTTCTTTCTCTCACCTCTATGACTTTAAATTTCTACTCCATTACCTATATTTTTCTTTTCTCTGTTTTTATTCTCCCTCTTCATTTCTGAGATAATGTATTTGAAAGTGTTTCTAAAACCACAATATAATGTTATTTCACACTTACTCTTTAAAAAAGTCACATGCTGTTTGTTCTTAAGTCCTTACAGTAAGTGTCTACAGTGTTCCTGTTATCTAGTGTATTATGACTAAGATAAATCTACTGACTTCCCATCAACAAGGCATGCTTAATCTTTTTATTCCACCTAATGGAGGAGGTGAATCCACGAGTTCAGTCCCCTCAGTAACCGAAGGCACACATCTGCAGGAGAGCTGACCAAGTTCAGAGTGTGGTATTCATTTAAAACAGAATAAAGGTAATTGGAATTGAACTCTTGACTAATAAAGGAGGAAGTTTTAAGCTTTTTATAAAAATTTCAACTTGATTTGAACCTATAAAATACAAAGTGTCCACATAATACAGATTTAATAAACTCAAATCACTAAGATAGAAAACTAAAAGTGTACTCATACAGTGAAAGTCCAATATTAAACAGTAAATTACCGAATCAATTTTTTGTACCACACTGTACAGTTTCAATGATTTGTCCCATGTGACCCTGTTTTCAGGTTTGTAGAGGAAATCAGATAGTTTAGATGTTGATTCTGGAATTATTCCTTCAACATGATATCTATAGTTAACAAAATAAAGAAAATTCGAAATTTAATAAGTTTAGTCTAAGCTGAAAATATAATGCTATCACAGTATAAAGCACACTAATTTAGCAAATAATGTAAAGAAAACTTGAAGGTAATATCAGCAATTTAAAATAGTAATATTCAATTGGAAGTAGCCAGGTTTATATAAATATGCATTGTAATAATTAATATAAATTATTTAAAAATTCATTTTTCTACAAATTTTGTTTATAATGTTTCTATAGTTGTCTTTTTAAAGGGGCTACTTTCATTTAGAATTTTTCTAAACTCTTTCTCACAAACATTTACCTACTGTATTTATCATAAGCCAACAGTAATTGATGAGAAGTTTGTGTGGTTGTGCAATATCTTGTGGCCTTAATTCGCGAGCCTCTCACTGTTGGGGCCTCTCCCGTCACGGAGCACAGGCTCCGGATGCGCAGGCTCAGCAGCCATGGCTCACGGGCCCAGCCGCTCCGCGGCATGTGGGATCTTCCCAGACCGGGGCACGAATCCGTGTCCCCTGCATCGGCAGGTGGACTCTCAACCACTGCGCCACCAGGGAAGCCCGTGGCCTTAATTCTTAATTGAAGGATGTAATATGGTCTAAAGCAGTGGTCAGCAAACTTTTCAGTAAAGGGCCAGATGGTAAATAATTAAGGCTTTGCAAGCTTCATGTTCTATGTTGCAACTATTCAACTTTGCTAGTGTATCAGTGAAGCAGCCATAGACGATATATAATGGGCACGCTTGTGTTACAATTAAACTCCATTTATGGAGAGCCGGAGGAAGATGGCAGAAGAGTAAGACGCGGAGATCACCTTCCTCCCCACAGATACATCAGAAGTTCATCTACACGTGGAACAACTCCAACAGAACACCTACTGAACGCTGACAGAAGACCTCAGACCCCCCAAAAGGCAAGAAACTCCCCACATACCTGGGTAGGTCAAAAGAAAAAAGAATAAACAGAGACAATAGGATATGGACGGGACCTGCACCAGTGGGAGGGAGCCGTGAAGGAGGGAAGGTTTCTACACACTACAAGCCCCTTCGAGGGCGGAGACTGCAGGTGGCGGAGGGGGAAAGCTTCGGAGTAGCGGAGGAGAGCACAGCAACAGGGGTGTGGAGGGCAAAGCAGAGAGATTTTGGCACAGAGGATCGGTGCCCTCAGGCACACACCAGCCCGAGAGACTTGTCTGCTCGGCCGCCAGAGCGGGCGGGGCTGGGAGCTGAGGCTCGGGTATCGGCTTTCAGTCGGAGCGCAGGGAGAGGTCTGGGGCTGGCGGCAGGAAGAGACCCTGAAGGGGTTAGTGCTAGCCCGGAGGGAGTCCGGGGAAAGGGTCTGGAGCTACCGGAGAGGCAAGAGACTTTTTTCCCTTTTGTTGCCTGGTGCGCGAGGAGAGGGCATTCCCCTCCCTCCCCTCTGCCTGAGTGAGCCAGAGCCCCCGAATCAGCGGCTCCTTTAAACCCGTCCTGTCTGAGCGAAGAACGGACGCCCTCCGGCGACCTACGCGCAGAGGCGGGGCCAGGTCCAAGGCTGAGACCCGGGAGCTGTGAGAGCAGAGACAGGGAAATCTCTCTGTGCAGCCTCCGAGGCAGCGGATTAAAGCTCCACGGTCCATTTGATGTGCCCTGCGTCTGTGGAGTGCATGAATGGACAGCGAATCATCCCAAATTGAGGAAGTGGACCTTGAGGACAAGATTTAAGACTTTCCCCCCCTTTTTTTCCCTCTTTTTACAACGAATTATCTCAAATTAAGGAGGTGGACTTAGCAAGATTTCAGACTTTTCGCCCTTTTCCTCTTTTTACAACGAATTATCCCAAATCGAGGAGGTGGACTTGGAGAGCAAGATTTTTGATTTTGCCCCCTGCTCTCTTTTTGTGAATGTGTATGTGTAATCTTCTGTGTAAGATTCTCTCTGTATAGCTTTGCTTCCACCATATGTCCCAGGGTTCTTTCGGTCCGTGTTTTTTTTCAATAATTACTTTTTAATTTTAATAACGCTACTATATTTCATACTTTATTCTATTGTACTTTACCTGCTCTTTCTTTTTTTCCTCCCTTCCCTTCCTCCCTCCCTCCCTCCGCTCCTCCTTTCCTTCTTTCTTTTTCTTTCCTCCATCCCTCCCTCCCTCCCACCCTTCTTCTTTCCACTTTCTTTTTCTTTCCTTCCTCCCTCCCTCCCTCCCTCCTGTCTTTCTTTCTTTCCTTCCTCCCTCCCTCCCTCTCTTCTTCCATTCACTCTTCCTTTTGCTTTCATTCCTCCCTCCCTCCCTCCTTTCTTTCCTTTCTTTCCATCCTTCCTCCCTCCCACCTTTCTTTCTTTCTTCCTTCCTTCCTTCCTTACTTCCCTTCTTCCTTTCTTTCAATCTCTCTTTCTTTCTTCTACTAATTATTTCTTTCTACTTTTTCTCACTGTTATTCTGAGCCGGGTGGATGAAAGGCTCTTGGTGCTGCAGCCAGGAGTTAGTGCTGTGCCTCTGAAGTGGGAGAGCCAACTTCAGGACACGGGTCCACAAGAGACCTCCCAGCTCCACATAATATCAAGCAGCGAAAATCTCCCAGGGATCTCCATCTCAACACCAGCACCCAGCTTCAGTCAACGACCAGCAAGCTACAGTGCTGGTCACCCTATGCCAAGCAACTAGCAAGGCAGGAACACAACCCCACCCATTAGCAGAGAGGATACCTAAAAACATAATAAGGCCACAGGCACCCCAAAACACACCACCAGACGTGGACCTGTCCACCAGAAAGACAAGATCGAGCTTCAACCACCAGAACACAGGCATTAGTCCCCCCCACCAGGAAGCCTACACAACCTACTGAAACAACCTAAGCCACGGGGGACAGACACCAAAAACAACGGGAACTACGAACCTGCAGACTGCAAAAAGGAGACCCCAAACACAGTAACATAAGCAAAATGAGAAAGCAGAAAAACACACAGCAGGTGAAGGAGCAAGATAAAAACCTACCAGACCTAACAAATGAAGAGGTAATAGGCAGTCTACCTGAAAAAGAATTCAGAATAATGATAGTAAAGATGATCCAAAATCTTGGAAATAGGATAGACAAAATGCAAGAAACAGTTAACAAGGACCTAGAAGAACTAAAGATGAATCAAGCATCGATTAAAAACACAATAAATGAAATGAAAAATACTCTAGATGGGATCAATAGCAGAATAACTGAGGCAGAAGAACGGATAAGTGAGGTGGAAGATAAAATAGTGGAAATAACTGATGCAGAGCAAAATAAAGAAAAAAGAATGAAAAGAATAGAGGACAGTCTCAGAGACCTCTGGGACAACATTAAACGCACCAACATTCGAATTATAGGGGTTCCAGAAGAAGAAGAGAAAAAGAAAGGGACTGAGAAAATATTTGAAGAGATTATAGTTGAAAACTTCCCTAATGTGGGAAAGGAAATAGTTAATCAAGTCCAGGAGGCACAGAGAGTCCCATACAGAATAAATCCAAGGAGAAATACGCCAAGACACATATTAATCAAACTGTCAAAAATTAAACACAAAGAAATCATATTAAAAGCAGCAAGGGAAAAACAACAAATAACACACAAGGGAATCCCCATCAGGTTAACAGCTGATCTCTCAGCAGAAACTCTACAAGCCAGAAGGGAGTGGCAGGACATAATGAAAGTGATGAAGGAGAGAAACCTGCAACCAAGATTACTCTACCCAGCAAGGATCTCATTCAGATTTGATGGAGAAATTAAAACCTTTACAGACAAGCAAAAGCTGAGAGAGTTCAGCACCACCAAACCAGCTTTACAACAAATGCTAAAGGAACTTCTCTAGGCAAGAAACACAACAGAAGGAATATACCTACAATAACGAACCCAAAGCAGTTAAGGAAATGGGAATAGAAACATACATATCAATAATTACCTTAAATGTAAATGGACTAAATGCTCCCACCAAGAGACACAGAGTGGCTGAATGGATACAAAAACAAGACCCATATATATGCTGTCTACAAGAGACCCACTTCAGACCTAGAGACACATACAGATTGAAAGTAAGGGGATGGAAAAAGATATTCCATGCAAATGGAAATCAAAAGAAAGCTGGAGTAGCAATTCTTATATCAGACAAAATAGACTTTAAAATAAAGACTATTAGAAGAGACAAAGAAGGACACTACATAACGATAAAGGGATCGATCCAAGAAGAAGATATAACAATTGTAAATATTTATGCACCCAACATAGGAGCACCTCAATACATAAGGCAAATACTAACAGCCATAAAAGGGGAAATCGACAGTAACACAATCATAGTAGGGGACTTTAACACCCCACTTTCACCAATGGACAGATCATCCAAAATGAAAATAAATAAGGAAACACAAGCTTTAAATGATACATTAAACAAGATGGACTTAATTGATATTTATAGGACATTCCACCCAAAAACAACAGAATACACATTTTTCTCAAGTGCTCATGGAACATTCTCCAGGATAGATCATATCTTGGGTCACAAATCAAGCCTTGGTAAATTTAAGAAAATTGAAATTGTATCAAGTATCTTTTCCGACCACAATGCTATGAGACTAGACATCAATTACAGGAAAAGATCTGTAAAAAATACAAACACATGGAGGCTAAAGAATACACTACTCAATAATGAAGTGATCACTGAAGAAATCAAAGAGGAAATTAAGAAATACTTAGAAACAAATGACAATGGAGACACGACGACCCAAAACCTATGGGACGCAGCAAAAGCAGTTCTAAGGGGGAAGTTTATAGCAATACAATCCCACCTTAAGAAACAGGAAACATTTCGAGTAAACAACCTGACCCTGCACCTAAAGCAATTAGAGAAAGAAGAACAAAAAACCCCCAAAGTTAGCAGAAGGAAAGAAATCATAAAGATCAGATCAGAAATAAATGAAAAAGAAATGAAGGAAACGATAGCAAAGATCAACCAAACTAAAAGCTGGTTCTTTGAGAAGATAAACAAAATTGACAAACCATTAGCCAGACTCATCAAGAAAAGAAGGGAGAAGACTCAAATCAGTAGAATTAGAAATGAAAAAGGAGAAGTAACAACTGACACTGCAGAAATACAAAAGATCATGAGAGATTACTATAAGCAACTCTATGCCAATAAAATGGACAACCTGGAAGAAATGGACAAATTCTTAGAAATGCACAACCTACCAAGACTGACTCAGGAAGAAATAGAAAATATGAATAGACCAATCACAAGCACTGAAATTGAAACTGTGATTAAAAACCTTCCATCAAACAAAAGCCCAGGACCAGATGGCTTCACAGGCGAATTCTATCAAACATTTAGAGAAGAGCTAACACCCATCCTTCTCAAACTCTTCCAAACAATATCAGAGGAAGGAACACTCCCAAACTCATTCTACGAGGCCACCATCACCTTGATACCAAAACCAGGCAAGGATGTCACAAAGAAAGAAAACTACAGGCCAATATCACTGATGAA
This sequence comes from Hyperoodon ampullatus, assembly GCF_949752795.1. Lineage (NCBI taxonomy): Eukaryota > Metazoa > Chordata > Mammalia > Artiodactyla > Ziphiidae > Hyperoodon > Hyperoodon ampullatus. Next base: position 70,257,042 of record NC_136926.1, read on the forward strand.
CATAGATGCAAAAATCCTCAACAAAATACTAGCAAACAGAATCCAACAGCACATTAAAAGGATCATACACCATGATCAAGTGGGGTTTATTCCAGGAATGCAAGGATTCTTCAATATATGCAAATCAATCAATGTGATACACCATATTAACAAGTTGAAGGAGAAAAACCATATGATCATCTCAATAGATGCAGAGAAAGCTTTCGACAAAATTCAACACCCATTTATGATAAAAACCCTGCAGAAAGTAGGCATAGAGGGAACTTTCCTCAACATAATAAAGGCCATATATGACAAACCCACAGCCAACATTGTCCTCAATGGTGAAAAACTGAAACCATTTCCACTAAGATCAGGAACAAGACAAGGCTGCCCACTCTCACCACTCTTATTCAACCTAGTTTTGGAAGTTTTAGCCACAGCAATCAGAGAAGAAAAGGAAATAAAAGGAATCCAAATTGGAAAAGAAGAAGTAAAGCTGTCACTGTTTGAAGATGACATGATACTATACATAGAGAATCCTAAAGATGCTACCGAAAAACTACTAGAGCTAATCAATGAATTTGGTAAAGTAGCAGGATACAAAATTAATGCACAGAAATCTCTGGCATTCCTGAACACTAATGATGAAAAATCTGAAAATGAAATCAAGAAAACACTCCCATTTACCATTGCAACAAAAAGAATAAAATATCTAGGAATAAACCTACCTAAGGAGACAAAAGACCTGTATGCAGAAAATTATAAGACACTGATGAAAGAAATTAAAGATGATTTAAATAGATGGAGAGATATACCATGCTCCTGGATTGGAAGAATCAATATTGTGAAAATGACTCTACTACCCAAAGCAATCTACAGATTCAATGCAATCCCTATCAAACTACCACTGGCATTTTTCACAGAAGTAGAACAAAAAATTTCAAAATTTGTTTGGAAAAACAAAAGACCCCGAATAGCCAAAGCAATCTTGAGAACGAAAAACGGAGCTGGAGGAATCAGGCTGCCTGACTTCAGACTATACTACAAAGCTACAGTAATTAAGACAGTGTGGTACTGGCATAAAAACAGAAAGATAGATCAGTGGATCAGGATAGAAAGCCCAGAGATAAACCCACGCACATATGGCCAACTTATCTTTGATAAAGGAGGCAGGAGTGTACAGTGGAGAAAGGACAGCCTCTTCAATAAGTGGTGCTGGGAAAACTGGACAGGGACATGTAAAAGTATGAGATTAGATCATTCCCTAACACCATACACAAAAATAAGCTCAAAATGGATTAAAGACCTAAATGTAAGGCCAGAAACTATCAAACTCTTAGAGGAAAACATAGGCAGAACACTCTATGACATAAATCACAGCAAGATCCTTTTGGACCCACCCCCTAGAGAAATGGAAATAAAAACAAAGATAAACAAATGGGACCTAATGAAACTTCAAAGCTTTTGCACAGCAAAGGAAACCATAAACAAGACCAAAAGACAACCCTCAGAATGGGAGAAAATATTTGCAAATGAAGCAACTGACAAAGGATTAATCTCCAAAATTTATAAACAGCTCATGCAGCTCAATAGCAAAAAAACAAACAACCCAATCCAAAAATGGGCAGAAGACTTAAATAGGCATTTCTCCAAAGAAGATATACAGACTGCCAACAAACACATGAAAGAATGCTCAACATCATTAATCATTAGAGAAATGCAAATCAAAACTACAATGAGATATCATCTCACACCAGTCAGAATGGCCATCATCAAGAAATCTAGAAACAATAAATGCTGGAGAGGGTGTGGAGAAAAGGGAACACTCTTGCACTGCTGGTGGGAATGTGAATTGGTACAGCCACTATGGAGAACAGTATGGAGGTTCCTTAAAAAACTAAAAATAGAACTACCATATGACCCAGCAATCCCACTACTAGGCATATACCCTGAGAAAACCATAATTCAAAAAGAGACATGTACCAAAATGTTCATTGCAGCTCTATTCACAATAGCCCGGAGCTGGAAACAACCTAAGTGTCCATCATCGGATGAATGGATAAAGAAGATGTGGCACATATATACAATGGAATATTACTCAGCCATAAAAAGAAACGAAACTGAGCTATTTGTAATGAGGTGGATAGACCTAGAGTCTGTCATACAGAGTGAAGTAAGTCAGAAAGAGAAAGACAAATACCGTATGCTAACACATATATATGGAATTAAAAAAAAAAAATGTCGGGCTTCCCTGGTGGCGCAGTGGTTGAGAGTCCGCCTGCCGATGTAGGGGACACGGGTTCGTGCCCCGGTCCGGGAAGATCCCACGTGCTGCGGAGTGGCTGGGCCCGTGAGCCATGGCCACTGGGCCTGCGCGTCCGGAGCCTGTGCTCCACGATGGGAGGGGCCACAACAGTGAGAGGCCTGCGTACCGCAAAAAAAAAAAAAAAAAAAAAAAAAAAAAAAATGTCATGAAGAACCTAGGGGTAAAACGGGAATAAAGACACAGACCTACTTGAGAATGGACTTGAGGATATGGGGAAGGGGAAGGGTAAGCTGTGACAAAGGGAAAGAGAGGCATGGACATATATACACTACCAAACGTAAGGTAGATAGATAGTGGGAAGCAGCCGCAGAGCACAGGGAGATCAGCTCGGTGCTTTGTGACCGCCTGGAGGGGTGGGATGGGGAGGGTGGGAGGGAGGGAGATGCATGAGGGAGGGGATGTGGGAACAGATGTATATGTATGACTGATTCACTTTGTTATAAAGCAGAAACTAATAAAAAAAAAAATTTAAAAAAAAAAACAAAAAACTCCATTTATGGACACTGACTTCTGAATTTCATTTATTTTCCACATGTCAAGATTTGAGAAGTAACTAACCTTTATGTTAATTCATCAATAGAATTGGGTTGGGCTATCACAATCAATGAAGTTACGACAATGTGAGAAAACTGGATTAAAACCCACTATTTAGCAGTACGTTGTTAAATGAAAATGAAATCTGAATAATATTGGCCATATTTCCTCTCTCTGTTAATCATTCTTTCTAAACTAAGGAGATAGGTTTAAGTAAAATAAAAATTTTAAACCTCTAAAAAGTTAAAATTTTTGGAGGAAGTGAGGTAAAAACTAAATGCTATAATTACAGAAAATAGTTGTTATATTTATGAAGAGTTCTTCCTCTGAACCTTGTTTTTATGATTTGGTAAACAAATAAGTCATTAGACTATTTTTTTCTATGTTAGTCTCTCTTTAAAAGCTCAGCTGGTCCCTAGTTTTCTCTGTGAGATATCCTAAAATTTTCTTAGTATGTAAGGTTTCCTTCCTTCAGATCTACAAAGTTTTAAGAGCTTATTATTAAACTCTATAGAAGACAGTGACAAAACAACCTGAATAGTTATCAGGTCCTTTGAAAAAGAAGGCAGATATAAAACAGTTAAAATTTAAGCACAAAACTATTGTTAAGGGGTTTGTATATACCTCCCTAGATTGCTTTTTTAAATTAATCTGTTCTCTCTCTAATTATATTGTAAATTTTGAGGATAAAGAGTTTTTGACCTTTTTGTATTTCTAACTAACATCGAATTAGGTATCTTTTATTAACCACCTACTATATATTTACTGATAATGACTACCCTTAATCTTTTAATAGCACTATTTTATTGACTGAGTGATCAAACATTTACTATTTATTATGTTGACGCTTGAACAACATGAAAGTTAGCAGTACTGAGCCCTTAACAACAGTTTTCGGAATATTACTCGGCCATAAAAAAGAATGAACTAATGCCATTTGCGGCAACATGGATGGACCCAGAGACTTTCATACTAAGTGAAGTAAGCCAGACAGAGAAAGACAAATGTGATTTCACATCACTTATATGTGGAATCTAAAATATGATACAAATGCACTTATTTACAGAACAGAAACAGACTCACAGACATAGAAAACAAACTTATGGTTACCAAAGGGGAAAGGGGGAGGGGGGAGGGATAAATTAGGAGTTTGGGATCAGCAGATATAAACTACTATATATAAAATAGATAAACAACAAGGTTTATAGCACAGGGAACTATATTCAATATCTTTTAAGAAACTATAATGGAAGAGAAAAAGAATGTGTTTGAGTTCATAATAATGCGTGATTGAAACTCTGACTGCCTCCCAATCCCATACTCTTTTCACTATATTATACTAATACATTGGGGGGTAGTTTACATATGTGTTTCTATGACTTGGATATGAAAATTGTTATGGGAGGAAAGAAGAGTCCCTAATATACATATAAGTTTATCAGCATTTGAGGATTTGTGATTTTTCATATCCTCTGTTTAGGATAGGGGTTGGCAAACTATGTCCCATAGGTCAAATCTAGCCTACTTCCTGCTTTTGTAAATAGTTTTTTTGAGACACAGCCATACTTATTCATTCATGTATTGTCTATGTCTACTTACGTATTGTGCTTTTGTGCTATCGTGGCAGAGCTAAGTAGTTAGAACAGAGGCCACAGGAGCTGCAAAGCCTAAAATATTTACTCTCTGTTTCTCTACTGAAAAAGTTTGCCAACTCCTGGTTTAGACTGTCTACTCAATGGCTAGTTGTTCATTTTCTGGTCATTTGTAAAGGTGAGAAAAGTTTGAGTTATTGGTATTATATGACTGCAAGGCAGAAATTATTTATTTTGCTTCCTATAAGATTATGAAATATAATTAAAGTTGTGTCTTGGGTAGAGGGTAGGTTACTAGTTAAAAAGTACCTTAGCTTAGCCTTCCCTGGTGGCACAGTGGTTAAGAATCTGCCTGCCAATGCAGGGGACACAGGTTCAAGCCCGGGTCCGGGAAGATCCCACACGCCGTGGAGCAACTAAGCCCGTGCGCCACAACTTCTGAGTCTGTGCTCTAGAGCCCGTGAGCCACAACTACTGAGTCTGCGTGCCACAACTACTGAAGCCTGTGCACCTAGAGCCCGTGCTCCGCAACAAGAGAAGCCACCAAAATGAGAAGCCCGCGCACCTCAACAAAGAGTAGCCCCCACTCGCCGCAACTAGAGAAAGCCCTTGGGCAGCAACGAAGACCCAACGCAGTCAAAAATAAACAAACCAAATTTTTAAAAATGAATTAAATCTATCTTAAAAAAAAAAAGTACCTTATCTTAATTCACTAGTTAGAGGTGTATTGGAGTTACTGGCTTTTTAAAAATATGTAAATATCATGCCTCTTTGAAAACATAAAACATCTCTATGTCTTGAATACTTGAATCTATCACTGAATGAGCAATTCAGTATCTACTGTGTTCAAGACTCTTCAGAGATATCAATTTTGTCATATTTGGATCTAAGAACTATATTTTTATATCTATTGATCATTAAAATGAATGGTTCTTTGGATATTTTACTAAGATCTATAATAAAGCTTCATGCTCATTATGAATAAAGTGACCAAGTCAAATTAAAAATATTTTAATTATTCTCTCTTGTCTCTCACAGTTTCTGACAAGCTTTAGCTGGTATGTGGGATAATTGATACGTGAAATTGTTTCTTACAGATCATCATTTCATGAAGCAATGAACACCTTTTAGGAAATGTGCATTTGTTTCAACATGCTTATTTGAACATGCATCTCTAAATCATTTTATAGCCTTTTATGGCTTCTGTGAATGAGTACTGCTGAACAGTAAACTAGGAGGATAAGGGAGGAGAAAACAGTAGAAAGTGCCTGTTTTTGCATACTAGACATTATAAACCTGGGGAAGCACCGGTAAGATGATAGGCTTTTTAGTGATCTTATTTTCGGCATTTCCTATGTGATAATTAGAGTCGGGAGTGGGACTTCCAGAGTGGCTATGTGAGGAGCTAAGGAAACCCTCTTCCACAGCCACTGAACTGGCGAACATTACTTTTAAAACCTACTTAAATTCCCTAGAAATTGACCTCACAGCACACAGGAAATGAAGAAACATTTATTCAAGAAAACCTACTAAATCTAGGTAGGAAAAGTCAGAGTCTGTGGCATTTGAGCCACGACCTCCTTCCAGCCACCCCCCTCCAGCCACCCCCCTCACTCTACGGTAGCTCTGCTCCAGCTGGGTGCAGACTAGAAGACAGGGGCTCCCTCTCCCCACGAGATCCAGCCTAGGGCTATGGTTTCATCCTGGGATCAGCAGGACGCTGACATCTCTCATCACCGAAACTCTCAGCTCATGTTGTAGAAGCTCTATTCCCCACATGCACTGCTCAGAAGACTAGGGTTTCCTGACACCCTGATCTCACTGGTAGGGTGAGGGCTTTGCCAAGGCACAGTAGGCTGTGAATCCTGGGGCCTAAATTGCCCCTCACCTCCCGAATAACAGGAGCAAACTGAGAAAGTCATGGTACCATCCTTCCCCTATGCTACCCACTTGCTCATGGAGTAGAAGTGTTACTTGGCTTCAGTGTATTAGTGCATAGGTCCCTACTCAGAGCCATCAGAGGGAATGTTAGGCTGCCCTTAATCAGAGTAATGAGAGTAGATATACGAGGTTGCCCACTCAGGAGAAATCAGAGTGGGTGTACTAGGCTGCCCCTCCTAAGGAACATTCAGAGTGAGGTACCAGGCTGTCCCTAACTGAGAAGCAATGGGAGCTTTGTACTAGGCTGCCCTTACTCAGACAAATCACGCTGGATATGCTAGGCTGCCGCTACTTAGGAGCAATCAGTCCAATATGTGGCTTGAACGACTTGCAAGCATTCCCCAAGCCATACACAGATTAAGTGGCGAAGGGCTGAAGTCTTACTGGCTCAAGAGACTTAAGCATAATCTCTGAGTCATCACTGACGGAGCAATAAGCTATTCTGACCACTTTAAAATAAAATCATACTCATCGCTGGTGGTTTGGAAGAATGTGTGTACCTCAAGGCTATGTCCTCTGGGGAATGACTGGTGACACAACTTCCAAGCTACCGGCCCCCTGGCTACATGCAGGGCAAAACCATAAAACTCCCTGAACTGTGAAAATAGTTTCCAAGCCACACACAGAATTGACAGTAAAGGGCAAAAATCGTACTGGCTTTGGGTGCTAAGCACAACTTGTGACCAATAATGGCTTGTGTTAACCTAGGGATGACCTATAGGACACCAGGCTAAAAGATGAGAACAAGGACAAAAATCAGGGCAGGTATATCTGAGGCTGCAGACTGGGTGGGGAACAGATTTCACGGAATTAGTCCAGACAAATCACTAAACAAATAAACGCCCAAGCAAGAAGAAGCCCTGGGTGAGTGAGTGGAATCTGTATCCAGAGTTGCTATATTACCTAAAATGTTCAGTTTTTTTTTTTTTTTAAGGATTAAAAAAAAATTGATTGATTTTGGCCGAGCCATGCAGCATGCAGGATCTCAGTTCCCTGACCAGGGATCGAACCTGCGCCCTCGGCAGTGCAAGTGCAGAGTCCTAACCACTGGACCTCCAAGGAATTCCCTAAAATGTCCAGTTTTCAAGAAAACTGTGAGGCATGCATGCAGAGAAACATGGAAAGTGTGATCTATACACTGGAAAAACAACAGGCAATAGAAACCATTTGTGGGATATATGGGTAAATTTAAAAATGAAATTATTTAGCTTAGTGTGTGACATACAGTAGATTAATAGGGGAGTTAATAGGGAACATAGGGGAATGTGTCAGCTGAACTGTGTGCTGGTAGGTCTGTATTTCATCTCTTGAGGGTAGAAAGGAAAAAAATTCCAACCAAAGAACTGGCCCCCTTCTCATGCATATAGGCAAGTGCTCAAAGCTAACCACAAAAGGAGCTTTTTGGGTGGGAAATTAATAAGAAAAGGTGAAAGTGCTGAGAAAATATCTTCAGGTTTTGTTGTTGTTGTTCTGTAGTTATAAGGGAAACAAATATGTTTAAATGCTTTCTATTTGGCAGCCAATATAACATAACTAAAGTCCATAAATTCATTCAGGAAATACTTATTAAGTGTTTATGTGACAGACACTGTTCTGGTGTTAGGGATACTACGATGAACAAGAGTTTATTTCTAGTCTGCTTCTTGTTCAAGTTCCTATTCTCAAGTTTATATTCTAATAAGAGAGACGTAATAAATAAGACAACAAATGAAGAAGATAAATTTCATCTAGTGATAGATGCTATGAAGAAGGTAACAGCAGAATAGGGTAGTAAACAGTGGCTTGGTGTATTTGAGAACTTTGACCAATTGGCCAGGAAGGTCACTCTGCAGAGAAGCAATGAAGCTGAGATCTTGAAAACAAAAATGACATCAGCCTTAGAAAGATTTGGGTGAAGAGCACGCTAGGCAAGAAAAGAGCAACTACGAAGGCTCTGAGACGGCTTTAAATTCAGTGCATTCGTGCAAACAGTAGTCCTACGTGGCTGTAGCTTAAGGAGAGCAAGGATGCAGTGGTAGGAGAGGTCAGAGAGGTAGGTGGGGGCCAGAGAGTGCCTTGCAGAGCATAATAAAGCCTTTAGAAGATTTTAGGCAGGGGAGAAACACTGAATTATATTTCAAAAGTCTACTTTAACCATTGTGTGAAGAATAGGATGTAGTTGAGTAAAGGTATATATGAGGAATCCACCAGGAAGTTACTGAAATAATCCATGAGATGCGAGAGAATGATAGCAGGGAGATAATGCAAAATAAATCACTTCTCTCTGTACATACCTAGTCAATTAGAGCTTCTATTCGAATCCAAATCTGAGATGAGTGACCCATTATCTATCTAGGTCAATGTTTTGCAAGCATGTTCTTGGTTGAAAACATCTGGAAGAGTCTGAATTACAGTTTGACACATGTCTTTACTTTAGGACTTCTCTGAACCTTAGAGAAGAGAAAATAGTCTAGAGTGTTTTGAGAAACTTGACAATGCAACCCATTTTCCCCACAGGGCATTTTGAAGGATAATTTCTCCCAGACACTAGCTTGGCAAACCATATTAGACCATGCTATATATCCCCAAAGTGTGCAATATTTACACTTGGTTGTCAGTCTAAGTTAACACGCATATGTTTCTTGCTTTGATTATTTATAACCCTATAAATAAAACTGTGAAGCTTGAAGTACTGGAAAATTTTAAGCTTCCCTAGCTTTTTCCCTTGATTTATTTGACGGCAATCTCACCTTCTTCTCATTCCAAGCTGGGGGAGGTAAACGTTTCGACTGAGGCGGACCAACCTGATCAACATGTTCAGATTGATTTCCTTTGGAAGAACCTAAGTATCTGCCCCAGCTGATTTAGAATAATATAGATATTTTGGAAAATATTAACTGCTCCAGTCACACTCTCCTGCTGTACATAAACATGCTAAATTTAGAAGAATCAGTGGGCCGTGCTTGACAAAACAAGCATGCAAAATTGAGATTTGTGTATCTTCTAGCAGTCTTCATTTTGAAGCTGTGCTTGATATTTATTGGATGGTAGTTCAACTGTAAAGAAGAATTAAAAGAGAGTTTGCCAAAATCATCATGTGATAGGCAGCCTCTAAAATGGCCCCCAGTGATCTCCACTTCCTGGTATTGACACACTTATGTAATCCCCTTCCCCTGAGTCAGGGTTGGATCTAGTGATTCACTTCTAATAAACTGAATACTGCCAAAATGAGGGGGGGGGGGTCACTTCCAAGATTAGGTTACAGAAAGACTCTGGCTTCTATCTTGTTTGCTCTTTGGCTCTCTCTTAAATCCCTCCCTCTGAGGGAGGCAAACTGGCATGTTGTGAATAGCCCTATGGAGAGGCCCATATGTCAAGAATTGAGGAAGGCTTCCAGCCTAGAGCTGGCAAGTAGCTGAGGTCCCCAGTCTAACAAGCCCACGCAGAACTGACTGCCAGTGACTGTGTAAGTGAGCTTGGAAGCAGAGCTGCCTTCAGGTGCGAACTAAGCCCCAGATCACACCGTGACTGCAGCCTTGTGAGAATCCTTGGGGCACAGGCACCAAGCTAAGCTACATCTGGATTCCTGATGACATAAACCATGAGACAGTGTCTTTTAACTCACTAAGATTTGGGATGAGATATTACTGTGTATTAATAAATAAACTAGTATGCAGTGCATATAAATTTCTCTTAAAGCAAGTGCAAAAAGTTTCAATTTTTTTTGTCTGTGTAGTATGGCATGTAAGAGTACAATATCGTTGATGAAAAATTTGAATAAAGCTTTGAAACAGCCTTATTGAGGCTATTTTTTGAATGGATCTAGGCATTTGTAGAGCACCTTGTATAAAAGTACCCAGCAAGTATTTGTAGAATAAATACCTTCCAAGGTTTCTTTGATGCATAGGTTGCTGTCCACACTGGTCTGACCTGGAAGGCACCAAAAAACTACAACATCCAAAAGTTTATTCCCATAGTGTGCCTGGGCTTGACGTTACCCACTCCCTGCTCAATCTATTTTTTCAAGTGCCACTATTAGAATCATTAATTATTTAGATAACAAAGGTAGGGATTACCTTCCTGATAATTATTAAAATGAATAGGAGAAAGTATACCAGCTTTGTCCTACAGTAAAAAAATTGAAATGAAACACAAGATAGATCATTATAGTCAGGTGAAAAAAAGAGCAATAAGCACAAAACAGAGTAGTGAAAAGAAGGAGTGGACCCCTACCCCTCAAAAATAAACTAAATAATATTTGGTTTTCTCAATAGCGTATGATGATCTGATGGCATTAATGTGATATCACGAGCAACAAAGGAACAACTCTTAAAAAGAAGGTTAAAAATATCAGCACAATTTCCCTTAGAGTACTTGTATCTGAAATAACAGGATCCTCAAAAATATCCTTAAAAGCAGCTTACAGAATAAATTATATATGTTAGCAAGAGGAATATATTGGGAAAATAAACTTTATCTTTAAGTGGTTCATTTAATGGAAAGGTGAAGTGTTTAAAAGACCACGAAATACTGTTAGAAAGAAAATATCAATCTATTTTTATAGTAATTATTTCTTGAAGTGGAAATTTCCTATCTTAGTGAATTATTCACTAGAAGTGATTTTCTTTTCTGATTGTCTTCCGATTTGGAAATTAGATGGTACATATTGCTCATTTTATTAATTTTACATTTCAAACAAGTGACTTTATAATTAATTTCTACTTCCTGTTCACTATCAAATAACATTTTATAGCTAATGAAGTAGCATTGAACTCTAGATACATCAATGTCATTGAATTCAAAACAATGATTGTAAATAGGAGATTGTACTTACAGATTTCTTAGAAGCCTTGCTGGAAACAGTTATCTTTTTCTCAAAGGGGAATAAAAATCCACAAATAAATTAGCTGTCAGATACAGAAAAAATGAAAAACAAAAAACAAAAAATAAAGCAAAAGTAAAAACTTTTTTTTGGCTTGTAAAAGAAAATATTTTTTAAAATGTCTTTGCAATGAATTGTTTCTCATTAAAAAACAAACTCTTGAAACATATTTAACTTCTTTTCTTACAGAAGTCTTAACCACTTTCCAGCCTGATGTATCTTGATAGTAACCTAAAATTTCTTGAGCAGTTTGTTGGGCAAGTGCCTTATAGTCCATCTACCTGCAAAGTTTTAAAAACAAATGACTGATGAGAATGTAATCGTACAACATTTTTTTAAAATGGTGTGTTACATTTTAATACTATTTCTATGTCTGTCACATAGCAATGAACAATAACTACTTCTGGAATGCATGCATGCATGAATCTCTTCCTTTTTATTCATAGTCTTTCAAGTGAGAAAATGTGATACAGTAAAAAGAGCAGGCTTTGGCTTTGGAGTCAAAGAGACCTGGGTCAAATCCTGTCTCTGCCACAGACTAACTGTGAACCATGTTATTTCATATTTCTCTTTCCTCATTTTCTCAAGTTGTAAAGCTGGGACAATACCTAACCTGGTAGAACCGATATGAGGATTAAATGAAATAAGGCACTTAAATGTCTTACCCCTTTGCCTGGCACATAATAGTTATTCAATAAATTATTTCTAACAGCTAAATCATGCTTCCTTTCTCTTGTAAAGCAGCATAATCTGTTGATCATGTGTTACTGGGAATTCATCTTTTTAAAGTGAGTGGCAGTGGCACTAAATGATCTGACCCCTGCCTTCCTCTCCAAGGCAATTCCTACCTGTCTCCTTCTTTCCCACTTAGCTCCACTCATACTGACCTCCTGGCTGTTCCTCAAATACAACCAAGCAACTTCCTACCTCAGGGTCTTTGTACTTGCTGTTCCCTCTGTTTGTAATGTTCTTCCCCAATATATTCACAGGACTGACTCCTCTTCATTGGTGTCTTTGCTTAAATGTTACCTCTTCAGAGAGGATCAAATTCACATCAATTCAACTCAAACACATTTACTGAATCCTTGCTAAGGGTTAGATATTGTGGTAGATGTGGCAAAAAAGGTTGAGTAAGATGCTGTTTCTGCTTTGAATGAGCTCAGGAAGGTGGAGTCTCATTGGTCCTTTGGCCCATCACCCAGTTTTCAATTAAGGGAAGCTGGCTGGTGTGGTGGAAAGAATATGACAACACAGAGCTGGATTCAAATCTCGGTTTTGCCACTCACCACCAGCTTTACCATTCTGAGTAAACTGCTTAAACTTTGAACTTCAATTTTCACTTCTATAGATTGGGGATAGTAATACCTATCTCATGGGGTCATTGTAAGGATTAAGTGAGTTAATATACGTAGAAGTGATTGAAACAGTGTCGGGCCCCTTCTTGGTGATCAAAAAGTTAGGTTTTTTTCTTAAAATGGACACATTTAAATCTACCTTAAAAAAAACTCTCCTAAGAGCTGCCTGAATAAACCTTCTTAAAGTTTAATTATCAGCACACGTCTTCCTTAGCTCTTACCTAAAGGCCTTTAGGTGGGATCATAAATCTACTTTCTCGTGTTTAGTTCTCTGCCAAGGCACAGCACGTAGTTGACATGTATATTTGAAAAGCATTAGTAAACCATTATAATTCCTCCTTCCTAGGAGACTCATGGTTACTTTACCTTTCCTAGTAGATCTAGTCCAGAATTTTAGTAACTATTAGGACTCTTCTCCAAATCCTTGTGGAGATCTCCACAGCTTTCAACCTGTGAAGGAATGAAGTGGAAGTAGAATTATTTTGATCCATGAATTAGGTAAATATATTTGATAATTTCCTTAATATTTTCTCAGTGTCCTTTATTTATACTTTATGTACTCCTTTGGAAACATTTGATATATCTTTCCTCAATGAAGGAAAAAGGTAGTAAGAGAAACATTAAAGATAATGTTTATGAAAAAGAACCTTTAAGAAATTATCTTTAAAAAGAATAGGTTAAAAAGATACTTAGGTGGAATGTGGATAAAAATGTCGAAGTTTTTAAGGTCACGCCATTAACAATCCTGGCTGGTCCCTGACCTGGACTTGTCCCAGCATATATAACACGGTTCTTTACTTCCTACCAGCAACATACTTGATACTGAAGGATCAAGAAATTGCAGATTTTTGGAACATACCACTAGCATGTAAACTTCCTGCAGGGACTTTGTCTTACTCATTTACAAATCACTAGCACTACTTACTGCCACAATAAACGTGTTTAATTGAAGCACTCAACTAAATTTTGTAGCTTCTGGACTTTTTCATTTGCTAAGAAAAAAAGGGAAGGTTAAGCTTAGTGGGCTAGAGAGGGTGAAGAGAAGAAAAGAGCAAACAGCAAGACTACAGTTGTATTACCTGGTGATGTAACATCGGATGAGCTGGAACATATTCAGACAGAGTAATGGTCAAGGATATCTTCACCCATAGGGTCAGTGGAAAATAAACACAAACCAACACTGAGATGGCATCTTTTTCCGATACACCACTCGGTTGAAACTGGATTCTTCGCACCTCATATCCCGTCCCAGCCTTGTAGACAGGTTCACACATGTTGTTAAGTGGGTCTTTACATCTGTTTGTATAATCTCCCTGTTTCTGGGCTGCCTGACTGGGTCCCCAATCCGTGCTGGGTCACTGCCATTGTTCCCTGGGAATCAAGGTCCCCAAGGAGTTTGTTAAGTCCCATCCCTGGCCAAACTCCCTCCTCCAATCCCGCGTCTGCTTTGAAGGTGAGGGGCCGGCTGGAAACCCAGGAAGGCTGGGCTCAGGGATGGGAAGGGGAAAGCCCTGAAGAGGAGGGAAAAAAGAGGTCGGGGGATCTGCCCGCGCCGGCCGAGTCGGTGTCTTATCCGGGGAGGGGGTGCTCTGAAGGCGGGGAGGCCGAGCGTGTTGGAAGGACTGTGGCTGTAGGGCTGGCTCTCAGCGACCGAAACGGCAGCCGCCAGGGCCCCAGGTCCCCATCCCCGCCCCGTCCCGTCTCGAAGCCCCGGGAAACTGGCCGAAGGAAGCTCAGCCTGTCATATGCGCAGACCGGCTGCGCAGAGCCGTGACCGAGGTGGGGAGGGCACGCGGGGTAGCGACACGGAGGTAGTCGAGAACCTCCCCGCCCAAGAAAGACCAGGAGGGAGAAACTACACTTCCCAGCAGGGAGAGCGACCTACCGCCCCGCCCCGCCCCCTGCCCCTCGCCCTGCTAGCCCCAGCGCCCGAGCGCCACGCATGCGCACCGCAAGCCAGCGCCATGTTGGGTCAGTTTGAAAGGGAGCGCGGGCGCCGCGCTCGGCTGTGACGGCGGAGGAACCTGCGAGCTAGCGGAACCTGAGGCCGGGCGGCGTCCGGGTCTGGGTGCGTTGTCGCGTCTCCCGTCGGGTGGCAGGCCAGGGCTTTGGGTGGAGAATTGAGGACGTGTGCGCTTTTCTCTCTTTCCGGGCCTTCGTCGGTGAGTTCGGCCGGAAAAGGGCGTGTATTTTCGAAAGGCGTCCCATCCTTTGACAGCCCGAGGGGAGGGGTGGGCTGTCTCCCGAGGGAGGGGGCGGGATGAGAGTCCCGGTGGAAAGCGGGCAACTTTAGGGGGAGGGTCGCGGAACAGGACGGAGAGGACCAGACCTGGACCTCGAGGCGCTGTCGGCGATTGAAGCGGGCGGGGAGGCAGGGTCTTGGGCTTTAGGGGCCGTCACCTCGGCAAAACTGTCTGCTCGCTCTTGTTGTCTGATGAATGGTTTGTGAGAAGCCTGTGTCTGGGACTGCGGTGGGTGGGTGGGTGCTGGAATCCCCAAGGGAGGTGTTTCCTAGTTAGGGGCGGAAGCTTTGAAGCCGAAGATGCTCCGCTGCAGGGGCGCCAGCGATCTTCGCTTTCCAGGGTCATTAATTCTTGTCTTTTTGCTGCAGAACAAACACATGTTCATTTTCATAACATAAATCATAGCTGTTATTTCTAAGAGTTGTTCTTCATTTCCTGTGAGCTATTCTCATTGGTGTGGTAATTTAACACTCTACGTTCTATTTTTGAATGAAAGGTAGTAGAGATCTCTGGCCACTCGTGCTAACGTTCTATTCGTCGGAATGATGGATTTCCTTTTGGAGATACACCCGAAAGTGTTAACGGAAGAAATGGTAAGATGCAGGGAATTTGCTTCCAAATAATTCTGTGGCAGAAGTGAGGAGAAGTGGGTGGATAGAGTTTCGTTGTGTTGGTAGTTGAAGCAGGATGATGGGTGCATAGGAGTTGATTAAACTTTTCTTTCTTCTTTAGTGTACTTTTGGAAACTTTGCACAATAAAAATTCAGTTGTGGATTTTCTTTTTGCCTCCTGTGAATTAAGATAGATGTTATTACCCACTTACTGAGAACTGTAATCCAACAGCTTTCCCTTTTAGGGTTTTGTTTTCGTTTTCAAGGTTTTGTAAAATAAATTATAAAATCGGTAACCTGTCCTGTGTTGGAATAAGGGAGGAAACGTTTGGTCAAGTTTGTTATCCAAGCAATATTTACTTGAGAAAAGTTAAAATCATTAGCGAGAGGGGTGAAGAAAGGGCAGAGCTGACTTGGCCTAGCCATTCTTTAGAGGTATACCAATAGTATCACAGCATTCAGGGAAATCAGAGGCTAAATAACCATTATCTTATGTTCTGCTGCTGCTTGCACTGACTAGTGTCAGCTCTGACCTTTTACTCTTTTCTTCGTAAACGGAAAACTTTCTCAGTATTTTAAAGTCAAATTTGACAGTTATTAAGATTACATTAAAAGTTGTTAAAACGTAAACATTCCAAAAATTATAGCCAAAAATTAAACATTAATTTTATAACATCATAGCATGTGTTAAGTCCTAGACATTAAGCTTTCATTTTTACTTCAGAAAATCCATTGATTTAATTCTAAAAGAATGTCATTATTTACTGAAGCAGTGCCTGTTCACTCTGTTATTTCTTAGGTTTTCAAATATAAATCCTATCGTTGCTATATTAAGGTAGACTGGAATTCTCGCAGTTTTAATAATGGAAAAACAGATGAATACATTAAGGCAATTTCCAAACTATTAAGTCTCCTTTGAAAGAGAGGTGGGCTGAATCCATTTCACATAAGAATTGAAAATAGTGAGGATAGTATCAAAAATGAATGTCAGGGCCTCCCTGGTGGCGCAGTGGTTGAGAGTCCGCCTGCCGATGCAGGGGATACGGGTTCGTGCCCCGGTCTGGGAGGATCCCATATGCCGCGGAGCGGCTGGGCCTGTGAGCCATGGCTGCTGAGCCTGCGCATCCGGAGCCTGTGCTCCGCAACGGGAGAGGCCACAACAGTGAGAGGCCCGCGTACCACAAAAAAAAAAAAAAAAAAAAAAAAAAAAAAAAAAAAATGAATGTCAGAAAATGATTATTGACAGTGTTATTTTAGGAAAAGAACATTTTGCTAGCTCATTATATGGTAAGACTTGCAGTTTATTTCTTTATAAATGAATATTGTAAATTATTCTGTTTTCTCAAGTCTTGGGAGAAGGGGTTGGCTAAAGTTACACATTGGCATTTAAAATGTTGAAGGTGTGTATTCTCCATTGTTCCTTCTTGTTTCAGCTACGTCATTTGATGCCTTTTAAAAATTTAGCAAGCACCTACTACTATGTGCAGCACGTGGTGGTAGGCTTAAGAATTGAAAAATATTTTGTGTAGGGGAATGTTAGGTATTGTGATGTCATAGACTATATCAGCATAAGAAAAGACTGTACATCAGTAGTTTTTAGGACTTTAAAAAAAAAAAGTGAGTATTCTTCCCTTGGTACTTTCTATACATAGTCTTAGATGATTTTTGTATACATAATTCCAGGCACATAATAGGTGATCAATAAATGTTTTCTAAATTGATGATGAAGGAATTCACAATAATTAAAACAGATAATCTATAATGTGCATTACCTAAAAATAATTTATAGATAATGGATTTTATTTTTTAAAGAAAGTTATAAAATGTTTACAGATTTAGTAATTTCTCTGTGTATAGCTATTATTCCTTTTAATTGGAACTTTAACCTTTTGTTTTTGTATTACAGTTGTTTCTAAGAGAAATGAGTAGAAATAACCCATTTTGAGGAAGCCATGGCAAAATTAAATACAAAGTGCAGAGTTTGTTCTCGGGAATCTTCAGTATCTTCTCTGTTAGCAAGCTGCAACCTGAGTGGTAGTAATTCCTCTAACTCTGATGGCTCTTTTCAGTATAAGGATAGACTGTACAGTTCTGCATCTCAGGCTCTACAGGCCTATATTGATGATTTTGATCTAAGCCATATGTATCTTGGTGCAAGCACTGGAAAGATTAACATCGATAGATGTTCTGCTAATATGTCAGAATTCTCCAACTATGTTTATAAACCAAAGAATGGTATGCTTTATTCTTTGTTTTCTTTTTGCCTACCGATTTAAAGCATTTTGAGAGATGTATTGTAGCCTTGGAAAACTAAATGTTTCTTTGGGGTAAAAATGACTTGTAATATTGAGATCTGGATATATTTCTTAAATGATACTGTAATTTTCTGGTTCTCAGGGGTTTTCAGGTAAGATCCCCTTTTGACCTTGGAGGAGAAGCTCATGAAATGTAACTAATAATAGTAGATGGCTGATCCTAAACCCTTAAGCCGTTCTGTTATAGCATAATGGAAATAGCACTGACTTGATGGTTCTAGCTTTCATTAACTAGCTTAATGACTTTAAACAAATCTCAGCCTTTCAGAATTTATACTTGATCAATTCCAATTGATGGGATAGGGCTATATTAGTCTTTCTGATCTGTATTCTGTGGGACAGTAATACTCACAAGATGTTAAGTGTTTTTCCTTGGTAAGGTTTCCATGAATACAAGTTTGGAAAATGCATCTGTTGATAATCCAGTTAACACTTTACTGAGCACTTACAGAATGGCCCCTAGTGTGGAAAAAGTTTACATTCTACTCTTAGAAGTGGAGAATATATTCCAGAAGGGAAAATGGCAAACATGATTCTTAATTCTTAATTTTCATTTACTGTTGAATATTATAAAGTATTTTTATATGTGATACAGGAAGATAAACAGAACTATGCTTTGTTTTTCAGCTTTTGAAAATCTTGATGACAAAAAAGATTTGTCCTTATCCTGTAGAGGACAGACTATTAATGACATGGACTCCATTAGCCTAACAACTGATGATCTATTAAAACTTCCAGCAGATGGATCATTTTCTTTCACTTATGTTGGAGCAGGTCACGGAATTAGAAAGAAAAGCAAGAAACATACTGGAAGACTGAGTTCATCCAACAATGAAAAGAATCAAAATTTTCAAGAACCAGCCACTCTCCTGGGCAAGGATAACTTAGTTACCCCAGTTGTATACACAAATGTAAAAGGAAAGCAGTGTGGTAGGCTGAAAAACCCAAAACTTGTGAATAAGGCTAATAAATGTATTTCTGTACCATCTTTATCTTTTAACAAGAAATCATCCTTTAGGGACAGTTCAGAACACAATCTTGAAAAGAATTACCCAAGATGGCTCACTAGCCAGAAGTCTGACCTTAATGTTTCAGGGATAACGAGTATACCGGATTTCAAATACCCATTCTGGCTCTACAATCAAGACTTGCTGCCCGATACAAATAGTCAAAGGATTTATCAAATATTTAAAGAAGATCACTGTTCCCGTAGGCATAGTTACCAGGCACAAAGAACTTGTCGGCTAATGAATAAATTAGATTGTTTTGAATATTCTTTTGAACCTTCAAACAATTCACATTCCTTGAGTGATGATAAACGATTAGTTAATGAATATAAATGTGATTCTGAATGTAGCCAATGTCAGTGTGACAATCCACTTCTCCTAGGATCCAAAAAGCCATTCAGTGGTAATTGTTTTGTTTTGTTGTTGTTTTTAAGAACCAAAGAAAGTGCTGTAAATTTGACCTCACATCTAGGGGTTTTTATGTCATATTCTTGATGTAACCATCAAGTGATATATCTGTTTTGAACTCTTGTGGTCTTCATTTATGTAGCATTTTGTGACTGGAAAATGTCTTTTCTTTTTTCTTTGTGTTACAACAGATGTCAGATTTTTTTTTTTTTTTTTTTTGCGGTACGTGGGCCTCTCACTGGCGTGGCCTTTCCCATTGCGGAGCACAGGCTCCAGACGCGCAGGCTCAGCGGCCATGGCTCACAGGCCCAGCCACTCCGTGGCATGTGGGATCTTCCCAGACCGGGGCACGAACCCGTGTCCCCTGCATCGGCAGGTGGACTTTCAACCACTGCACCACCAGGGAAGCCCCAGATGTCACATTTTAACATAGCTTGCTATTACAGATACGTGTATATTCCAAATTATCTGAATTCTTGTTGCCTTTGTGAGGTTTTGCTGTGCTTTGCATTTATATCTTAAAGAATTAATGTGATCTTTTAAATTAGGTGACAGAATTGAATTGCTTATCCTGAAGGCCAAGAGAAGTCTAGAGCATTGTACTGAAGAATTACCGAAGTCTATGAAAAAGGATGACAGTCCTTGTTCATTAGATAAACTTGAAGCAGAAAGATCATGGGAAAATATTCCTGTTACTTTGTAAGTAAGTTACAATAGAAAAACTATTCAGTTTTCCAAATGAAGAATGTCATGTGAACATCTGATTTATCTTTTAAATAACAATGATAATTGACAGTGGTAATAACACGGTAATTCTGTAGAGCATAGCTTTCAGTGTTGCTTGCTTTAAATTGCATTTTTCATTTGTTACCACAAGATGGCGTAATATTTCATAATCTTAGGTACATTATATAATTTTTGTCTTTTGCACTGTAAAATATTGATATATATTAAATATGAGGAATTAGAACCAAGAGCAGCTATTTTGCAAATGGAGAAGGCTATGAAATTCTTGTTACTTTTTTTACTTTAATTTTTTTCTTCCTCTATATTCTCTCCATGTATTAGAGTTATTCATTTCTTTTCATTTACAGTTTACTTTCTTAGTCATTATTTTCTGTAAATAATGGCACATTTTCTTGTATGCTAAATGTTTTCAGTTTCTAAGATTGTTTTCCTTTGTGTACTTAACCTTTCTATGCCATAGTTTCTCAGAATAATTTAAAAAGTGTTTACCTAGATACCCGTGAATGTGAGTATAGAGGAAGAATCGAGAGCTGAGGTAGGAAAGTTTCTTTTAGTGATATTATTACATGTATATTCATCAGAAATGCATTCTTGGTAATCCTGTATCCTGCCTTAGGCTCTGATACTTTATTATCTTCAGTTGTCTAAGCCTTCATTCTGTTGCAGACAGAGTCTGTTAATTCCTGAATCCTTTTCTTGATTCCTTCTCAGTTGAACATCTTATTTTTCTGTAAGTGGACACTGACTAATTCTAGTTTGGAATCTTAGCTCTGTCACTTCCTTGCTGAGACTCTGTACAAATTACTTCTCCTTTGGGGTTGTGAGGATTCAGTTGATTAGAAAATAAATATACAGCACTATTTACAATAGCCAGGACATGGAAGCAACCTAAGTGTCCATCAACAGATGAATGGATAAAGAAGATGTGGCACATATGTACAATGGAATATTACTCAACCATAATAAGAAGTAAAATTGAGTTATTTGTAGTGAGGTGGATGGACCTAGAGTCTGTCATACAGAGTGAAGTAAGTCAGAAAGAGAAAAACAAATACCGTATGCTAACACATATATATGGAATCTAAAAAAAAAAAAAAAAAAAAGGTTCTGAGGAACCTAGGGGCAGGACAGAAATAAAGATGTAGAGAATGGACTTGAGGATACAGGGAGGAGGAAGGGTAAGGTGGGACGAAGTGAGACAGTAGCATGGACATATATACACTACCAAATGTAAAATAGATAGCTAGTGGGAAGCAGCTGCACAGCACAGGGAGATTAGCTCAGTGCTTTGTGGACACCTAGAGGGGTAGGATAGGGAGGGTGGGAGGGAGACCCAAGAGGGAGGGGATATGGGGATATATGTATACATATAGCTGACTCACTTTGTTATACAACAGAACTAACACACCATTGTAAAGCAATTATACTCCAATAAAGATGTTAAAAAATAAGTAAATATAAGGTACTTAGGACAGTTTCTGATTTATGATGCTGTCTTAAAAATATTAATAGTGGCGATGATCATCCAGAGTATTTTTTGTTTGTTTAGCTTCAATTCCCACTTGTTGGTTCATTAATATCTTTAAAAAGAAAAAAACTTGGGTTAATAATTAGCTCACTTAATTCTTAAACTTATCTTTCATCTTTAGTAATTTCTTATTTTCTTATCAGTTGGTTGTATTTGTATCTGTATTTGTAAAATCCTATAGCTGCAATACTTTGCTTTCAAATGGAACCAAAATGGGTGAGCAAATCATATCTGAGATGCTTAAATTAAGAGTAAAATTTTTGAATGCATCAAATGTATTTTATAATTAGATACTATGACTTCTGACTTGTATAATTATTATTAATGGTTTGCCCTAGTACCTTATGGTACAGTTGTTGATTTTTGGAAGATTAAATTCATATTATGATGGATATGTTTTACATTAAATTAATGATGGTGTGAGAAGAAGGAATAGACCTGACTTCAGTGTGATAATGACAAATTATTATCAATCTGTCCTCAGAAACAAAATTGACTGGGAAATACTCAGAGGTAGTGTACTGAGAGAGTAACTACAACCAGACAATTTTTTTTTTTGGTTTAACTTTTTATAATGGAAAATTTCAAACAAATACAAAAGTATAAGAATAGTATAATGATTCCCTATGTATCCAGCACCCATCTTCTATAATCAGGTAAATGCTTTTTGTTGATAGTTGTTGGATGTACAAACTCTTTGGTAAAGAATGGGAGAAAAGACTACTTGGAAGCGAGAAAAAGCTCCTAGTAAATTACAAATCAAATGAGTCAATAATGAAATGCTGCTAATTATTGAGAAAAAATTAGCATTATGACATTTAAATGTTTTAAGAAGATTCTTAGATATCTGAGTACTTGAGTTAGAGCCACATCTTATATTGATATATAAATGAAAAAGATAAAATGAGTTTCTTTATTCTCTGTAACTAATAGAATTTGGTTTGGGGAAAATTTTTACTTTTGCTGGGGATGCCCTTTCCTTCTGCTTGAACATCAAGATAGAAACTATTATTTATTGAGCTCTATTCCATGTACCAGGTATATAGAGTTAATTTATGCAATACTTCTGTGACATAAGTGGGACTACAAATGTAGAAACTGAAGTTAAGATAAAGTTTTGTGAAGTCATATAAGTGAGTGGGACTGGTATTTGAACTCAGGAATTTTAATTTCAAAATTGATCCTTCTCCCATTTTAATCTGTGTGCCAGTTCTGGGGGAGAAGTCTGTCCTATTGCTTTGACGTAGAACAGCATGTAACTGCCATCCCAGTAGAAACTTAATAAATTTCTGGCAGTTTTGTGTATTAATATTGAGTAACTAACAATGTTTAATTGGAAAAATGCACTGCTTATTTCAAACAAATGAGCTTTTGGAGGATACTTATATTTGAAGGCTTATTTGTTTAGTTGAAGTCTAATGTCTTCAGTTTCTTTATAGTTTTTCCTTAAAGCTTTAAAGGAGAAGCAAGGAGATAGGGCGGGATGAAGGAAGAAGTTTAGGGAGAAGGTGAAGGAATCACTAAACAGCATCAGTATGAATCCTAATGGTTATTTAGTGGTGACCACTTTAATTTAAATGATAACCATCAGTTATATACTGTCTAATTTTTGTAAATTGGGAACTTATTTGCTGTCTCGTATCCTTAAATCCTAGCAAATCTCCTGTTCCGGTTAACTCTGATGATAGTCTTCAACAAACTTCAAGGGCAAAGTATGCTGACGGGTTCCTTGAAAACTTTTTAAATAATGATAATCAGGTGGGTGATGTTAAATTTTTTTAACTTATTAAAAGAATATTTATGACTAATATATATAGATATTAATTTCTAAGTTATTTAGATAGTATAAAACAAAAAATGACTCAAATCCCTTCTTCCCCAACACACATCCATAAAACCATCACTCCTAGAATTATTGATAATTTTATTTTAGTATTCTAAAGTAGAGTGACCTGGGATTGAACTCTACAGGGAACCTAAATTGTCATTACAATGACTTTTTTTTTTCTTCTGGAGAACATACAAAACAGAACCTTACAGAGTAAATTGTATTTTCCCATAGGGCAGTTACTTATTGAGGGTTATGTTTCTAAGATGCAATTATACATCCCTATGATTTAAAATGGGAAATTTATTTTCCAGTTTTATAAAATCAGCATATGTGTATCTTGCAAGTAACCCTAAAATAAAGTGTAAATGTGTATATATACACATAAGGAATGATACATAATATGATTTAGAAGTATAAGCCATGGCTGTTAAATATTGAAATACACTTTTGATATTTTAACATCTGGAAGATTTGAGAGATTGAACACTCAAAGCAAAAATTAGCTAAAAATTTTAATACAATATATATCTTTTCCTTCAGTGAAATTTACTAGAGAAAGTAGAGGCTGTCAGAATATGTCTGACCTTAGAGCTCTCTTTTTTTTTTTTAATATTTATTTTGTCCGTACCTGGTCTTAGTTGTGGGATGCAGGGTTGCAGACTTAGTCGCGGCATGCATTTGGGATCTAGTTCCCCGACCAGGGATTGAACCCCGGCCCCCTGCATTGGGAGTGCAGAGTCTTACCCACTGGACCACCGGGGAAGTCCCTGACCTTAGAGCTCTGTATAAGATACTGTAGCAGATGCTGATTAAGTGAAGCTTAATTATCAAATATTTATTTGCCAAATATTTGGATACCAAGCACTTTTCTAGGAACTGTATTCCTAATAGTAAATAAGAGAGAAGAAACCTTGCATCTTGGACTTTTTACTCCAAGTTGGAGAGATAAGCTATATCAAAATGTAATATATAAGGGAATACTACAAATGTTATGAAGAAAAATTACTTGGGATAGAGAAATTTTAACTAGAGTAGGTAGGAATCGCCTCTCTAGTGAGGTGATATTTGCGCCAAAACCTAAAATGAGTGAATAAGCCGTGTATGTACCCACAGGGAAGTAACTTTACATGTAGAGGGAATAGTAAGTGCAGAAACCCCAAGGCAGAAAAGTGTTTGGCATGTTCAAGGAGTATCAGAGTCCAGTCAGTGTAGTTCAATCAGAATGAACAAGGAAGAATGGTTAAGAGAGAAGACGGAGAGGTAACCAGGAGTCAGATCATGTAGCTATGTAAGCAATGGAATGAAGATTTTATGTTTTATTTCAGTGAGAGAAGTCACTGGAGTACTTTGGAGGAATGAAATTATCAGATCTACATTTTAAAACATAAACAGGCAGCTGTATGGAACACAGACCTTGAAAGGAGCTAGAGAAGGACAGGGAACCCAGTTAGGAGGCTTTTGCAGTCTTCCAGGATAGGGATTGTAAAGGCTTGGGAATGGTGGGTACATTGGAGGTGGTCAGAAATAGTTAGACTTGGGATGTGTTTTGAAGGTGACCTTGTAGGATGGAGACAGAGAGGATTCAAAGGATGGGTCCAAGATGTTTGAGCCAAGCAACTAAAGGATTGGGTGGTGCAATTTACTTGGGTAAGGAGCGCTGGTAGAGGCACAAATTTGCATAAGTTTTTCAAAGTTTGAGATGGATGACTGTTAAATACTAACCAACTAATCCCTTTTCTTTTTTTTTTTTTTTTTTTTTTTCTTTTTTTATTAGTTTCTGCTTTATAACAAAGTGAATCAGTCATACATATACATCTGTTCCCACATCCCCTCCCTCATGCATCTCCCTCCCTCCCACCCTCCCCATCCCACCCCTCCAGGCGGTCACAAAGCACCGAGCTGATCTCCCTGTGCTCTGCGGCTGCTTCCCACTATCTATCTACCTTACGTTTGGTAGTGTATATATGTCCATGCCTCTCTTTCCCTTTGTCACAGCTTACCCTTCCCCTTCCCCATATCCTCAAGTCCATTCTCAAGTAGGTCTGTGTCTTTATTCCCGTTTTACCCCTAGGTTCTTCATGACATTTTTTTTTTTTAAATTCCATATATATGTGTTAGCATACGGTATTTGTCTTTCTCTTTCTGACTTACTTCACTCTGTATGACAGACTCTAGGTCTATCCACCTCATTACAAATAGCTCAGTTTCGTTTCTTTTTATGGCTGAGTAATATTCCATTGTATATATGTGCCACATCTTCTTTATCCATTCATCCGATGATGGACACTTAGGTTGTTTCCAGCTCCGGGCTATTGAGAATAGAGCTGCAATGAACATTTTGGTACATGTCTCTTTTTGAATTATGGTTTTCTCAGGGTATATGCCTAGTAGTGGGATTGCTGGGTCATATGGTAGTTCTATTTTTAGTTTTTTAAGGAACCTCCATACTGTTCTCCATAGTGGCTGTACCAATTCACATTCCCACCAGCAGTGCAAGAGTGTTCCCTTTTCTCCACACCCTCTCCAGCATTTATTGTTTCTAGATTTCTTGATGATGGCCATTCTGACTGGTGTGAGATGATATCTCATTGTAGTTTTGATTTGCATTTCTCTAATGATTAATGATGTTGAGCATTCTTTCATGTGTTTGTTGCCAGTCTGTATATCTTCTTTGGAGAAATGCCTATTTAAGTCTTCTGCCCATTTTTGGATTGGGTTGTTTGTTTTTTTGCTATTGAGCTGCATGAGCTGTTTATAAATTTTGGAGATTAATCCTTTGTCAGTTGCTTCATTTGCAAATATTTTCTCCCATTCTGAGGGTTGTCTTTTGGTCTTGTTTATGGTTTCCTTTGCTGTGCAAAAGCTTTTAAGTTTCATTAGGTCCCATTTGTTTATCTTTGTTTTTAGTTCCATTTCTCTAGGAGGTGGGTCCAAAAGGATCTTGCTGTGATTTATGTCATAGAGTGTTCTGCCTATGTTTTCCTCTAAGAGTTTGATAGTTTCTGGCCTTACATTTATGTCTTTAATCCATTTTGAGCTTATTTTTGTGTATGGTGTTAGGGAATGATCTAATCTCATACTTTTACATGTCCCTGTCCAGTTTTCCCAGCACCACTTATTGAAGAGGCTGTCCTTTCTCCACTGTACATTCCTGCCTCCTTTATCAAAGATAAGTTGGCCATATGTGCGTGGGTTTATCTCTGGGCTTTCTATCCTGATCCACTGATCTATCTTTCTGTTTTTATGCCAGTACCACACTGTCTTAATTACTGTAGCTTTGTAGTATAGTCTGAAGTCAGGCAGGCTGATTCCTCCAGCTCCGTTTTTCGTTCTCAAGATTGCTTTGGCTATTCGGGGTCTTTTGTTTTTCCAAACAAATTTTGAAATTTTTTGTTCTAGTTCTGTGAAAAATGCCAGTGGTAGTTTGATAGGGATTGCATTGAATCTGTAGATTGCTTTGGGTAGTAGAGTCATTTTCACAATATTGATTCTTCCAATCCAGGAGCATGGTATATCTCTCCATCTATTTATATCATCTTTAATTTCTTTCATCAGTGTCTTATAATTTTCTGCATACAGGTCTTTTGTCTCCTTAGGTAGGTTTATTCCTAGATATTTTATTCTTTTTGTTGCAATGGTAAATGGGAGTGTTTTCTTGATTTCATTTTCAGATTTTTCATCATTAGTGTACAGGAATGCCAGAGATTTCTGTGCATTAATTTTGTATCCTGCTACTTTACCAAATTCATTGATTAGCTCTAGTAGTTTTTCGGTAGCATCTTTAGGATTCTCTATGTATAGTATCATGTCATCTGCAAACAGTGACAGCTTTACTTCTTCTTTTCCAATTTGGATTCCTTTTATTTCCTTTTCTTCTCTGATTGCTGTGGCTAAAACTTCCAAAACTAGGTTGAATAAGAGTGGTGAGAGTGGGCAGCCTTGTCTTGTTCCTGATCTTAGTGGAAATGGTTTCAGTTTTTCACCATTGAGGACAATGTTGGCTGTGGGTTTGTCATATATGGCCTTTATTATGTTGAGGAAAGTTCCCTCTATGCCTACTTTCTGCAGGGTTTTTATCATAAATGGGTGTTGAATTTTGTCGAAAGCTTTCTCTGCATCTATTGAGATGATCATATGGTTTTTCTCCTTCAACTTGTTAATATGGTGTATCACATTGATTGATTTGCGTATATTGAAGAATCCTTGCATTCCTGGAATAAACCCCACTTGATCATGGTGTATGATCCTTTTAATGTGCTGTTGGATTCTGTTTGCTAGTATTTTGTTGAGGATTTTTGCATCTATGTTCATCAGTGATATTGGCCTGTAGTTTTCTTTCTTTGTGACATCCTTGCCTGGTTTTGGTATCAAGGTGATGGTGGCCTCGTAGAATGAGTTTGGGAGTGTTCCTTCCTCTGATATTGTTTGGAAGAGTTTGAGAAGGATGGGTGTTAGCTCTTCTCTAAATGTTTGATAGAATTCGCCTGTGAAGCCATCTGGTCCTGGGCTTTTGTTTGATGGAAGATTTTTAATCACAGTTTCAATTTCAGTGCTTGTGATTGGTCTATTCATATTTTCTATTTCTTCCTGAGTCAGTCTTGGTAGGTTGTGCATTTCTAAGAATTTGTCCATTTCTTCCAGGTTGTCCATTTTATTGGCACTAATCCCTTTTCTTATGCCTTTACACACACAACCTCACTACCACGGTGTTTTTTTATTTTTAAATAATTTTAGATGTACAGAAAGTTGCAAAAATAATACAGGTCGTTCCTGTCACCCTTCTCCCAGCTTCCCTAATGTTAACATCTTTTATCATAATGATCACTTAGGCCCAATACTGTTACCTGAACTATAGACCTTATTCTGATTTCACCAGTTTTTCTACCAATGTCTTGTTGCAGGATCCAGCATTGCATTTAGTTGTCATGTCTTCTTAATTTACTTCAGTCTGACAGTTCCTCAGTCTTTCCTTGTCTGTCATGACCTTGACACTTTTGAAGAGTTACTGGTCAGTTGGTTTTTTTGTAGATAGTTCCTGAATTGGGTTTATCTGAAGTTTTCTCATGATTAGAATGAGGTTATGAATTTTTGGCAAGAATGCGACAGAAATCATGCTGTGCCCTTCTCAGTGCATCATATCAGAGGGTCCATGATATATTGATATCATTGGTAATATTGATATGTCCCTTAGTTCAGGCTGCTGTAATAAATATGCCATAGACCAGTTGGCTTAAACAACAAACATTTATTTTTCACAGTTCTGGAGGCTGAGAAGTCCAGATGAAGGTGTCTGGTGAGATCCTGCTTCCTAGTTTGCAGATGGTCATCTTCTTGTATCTTCACATGGCAGAGAGCGGAGAGGGTGAAAGCTCTCTGTTTCTCTTCTTATAAGGGCACTAATCCCACTCATGAGAGTTCCACCTTTATGACCTAGTTACCTCACAGAAGCCCCTCCTCCAAATACTGTCACATTGAGATTAGGCTTCAACATTTGAATTGTAGGGGGTCACAAACATTCAGTCCAGAGCAATATGTTAATACAGTAATATGTAATATATAAAATTATAATATATTAATACTTGTGATGTTAGTCTTGAACACGTGGTGCCTACTGGTTTTCTCTTTAGTAAAATCATGGTTTCCCCTTGAGATTAATAAATATCGTAGGGGAGATACTGTGAGACTATGCAAGTAGTCTCAAACTTTCATCTACTAATTTAGTATCCGTTGGTGGATATTGACTTTTTGTCTGCATTATTAATTGAAATTCTTGTGTAATGAAGAGCTATTCCTTCTCCCCCATTTATTTATTAAACTATTTATATTAGGACTCATAGATATTTATTTTATTCTAGGTTTAATACAATACAATATTATTACTTATTTTGTTGCTTAAATTGTTTTAGTTTAGGCCATAAAGAGTTGCTTCAGGTTGGCTCCTGTGTCCTTTTGACATGTCCCTATGCTTTTTTGAGCACTTCTCTGAGGAGCCATGGTTCTTTTTATTGGAATATGTTATTTAGAAACTAAGCTCTAGGCACTAGGTGTGCTTATTGCTGCTGGACTTTTATTTATTCTAGACTTTCTCAGCAGGCAGACTTAGGAAACATAAGTTTACTAAGCCATGCATGCACACATACATAGTTGTATATCTATTTACATATGTACATTTTATATGTAGGTATAAAATCATGAGTTCGTACTGATACTACTGATTCCAGTCCAATACCACAGGGTTTGTTTTAGCCCCTCTGTTCCTTATTTGTAACTTCTTTCTCATCTGCTGAGAATCTTTACTCTTATTATCTATAATAGGTTTACTTAATTTTTCAGTCTTAGCCTATGCATAGTTTCAGAATTGCTAACCCATACTGCTGTAAGAAACACATTTACTAATTAGATGATATTATTTGTGTATGGTTCTTTTTGTCTTTTGCCTTACAATATCCAGTCAAAATATTCTTTTCCAAAGTTACCGTGGTTAATTATTTTCTGCCCAGCTCCTTTCAGTGTGGTCATGTTGTTCATTTGTAATGCTGTTAGGTGGCTCATTTTTTTTATTGTGTAAATTGGGTTATTCCCACATTTTATGTGGTTTAAATAATTGTTTTTTGAATACATGAAACATTACTATAGTTCTGAGAGTCAGAGCTATACTATACAAAAAGACGTACTTAGAGACATTCACTACAAGGATTTAATGAGAAGTCTCAGAACAAATTCTATCAAACATACCAACGTTTATTAAATATTCATTTGTGAATGGCACAGAACAGTTCATATAATCTGTTTTGTAGTTTTCTTTTTTGGTATTCTGACCACAATTTTGCCTGAAAAGTTTACTCAAGGCAGACATAGCATATTGTAGCAGCAAGCTTTTGTAACTTTTATGGTTGGCATTAGGCAACCTGAATTTCTTCTAAACCAGTGGCTGGATGCAGATCA
This sequence comes from Hyperoodon ampullatus, assembly GCF_949752795.1. Taxonomy (NCBI): domain Eukaryota; kingdom Metazoa; phylum Chordata; class Mammalia; order Artiodactyla; family Ziphiidae; genus Hyperoodon; species Hyperoodon ampullatus. The sequence continues at coordinate 70,287,268 of NC_136926.1, forward strand.
GTTAGAGATAATGCCTCAGATGCTGTCTCCAAGGTTGTAGGAGTATAAGCGGAACTGGATCCTTATGCCCTATTTCTTTTTCTTTCTTTTTTTTTAAATTTTGGTAAAGTATATATAATATTTACTATTTTGAACTTTTTTTTTTTTTTGCGGTACGCGGGCCTCTCACTGTTGTGGCCTCTCCTGTTACAGAGCACAGGCTCTGGACGCGCAGGCTCAGCGGCCATGGCTCACGGGCCTAGCCGCTCCGCGGCATGTGGGATCCTCCCACACCTGGGCACGAACCCGTGTCCCCTGCATCGGCAGGCGGACTCTCAACCACTGTGCCACCAGGGAAGCCCTGACCATTTTTAAGTGTATAGTTCTGTGCAATAAGTACCCCACCTTGACATTGTTGTGCAACCATCACCACTATCTATCTATAGAACTTTTTCAGCTTTACCAACTGAAACTACCCACTAAACACTAACTCCCCATCCTCCTTTACCCCCAGCCTCTGCTAGCACCATTCTACTTTCTGTCTCTATGAATTTGATTATTCTAGGAACCGTATATGTTTTAGTCTGCTGAGGCTGCCATAACAAAATACCATAGGCTGGGTGGCTTAAACAACAGATATTTGGTTCTCACAGTTTTGGAGGTGGGGGAATCTAAGATCAAGGTGCTGACTGATTCTGTTACTGGTGAAGGCTCTCTCCCTGGCTTGCATACAAGCCACCTTCCCACTTTGTCCTCACATGGCCTTTCCTTGAGCTCTTAAGTGTCTTTTTATGAGGATACTAATCCTGTGGTTTCAGGGTCCCACCCTTATAACCTCACTTAACCTTGATTACCCCCTTATAACCTTATCTCTAAATACAGCCACATTCAAGGTTAGGGCTTCACCATGAATTCTGGGGTGGGACACAATTCAATCCATAGCATCGTATAAGAAGACTCATACTATACCGTTCCTTTTGTTACTGGCTTATTTCACTTAGCATAATGTCTTCAAGGTTCATCCATGTTGTATCATCTGTCAAAATTTCCTTCCTTTCTTAGATTGAATAATACACCATTGTGTGTATGTATCATGTTTTGTTGATCCATTTATCTGTTGATGGACACTTAGGCTGCTTCGGCCTTTTGACTATTGTGAATAATGCTGCTATGAACATAGGTGTACAGATATCTGCTTGAATCTCTGCTTTCACTTCTTTTGGGTATATACTCAGAAGGGGAGTTGCAGGATCATTGTGGTAATTCTGTATTTAGTTTTTTGAGGAATTACCATACTGTTTTCCACAGGAGCTGCACCAGTTTATTACATTCCCACACCTTGTTTCTTATACCCTGTTCATATAACTGTGGAGAGTGCCTTTAAAATCTTTTTGGCCACAATGCTTAACTTCGTATATATGTTATGCTGTCTATGTTGAAATATTTTAAATTATAGACATCTTAAGAGGCCTATTTTCCACTTTGTGGATGATTATCAGGACAAGCAACTCATTTGAAAGATGTAAAAATAAAGGTAAGACTTTTAAAAAGAAGTTTAAAAATATCCTGTACAGGTTCTCTTAACTGACCACCTTATGTGGCTAAGTGCTGTTGCCTTCTTTGGATGCAGATAAGATCAGTGGTAATCGAGGTGTGAGTGTTTTTAAGGTAGCGAGGAATGTGTGGTCCATAAAGAGGTGAAAAACCAGCATTCCCTGTGTGAAAACGTATTTGGAACTGTGCAGAGAATATGATATTTGAAATTCTAGTCCTTGTTCAGCTGATAACCAGCGTCATCTACACACTTGAAAAGAGCATATTGACTTACCTGCTCTCTGAGGACCTTTCAGTTCTAAAAATCTATAATTTTAAGTGTACTAAGTGAATGCATTGCAAATGTAAACATGTACCATTCATTTTAAAAGAACAAGGACTGGGAAGGATGTGCCAAGCTGTTAATAGTGATTGTCTTTAAGTGACTGGGTAAGGGGAGGTTTATGAGTTACAGTTTTCATTTGTTGGAACACTTTATTGACATGTATTGTTTGGATTTTGCATTAATTTTATATTGTGGGGAAATAATACAAAATATAACTTTTCCCCTTCTGAATTTGGATGGTTCATCATTCATCTGTTTTAACTTTTAGAGCTGTACCCTTTCTGGAGGGAAACATCATGGTCCTGTTGAAGCCCTGAAACAAATGTTATTTAATCTTCAAGCAGTGCAAGAAAGTTTTAATCAGAATAAAACCACAGAGGCAAAAGGCGAAATTAAACAAGTAAGCACAAACTTAATTTATGAATTGAAATCTATGAATGTGAATTGAGATCTGTGAAGGATAAGATTTCCTCCTAGATCTTTCTTAGCTTGACCTCTAATTTTATGTTAATAAGCATGGTATATAACACATGTCGTAGAGTTGTACTGTTGTTATTCTTTTTTTTAGAAAGTAACTTACTCATATTTAATACTGTAAGATTTTTGCAGTTGTGTACCCCTGAATGGATTGTTCTATTAAGTTTATGGTTATAAGTACAGCATAGTATTTCGATATGATGTTATTAAAACTGTAGATGAAAGGATTGTAAGAGTTGTTTTTTAATACCCTACAAAATTATTCTGTCTAGTCCAACTTCTTGTGTTTATATTTGAGGTGGCCTAGAGAACCTTTCAACATTAGACTTCTCCCCATAACCTTTGTCATCTGAAGTTTAATTTTGTTACCATGTGTTTATTGACTCTTAATACGGTTATGTAAAGTTTTATTTTAAAGTTATTGTGTTTTTGTGTATTTCCTAGGAATTTGGAAATCTGTTTCTGCTTTGGGCTGATATTTCATAGGGGTCGAATTTTCCTCACAGTAGTATAGTGTTTACAAACCTAGCTTATGTTCTCCCAAGCCTGATTGTGAATTCTAATTCTGCCACTTACTAGCAAGTGCAGTATTTGTACAGATCACTTAACCTCCTTAATTTCAGTTTCCTCTTCTGTAAAATGAGATTGTTGAGAAGACAAATTGAAACAAACTATAGAAAGTACTTATTTATAGTGCTTGGCACCTGGTAAAAACTTAATGCCTGGAAAATACTTAATACATTTTAATTGATATTGTTTATTTTGTTATTCAGTAGAGCTTTACAAAATTCAGTTTTCATCACAAGTGAGTGTACTAGATTTTAGGAACTATCACATGCTACTCACTTAAGTTGTATTTCTTAATTTTTCTCCTTACATTCTAATGATCATAACACTAACATACAGTGCAATCCATCCTTCTTTTCCTTCCCCTTTTAAACATTCTTGAGATAAAGCCTTGTTCAGTAAAGTCATAATTTCAAGCCAAGATTTGATATTTAATGAACAAACATTTAGAAGCATACTTTAGGACAGTGGCAAGATGAAAAAGTTGTAGTATTTTTAGAATAAAAAATATATGTATATATTTAATGCTTTACTGAAAATTATTTGCTTAGAATTATTTCCTTGGGAATGCAGACAATATTTTTAATGTTCTTATTAATCACACATATTAAATAGCATTTAAGTTTATAATTATATAATATTTTCACTGTTTTATTATATTTGGCGTTTTTAATAATAGGTTTCAGAAGATGATTTCTCTAAATTACAGTTGAAGGAAAGCATGGCTCCTATTAATAGGTCACTTCAAAAGTAAGTGTTCTCTGTTAATTTCTGAGTATGTTATGGATGCAAACATCTCTGATTGAAATCAGAAGGTTGCAGGATGGAATTAAAGTCGCTGGAAGAGGAGGTGTGCTAGGTATATTTAAGATTCTTGGAGCATATTGTTTAATCCCGAGATTTTCTCTAAAACTTGCGCTATTTTCTATTTAAAATGTTCTTAGGACCTAATGAGATAACTGTAGACACTTAAAATATAATAGGTGTGAATGGCCTAGGGAAATTCTCTTTTCATTTCTGAGTAATACCAACAATTTGAGATAGTATTGGTGTGGATCTTCTGGAAGAACAACTTGTACGTGCAATGTGTTGTCATATATTCCCTCTAGAAGAGATAAATAATCCTAAGTAAGTATATCATTATGTGACATATCGCCACAGAAATTTAAGTGGATGTGATGTCCTGGATATAAAGATAGGTCTAAATGCCCTAAGGTGTTAATCTACTTATTTTCTTAGTTACATATCTTAAAAAGTTGGGAAGAATTTCCTACAGTCATGATCTTGGTAGAAGAGACAGGTATTTATTTTATAGATTTGATTGTGTGAATATGAAGTGCCCTCAAAAGATGGAATACTGAGTTTAAGATTTTTTACTTTGTAACAAACACCATTTTGCTTGATTATAAGTGGGGCTAAACAAATACGGTCTGCCTTTTGTCCTTTCAGAATTTGCTTAGGATTCTCTTACCTAAGGAAGCAGTGGAAAAGTGAAACACTAGACATGTAAACTTATGACTCTAATTGTCATGATATATATGTATCATTTTTGTTTTCATACTTAAAAATATGTATATATGTGTGATTTTTTTCCCCCTCTACTGCTAGTATTCTGGGTAGAAATAATGCCTCTTTCTTTGTAGCTTGACATAGTCTTGGATATAGTGTTTCATATTTAATAGGATTCAGTGAATAATGATACTAATAACTAACATTTATTGAGCATTTACCAAGTATCAGTGTTCTAAGTGCTTTTGTATGTAATTCATGTGATCTTCACAGTCCTATGAGGTTAAATACTATTATTATCTTCATAATACAGATTAAGTAATAAAAATCAAGTAATAAAGTAACTTGCCCAAGGTTACATAGCTAGTAAAACAGCGCTGGGATTCAAACCAGACAGTCTGATTCTATAGCCTGTGTTCCTAACACTCCTCTCATTAGTGATAGTGGCACATTATCCTTTTAGACTAAGTGCAGTGCCTCAGTTGATTATCTAGGATAAAGACCTCGTGCCCGCTGTGGCCTCTCCTGTTTCGGAGCACAGGCTCCGGACGTGCAGGCTCAGTGGCCATGGCTCACGGGCCCAGCCGCTCCGTGGCACATGGAATCCTCCCGGACCCGTGCACGAACCCGTGTCCCCTGCATCGGCAGGCGGACTCTCAACCACTGCGCCACCAGGGAAGCCCGACCTCAAGCTTTGATACTGAACCTGCGTCATAGACTTAAATGTGTTTTCCGAGTTAAAGTTCATACCGTGGAAGATGTTTTTCTGGGTGAAAATGAACCCTGAGCCATAAGTAATTAAATAACCACAAAAATTGATACTGATTATAGGTGCTTTTACCATTTTCTGTAATTTTTTTTGATAGTAGTAACTTCTTTCTAGCGTAGGCAATCAGTAGTCTTGCTACATATAGAATGCCATTTTTAGAGAGTGAGATTCATGTTTTGTTAGATGGCTTTTAGCTTTTGATTCTGTTGGAGTAGCTGAAGCAATCTTAATTTGGCTTTTACTTTACATTTCAAAAGTATTATCAGTGAGGCATTTGTACTGTTAGGAAGTAAGTTTAGACTTACAAAAGCATGTTAGTACATTTTTCCCCATTATTTTCAGTCTTTAGATTGACTGTTTTAAGGATAATTTAAAATTAATTCAGTCTCAGAATTCCTCTTTCTAGACTGCAAAATGTTCTGTTTAGATTTCTGGTCTTTTCATATTTTAAAATAAATAGACCCAACTTTTTCAGAAGTTACAGATTGTACCTTGGGTGCTTTCTTATTATGTTTCTCCCCATTCCTCAAACAACTGCTTTTCTTTCTAACTGTTTGGATTGCTGACCGGGTTTAAAATATCTTTCATTAGCCTTAGGAAACTCCAGGATCTTAGTATGGGTTCTTTTTATTCCCTTGGAAACTCAGTTTTCTTATGTTCTCTCATTAGAAATAGCTGAGAAAGATTCATTGGATCTGAAGTATAAAATGATTGGTAGCAGCTTAAAATGTTATCTTTCCCAGAGGGATTTTGCTTTTAGTAGGAATCAAAGTTGTAATTGTTTTGTATCCCTATAACACTTAGCTTTGTCTTATGCATTTACATACTAAAATTATTATCTTAAAGCAAGTGAAAAAATTGTAGTTTTTGAACAAAGGCCTTTTCTAGAATCTTTTATTATTTCATGTAAGCTTAGGCTGGTTGTAAAAAATGAGCAATTGTATATTGCTCACATACTATAAAGGTGAGCAGTAGTAGACGATTGCAGAGTCATCAGTCATCCAAAAATAATTTGTTTTTGGCTTCAGAATGTGTTGTTTTACATGTAATTTGGAGATGAATGTGTAAGATTTTGTAATTCTCAATACTCAAGGCCATGCTCTGAAAAACAAACTTAATGATAGCTGAAAAATTGTCTCATTTCTCAGATCTCTTTTCTTGCTCAATTTTCTGGTCTTCATTCTGCACTAGGGATAGACAGAATTAGCTTTCAGACTTGCAAAACTTGACCCTAAAGCAAATATTTTTCTTTATTCTAATGTGCTCATATTTTACTTAGATCTAGGAAATAGTAGGCAGTTTGTTCTGAAAAGCCTTTCATTCAGTTATTGCTGGATACTAGGCTGAATATAGGCCAGTAAACATAGTATTTAAGAGAACAGCCAGTATAGTAGTACTAGTAGAAAAACAAATGTAAGATGTCAATGAGTAAAGTATAGCTAAATTGCCATCACATAATCAGTGTTACTGAGTTTCTGTGGGTTGATTAGTATTTACTTGAATGATCATCAATAGATACATTGTCACAATAAGAAATTAGTTTTTTAATTTCAGTTTTTAAGGTGAATGACTATTCAATGTTGTAATACAACCCTTAGGTTGATGTTTTCCCCATTAGCCTGCTTTTTCACTTTTTGAGAGGAGAAAATCAAGAAGAATTTCCTTCTACAATTTTATCCTTCCCTTCTCCCTACACTTAACTTTGAAATACCAATCACTTTTGATAGACTCTTCTCTAAACAGATCGCTTTATTCTCAAAACGGAAGATAGAGGTTAGATGAAAGGAACTGCCAAATGATTGCGTAGCTGAGGTAGGGAGACTGAAGATTTCACACTTCTACTTAGCTTTTTTTTATTCCTTCCCATTATTACCCACTCCCCTTTCTACCTGACATTTTGTTTTAAAGACATAAAATATACTACATGGGATTAGAAAGGAAACCAGTTATAGTGAATTAACTATGAAAATATTAAAATACATTTCTAATTAGTAATATATGCTTCTCTTTATTGCATTTAAAATAAGACAATACATTTAAAATACAGGTAAGTTAAAATTCATTTTGTAAAAACGTGTTAGTGTGAAGGCCTTTTGCATAACTTGAATAAAAGCATTAAATCATGGTGTGCGCTTTTACGTAGCTTTCACATATTGATCAGCAAACAAAGAAAGGGAATATTGGAAGGCATTGATGTCTGGGTTACCAGTGAGACTTCACTATTTGGTGGATGAAAACTAGACTTAAAGTTGTCTGATAGTTGGCCGGTTATGTCATATGAACTTTTGGACTGTAGACAGAAAGACTTAGAGGACGTATGTTTTAGCAGTGGGTTTAATAACTGTTGTAATTTTGTAACTATTATATAACTATTGTAATTTTGAAGTAGTGATGAGTATAAAACATACTTGCAATGACTAAAATGTGATATGAAAATACCTCTGATTTCTATGGCATATGAGGTCACAGATTTTGGCTGTTGCTTACATTCATAATGGAAAGAAATGCTAATTTAGAGATAGCATTTTGTGAAAATAAAGATGATTTTTTTCCCCATCCAATTTCGTAGACCCTCTAAATCTAAAGGATCTGTTGACCCTCTGATTTGTAAACAGTAACATCAGATTCTAGCCACTTGTCATCTTCTTTCTCTTGAATCACAGCCTGAAAAGAAAAAGGAAGATAAGCTCCAAGTATATTTACAGATTATCTTCTTCCTCATAAATATGTCTGTAGGAAGAAAATAATTCTTTAAGTAGAGAGATATTACTGTAGGATGTAGAAATAATAAAGTCTAATTTTACCTCTGATTGCTTAGTAACTCTGGGTGAGTTATTGTCATTTAGTTAATGAAGATGACAATCTCAAAAATTAACAGAAGCTGCCAAAAGGATGGCAGAATTCAGATTCTTAATACATTTGAGTAAAAGTGTCTAAGAAATAGAGTACAGGGAAATAGACATAATGCAGTAATTAACACTACTAATTTCCTCCATCTCCTTATCCTTGGTAAAGTGGAAGATGTATTTTATTTAATATACATCAATTGAACCTGTGTTGGAGACTGTAGAATAAGGTGTTGTAGTCACCACCTTTCAGTAACTTCTCACTAATTTCTCACCTTAGAGATTACTGGTATATTATTTCTGTTTTTCTTGGTCTCTTATTTATCAGAGATCTGAAATATGGTTGATTAACTGATATTTTTGAGTGATCCTCAAGGATCTGAAGGGTAAGGGAGAAGCAAAGCTGGAAGAATACTTTTAGAGGAAGACTGGAAAGTTAAGGGCTCCTATCTTCTTGGTTTGTCTGAGGGATGATTGAGAAAAACCAGGTTGTTGGTATAATACTACATTATTCAATGTAATTGTCATTTGTTTTCCCCCATGCTCAATAAAAATGAGTTTTCCTCAATTGTAACTGATTCTTTAGTGCTATTTAAATTTAGCTGCCTTGAATGTACATGTTAAAAATGAATTATGTCCTTTATTTCTTAAATGATATACACAGTATATCAGAAGGTATCATTTCATTCTGCAAAGTACATGAAAAAGATGCTTTAAGTGTGACACAAATGATACCTATTATTGTTTCTTATTAGGCTACTTGGCACACTTTCAACAAAAAAAAACCCCTCAAACATATAATTTTTTAAAGTAAGCGTTTATAGATTTTTAGATGAATTATTTTAACCCTCAGTTATTCAGATTGCAAGGTTTTGTAAAGAAAACTTTTCAGTTTTGATACTAAAACTATTCCATAAACTTATCTCTCATACTAATTTTGAAGTTAAGAAACAATGTAATCACCATTTCTTTTTGCATTACCTATTCATTCCTTAATATTGGTTTGTAATGTGTTTTATACTTTTTAATGAAGGGCTTTGCACCATTTATCTCGCCTGAGAGACCTGGTTGATGATTCCAGTGGGAAACAGTCACCGAAAATATGAAGAGGAAAATAAAAGTCTAACCAATAAATAGTCACCACAGAACAAAAATGTATTTTTTTTCCTATTGCTTAAACTGACAAAGTAATTAGAAGCCATATATTATTCTGTGATTGGTTCAAGTATTATGTATTTTTTAAAAACCAGACTTGAAAATGTCCATAGATTTTTGTGGCCTATCCTCATTTTGTGCCAGAATACCAGGAGGTGAACTAGAAGGACCCATACTATATGTCCTAGTCTGACTTTGGTCTTCAGGCTGTCAAATGTCTAATATTCAAAAATGGATGACTTCCGTTCTTGAAGCTTACATGGACTTAACCTTCTTCAGCATCCTCATCATTTTATCATCTGATTCTGGATCATTAAGAAGCTTTTCCTGGTTTCTATCCAAAATCTCTTAAATAGACTCTTTTATAAAGTTAGTATCCACTTAAGGAGCTTGAGGAATGTCAAAATTGTTATGGTGTATCTTAACCATATGGAAGTATGTTACTTTCAAGTTTCATAAAGCAAACATTTAAGAATATGTTATATTTGCAAATAACATTAATTGGTACAGTGCTAAAAGGATGTTTTATATTGTGAATTCCAGGAAAACCTCATTTAATTAATGCTTTGATTCTATGTAAGATAATCTTGACAGTACTTGACAGTTTATAAAATATTTTTGGGGGGGATATTTGAGATTTTAATATTTTGATATTATTTCCCAGATTTAAGTTTTGAGGTTAGCTCAAACTAGTAAAAACTATATCAGTGGCCAGTTGCTTTATGAAATTTGATAACTAAACTTAAATGAATATGGAAAATGAGAAAAGTGCTGAACTTTCTTTAAAGCAAACTTTCTTTAAGGTTTGTCACTAACTAGGACTGAACAGAGCTCTATAATTTTGCAACTTATACCAAGTGAGCGTCTATTAAGCAGGAAACATCTTTACCAACAAAATGAAGAAATAATTCATAAGCCATGGTGAAGCATATTAAAAAAGCCTGATGAAATTAAAGAATAGGTATGTATACAAATAGTACAAATTAACACTACCCAAATTGGAGCGTTTTTGCTAATAAGTAGCTTCACTGTCAAATAGGAATTCCTAAGTACATTGGGTCAAAGAATTTTCCCCCCCAATTTAAAGCACTATCTAAAGACCTTTGTTATAGAACTTACATGTCAAAGACTGTGGAGTGAATCCTGTCTTTTTTCCTTGCCTAGTGAGTCAGTCACTGTACTATTCTTTTTGCCCAGTTTAAGAGTCACTTGCTAATAAGTTTGTTTTGTTTACTCTGTGGAGGTGTTTTTGCCGCAGACATTCTGTTTCTGATTATGGTCTTCTGCTTCACAGTAGATAGTTTGCATACAATCAAACAAGACATTACTTTGATGATTGAAATGTGGTTGGCCGTTAAAAGAGCAGATAGATTTTAAGTGGATGAACATAGATCTGAGCGGAGCATGTTCCAGTGAAATCCAGTATTCCACGAATTCTAAAGTCAGAGCAGACAAAGATATCAGATAATTACATATTATATGTTGATCAGATATAATATGTTTAGTATACCTAGAAAGCATCTCCAAAGGGATTATTATGCTTTGTTAACTCTGAGTAGCACTGATTTGGTTAGTGCTCCCATTTGCAAGAACATATATATCCAGTACTAAGTAAGATAAGCCTGTTCTAAAATTTTGTTATAACTAGTATTTTAAGAAACTTGATTATACTTACCCCAGAGTATTTTTCCTTTTGTATTAAATATGGAAGTTTAAGTTTTTTAGCAAAAAAGAGAACTTTATCTAAATGATTAATTCTAACCTTTCAAAAAAATATATAGGAGATTCAAACAAGAAAAAAATGTAAATGATAAATGTTCAATAAATTCTTTAAGGAATTGATTTAGTTAATTGTTAAATATTTCAGTATTTTTTATTTTGAGATTTCCAGAGGAAAAAAAGGAGACAACAGTATTGAGACTGCTGAGTTGGGAATTTAAAGCAGATGAGAACAATTAGATTTTAAAAATAAAATTGTGAATATGAAGTTTTATCAACCTTTTTCTCTCTTTTAGGTATATTGAAAAATATTAAATAGAAAAAGTGATAAAATTTTAATAAGACATTTCAGATGTTTAATTGAGCATGAAAAAATTTAACCTAATTCCAAAAATTATTTGAGATCAAGGGATAAAAGTGTGATGCATATGTGAAGACTTGAAACTCAACTGTATTTTCTTTGTTATCAGTAAGAACTCTCAGTTTTTTCTGGGACAATTCATTTCAGCTTCATAGAGATTTCTGACCAAACTGAGGAACTCTGTCTTCTTGGGTTTGTTTCGGTTGTATGTCTCTCTAGTTACGTTATTTCTTGTTGAAATTTATAAATGTGGATTTGGGGGGTTATTATTTTGTATTTAATGTTTGGGATAATGTCTTGTTAAATCATATGCAGTTATACCAAAATGTTGCCTGAAGATAAATCATGAAAAGATTTCTTTTTTCCCCCTATATTTTGAATATGTGGAATCACTCATAACTTTGAATTTGTTTCCTTTTTTCCTGTCCCACCTTTCACTATGTCTCAAAACCTCTTTGTTAGAAGTGCTCTCAAGAAGTAAACTTGACAATAGGCAAGTAGCATGAAAGGGAACAAAATTCATCTGTGGCTAAGATCATTTTCCTTTTTTGAACAAAAATATTAGTTTTTTACCCTCCCAGTTTATTCTACATTGTCCTTATGGTCTGCGTAACAACTTTTTTTTTTACAATGTATCAACTTCGTTACATTAACCGAGACTAGTCCATTTGCCTCCTAATATTTATTTCACCCTTAACCATTCTTCCCCTCATTTTCAGTTGATACATCCAAAGACATCCTGACTAGTGTTTACAAGATACTGTTGTACACACCGCCACTGTAATCTTACTGATTTATTTCAGCAAGTTTGCTGCAGCTAAATTGCTTTACTCAGATTCTCCCAAACTTTCTATGTATATTCTCACCTTTATGCATATTATTTCCCATACTTGAAATACTCAGTTTTCTTTCATTCTGGTTATTTAAAGCTTACTCTGCCATTTCTTTAAAGCTCTGACAGAGTTTATACTTACTTTTACAGACATTCTCACCTTCCAAACTCTGGTAGGTTGGCTCTCCATTTTCCTTTCCCATCGCTTATTTAGCTGTTATATTTCTTGTTTATGTTTTTGATATTCCTCTTGTAGCAAATTTGTATCCCTAGGGGAGAAAATGTCTCAAAAAGTATTAGATGATTGATTTTGTTTTGTCTCCTTGATAGTGTCTCTTACATAATGATGTATAACCAGAAACATGTAAATTTAAAGTGCTAATTGATAATTCTAAGCCTGATTTCCTATATAAGGTTGTAAGCTCAAGATAGGAGAAACCATGTCTTTTATTTATGTGAAGTCCTGCAAATCCTTTTTGAAATGAGGTAAATTAAACCTATTGTGGAAGAGATTTCTTTTTTGATATTGCAGTTTATCAAATAAGATTAACATTTTTGTATTTTGGATGACTTGGCTATAAGCTTTCTAACCTCTTGAGCCCGGAAAACTTTTAAGATTTTTGAGTTTTTATATATTCTGCATTTCATCAGGTACATGAACTATTTTACAGATCTAGGACTAAGTCTAGGGAAACTTTCAGTGGCTGGTTTTCATTGTGTTGCTTCTCTGAGCCTGGCTTGATGGGAAACTATCAGTCTGGGTCCAATCTAGAAACAGAAACCACACAGTGATTGTAAACAAGAGAAGCTTAATATAAAAAAAAAGTTTTAAACTGGTCAGACTCCCAGGAGTTCAGCATTTGCAGCAGCTGAAGAAGTGGTGTTTCCCTGGACCTGGCTGCCTCCCTCTCTCCCGGGTTCCACAGGGGGAAAAAAAGTTTTAAATTGTGACAAAAGAGATAAGATATAAGAGAGCTCTATATGGTACCCCAGAGATAAGGGAGAGTACTCAAGGAAGGACAACCTTGTAAGAAGGAGCTAAGATTTGGGTTCAGAGCTTGTTGAAGGGGTACCTGCAGTCCACTTGATGGCACAGTTCACTGGTTTGTCCAGACCAGAGTCGGTTTTCAGTTACTAGGCAAGCAGGAAGCCATTCTCCAAGGTTCAGGGAAGCTGCAGGTGGTGTCTGGGTGTGGGCCTGGAGAGGGAGTGAGGATTCTTCCTGCACGCTGGACAGTGCTGGCTGGACACCTGGAGCGTAAGGGGTTTGTATTGGGAAAGTTGAAGGAAGGTGATCACCAGCCTGGGCCAGGTCTGTGAGGTCACCGAGGAGAACCATACATTCTGGGACGGTGACTGGGGCAGAGAACTACCTGGTGTCTTTATACCCACCTTGTTTACTGATGGTGGAGCTGCCAGAAAGCAGCAGGTGAGCCCCGTCGGGGTGAATTTGGAGCTGAGAGACTATAAATTGATGACTGGCATGGAAACTTGTCAGGTTCTAGAAAGGTTTTGGTGGGAGAAAATATCATAAGGGAAATTTTAAAAAATGCTTCACCTGTCCAACTCTGACCTCCCTGTTTTGCAATATACTGTGTAGCCTGTCCAAGAACCTGGAATAAAGGTAAAATAGCAAAAATGTCAGGTCATTTGGAAAACAGGCCCAGTAAGAAACTTTGGGCCAATATTTTCAAAATCTAATGAATTTGATAACTTTGTAAAAGAAAACGGATCTGAACTAGAAATCTGGGACTGTTATAAATATTCTGGAATTATATGAATGAAGATCAGAATATCAGGGGAGTAGATTGCATTCCTTCAATTGTTTTTCATCAAGGTGCCACATAACTTTGAGTGTTTTTGGAAATTCAGCGTTTCCTGCAATTGGAATGCTTTGTTTTGTAGTATATTGCTTCAATTAAGCCATGATTTTTTCTGTGTCTTCCACATATTACTCTTAGTTTTACCTTTCAAGACAGTCTCACATTTTGGTCTTCCTAATATTGGAACCAACAAAAATAATGCTACTTCCATCTTTCAGGCTGTTTTCTAGTTTCTAAATTATTTTTTTGGACAAAGTTTTATGTTCATTATTGTCTCACTTTTTTTTGAATGCTGTCTAGCTTTCCCTGTGTTGTTTAAATGTCTACATTGTACAAATGATCCAGAGCCCTACTTAACAGCAAAACTCTAGAGTACGCACTTTATTTTTCGTAGTGATATATGATTGACATATATTAGTTTCAGATGTACAACATAATGATTCGATATTTATATATTTGATATTTGTATATAAGTCTAGTTAACATCCATCCACTGTATTTTTTCTTATTGCCACCCATAGCTAATTTTTTTCCAGCTTTGTTGAGGTATAATTGACAAAATTGTAAGGTATTTAAAGTGTATGTCATGATGATTTGATATACACACATTGTGAAAAGATTCCTCCATCTTGTTAATACATTCATCACCTCATATTTATCTCTCTTTTTTTTTTGGTGAGTTGTTTTCATTTTTTAAGAAATGTGGCATCAGATGTCCAGGATGCATAGATCATAAAGGATCTACATATTGTTCTTTGATAATTTATTATTCCATTCAGCATTCATTTATTTGGCTCTGCGTGGCGGTGGAAGGAGAGAGGAGTGTAAGGGTGGGAGAGATGATGACAAAGTATGGCTATTTGAGGAACTCGATGGAAATATATAAATGGATACAGTTACACTACCCCAGGTAAGTATTGTTTCAGAGAAATGAAGATGGAGCAACTGCTGTTAAGGCACGGGCGATGGAGCAGCCAAGTGACCCGAAGAATCAGGAATGAGTTCGCTCAGGAGGGAATGCTTGAGCTGATCTCCAAAATGAACAAATTTGCCATCAAAGAAATTGGATGGAAGGCAGAGAGTAAGACGTGCAAAGACTTGAGTCATTAAAAAGGTCTGATACAAAATTACTGACTTGGAAGGGTATGTTGTGTGTTGTAGTGGAAGAAACCAGTGCTTTAATATGGGCAGATTTGTTTTATGATTCCACCATTTATTAGCTCTTTGTTGTAAACGAGCTCCTTGATCTTGCCTGAGGCTTTATTTAAATTTCCCCTTCCATTTGTAGTAGGCACTTGGCAGTTTTGTTTCAAGAATTAAATGGTAATGCCTCACACATGTGATTTCAGTAAATACTAGCTGCTAATAATGTTTAATACACCTAGGTGGGGGGAGGCGCTAGGAATAAGACAGAAGGCTGAAATTACCGTTGTGGTTCCCCATTCTACTCTGTACATTGTAGCAAGAATTATCCTTGAAAAACATGTCTGACGATGTTGTACCTCTTCAAACTTTCCAGTGGCTTCCCATCTCAGAGTAATTGTGAAGTTCCTTCCCTAGCCTAAAAAGCCCAGTAAGGTGTGCCAACACCTCTCCCTTCACCCCTGCAAGGCCGGGACCTTCCCTGTCACCCCATTTGCCCTCTGATTCAGCCACATTGGTCTTTCTGTTATCAAATAGCTACAAACATGCCTCTGCCTCCAGGCCTTTGCAGTGTTTCCTCCCATCTGGTCAGACTTTCCACAAACACCCCATGATTCCCTCCCTCACTTCAGGTGTCTGCTCAAATGCCACTTTACCAAGCAGGCCTACCCTGACCCCTCCCCGCCCAAGCCCCATGCTGGTATGCTTTTCCCCTTTACTCCTACCTTTTCTTCACTGAATGTTGAGGGCAGGAGCTTTGCATTATTCACTGTTTACCCCTCAAGGACTAGAATAGTACCTAAGGGTAATTAAAGTGCTACATAAATAGTTCTTCTCTGAATGAATGAGGCTGAGAGACTGGTTTGGGGGGCCATCTGAGGATGGCCCCCAAGAATTTTGGATTTTATTCTGTAGGCAAAAGGAATGGGGCCAGTTTTTTGTGGGGTTTTTTTTTTTTTCCGTTACGCGGGCCTCTCACTGTTGTGGCCTCTCCCGTTGCGGAACACAGGCTCCGGACGCGCAGTCTCAGCGGCCATGGCTCACGGGCCCAGCCGCTCCGTGGCATGTGGGATCCTCTGAGACCGGGCCACGAACCCGTGTGCCCTGCATCGGCAGGCGGACTCCCAACCACTGCGCCACCAGGGAAGCCTGAGGGGGGGCCAGTGTTTTTGATGCAGCTTCAAGTGAATGTTAATTTTTGCTACTGTTACTGTTAGTCCCTACATTGATGTGTGGCTGCAGTCAAATTGAACTTTTTTCCAAATACAATTTTCCTTCTTTCCGGTAGTCTTTAAAACCTGATACCATGACATAAATGCATTATGTTAGTAATTTCTTCAGGAAATAAAGCTAGAAAGTAGGCCTTATTTAGTTTTTGTTCAGAAATACAGTTTTACTGAGGTTCCTATGACATTGTAAAATAAGTCCCTAGAATATAGGGTTTTTTTAATAATAATATTTAGACAGCTATTTATTTGTCTTAGTTTGCAGTACTAGATGTTATTTGATTTACTGAATGATATGTGTTGGCTTTTGGACATGAGTATAAGAAGACAACAGAAACAAGCACAAAGAAGTCTCTTGGAGTGGGATTCAGAAGCCCTGATGATAGGAGCTCTGGAAGGACCTCAAATCATTTCAGTCTTCATTATTATTATTATTTTTTTGGACCTGGGGGAAATATGAAGAATTTTATTCAGAAAGAGATTTACTTATTTCATTATTCCCAGTTAAAGCAGAATCAACATTCTATTAAAAACGAACAAAGTTTAGCAAACGTTTCCCAATTTTCTGCTCTAGTTCTCATTCTTTGTTTTTCTGAGTCAGATTTCATACGAGGGTTTAAAATTTAAGTGTCAGATTTCCCCCCTTGTTAGTTGGGGTGCCTTGGGCGAGTTACAGCTGTAAGATTCTATAAAGCAGAGCTAATTGGGCTGCCTCACACACTTGTAAGGATTAAGTGAGATAATGCCTGTAAAGTGTTTGCTTAGCACAGTGCCTCACCATAGAAAGTGCCCAGCGTTAGCAGTTATTGATAAATGCAATTATGTCAGTACTTGTTTTCAGAGTTTCAGCTAGTTATAATTGTTGCCATTTAGCTGCCTGTGTGTGGATATTTTGTAGAAATAGATGCCTGTCAGTGTTAGTAAGGTCTGTTTAAAATTTCTCCCACTAGAGGGCACTATTTTGGCAGCAACAAGATAAATTGTGTGATTGGCCTGCTACCCATTAATCTGGCTTTGAGCTCAGCCCCTGGCATTCATTCCCCAGTTACAACTCTTGAAAACTGTGCTGGAATATGTTAAGAAATGCTCTTATCTCCCTCTCCCTTCCCACACCAAGGAATAACTATTTTGTTTTGAGGAGAAAGAAACATCTCTCTCCATTCTGTAGACCAGATACATTCTTTAGACTGTAAGCATTATGATTAGGATCCCAATTCTCTTCTTCCTCTTCAGGATGCTTCAGCCCAGGGTTCCTGTTAGACCACTGATGTCCTTTGTGCTCCGTCTCTCCTAGCTACCATCCCCACACTCACATAATGGAAGGGTGTTTGAGCCTAGGCAATGCTTTTGCCATTGTAAAGTGGTGGCCCTTGAAAGAATACTTTGCTTTGGGTCTTCAGCAAGGTATAGGCTTGACATCATGAGTTGGGAGTGGAGGTTCAAGGGAAGCACACTTGTTACGTATCCTTTAGACCTCTTCACCGTACATAAGATTAAAGCAAGTTTAGCTGGTAGACTAAGCCAGTGGCCATAGCCTCCCCAACACTCTCACTTCAAGTCAGAGAAAAGAGGTGTGAGGTGGGGAACGAGTAAAAACAAGGACAACGAGGTGAAATACGAACTTTGATAGCATCACTATTTTGAACTAACAGACCCTGTTTCGCTTAGTTTTTCATGGATTAGTAGAAGTTTCAGATTCCTAGCTGGTGACCATGCCTACAAAGTAACTTTACAGGGGATGTTATAACATCTGTATCCTGGTTTGCATGTGACTTGTTTTCCGTATACAGTAGAATGTCAAATTTGAGGGGCTCAGTTTCAATGTCAGGTCTCTACTTAGCCATGGTCACAAAGAGGAGCCCCCAAATATGAAAGGATGAGTAAGGTATAGAGGTAAGGGGTGAGGAGTAGAGGGGAGGATCTGCCAGGATGACTGGAAGCCTAGGAATCCTCTATTGTCTAGTAGGGATAGAAGGGGGACTCCCCTTTGTAGAGTTCTGAATTGTAAAACTAGGAGCTGATGTCTCTGTATCCCAGTTCTAGGATCTAGAATGTCTAGATTTTATAGCACGGAGTTTTTATAGCATTCTCTATGACCCATAGTCTCAGGTTCAAGTGGAAAAGTCCAAACTCTTAGCATTACCTGTGTAGCAGGGGGCTTTCTGGCTGTTGGAAGGCCTCACTTGGCAAGAATGACACAAATGAGGGCTTTGGTTCAGTACTTTGAACAGTATCTTGTCCAGGAATCACATATTCTGGGCTTCCCTGGTGGCACAGTGGTTAAGAATCCCCTACCGATGCAGGGGACACAGGTTCGAGCCCTGGTCTAGGAAGATCCCACATGCCATGTAGCAATGAAGCCCGTGTGCCACAACTACTGAGCCTGTGCTCTAGAGCCTGCAAGCCACAACTACTGAAGTCCGTGCGCCTAGAGCCCATGTACCTAGAGCCCGTGCTCCGCAACAAGAGAAGCCACTGCAATGAGAAGCCTGTGCACTGCAACAAAGAATAAGCCCCTCTCACCACAACTAGAGAAAGCCTGCACACAGAAACGAAGACCCAATGCAGCCAAAAATAAATAAATTAAAAAAAAAAAAAAGAACCACATTTTCTGACCTCGAATAAAAAGGGCAAGTTAGGAATGCTTTTAATGTTGGCAGAGTTGAGATAAGGGGTGAAATTAGAGATGACTAATTTCACTACTGACTTTAAAAGTGAGCAACCAGGGTAGGACAGGAATAAAGATGCAGACATAGAGAACAGACCTGAGGACATGGGGAGGGGGAAGGGTAGGCTAGGAGGAAGTGAGAGAGTGGCATTGACATATATATACTACCAAATGTAAAATAGCTAGCTAGTGGGAAGCAGCTGCATAGCACAGGGAGATCAGCTTGGTTCTTTGTGACCACCCAGAGGGGTGGGATAGGGAGGGTTGGGGGGAGATGCAAGAGGGAGGAGATATGGGGATATATGTATATGTATAGCTGATTCACTTTGTTATGCAGCAGAAACTAACACACCATTGGAAAACAATTATACTCCAATAAAGATGTTAAAAAAAAAAAGTGAGCAACCACTGGTTGTACAGGAAGTAGCTTATAAACAGTCTAGTAGAAGTAGTCATCCTTTTAATAAAGTAGGGTCCACCCTACCTGGAAGAGAAGCTAATAAATGATGATTAACTGATTCTTTTTTTATATAATTTAAATTTTTTTAAATTTATTTTTGACTGCGTTGGGTCTTCGTTGCTGTACGCGGGCTTTCTCTAGTTGCGGCGAGCGGGAGCTATTCTTTGTTGCGGTGTGTGGGCTTCTCATTGCGGTGGCTTCTCTTGTTGCAGAGCACGAGCTCTAGGCGCGCGGGCTTCAGTAGTTGTGGCGCACGGCCTCAGTAGTTGTGGGTCACGAGCTCTAGAGCGCAGGCTCAGTAGTTGTGGAGCACAGGCTTCATTGCTCCACGGCATGTGGGATCTTCCCAGACCAGGGCTCGAACCCATGTCCCCTGCATTGGCAAGCGGATTCTTAACCATTGTGCCACCAGGGAAGTCCCAGATTAATGTATTTTAAAATGGCAACCGTCAAGAGA
The DNA here is from genome assembly GCF_949752795.1 of Hyperoodon ampullatus. Taxonomy (NCBI): domain Eukaryota; kingdom Metazoa; phylum Chordata; class Mammalia; order Artiodactyla; family Ziphiidae; genus Hyperoodon; species Hyperoodon ampullatus. The sequence goes on from NC_136926.1 coordinate 70,307,138, forward strand.
AGAATCTAATAGAATTCTCTACATGCTCTCTAAGTGATGAATATGCTCAACTAAAATAATATGTTTGTGGACTGGTATCAGGATTTGTCAGTAACTATCTGTGTGAAAAAGCCATGTTCAAAGATGAAATATGTAACATCTCACATAGGTCAGCATTAACAAATGAACATTTGTAACTGGTTTTGCTGATAAGGAGCAATAACTTTGAATCCCAATTAAGCAAAATGTTGTCTCCCCAAAAAGAATTCAGTTTTTCTCATTAGACTTGTATCATGAAAAATTGTAGACATTATTATATTTTGAATTTTATCAAACATTTGTGGAAATTTATTTTCTCTCTTGGTATATAAGTACCAATGTAATGTAATATCTTTGGTTTTGCTTCTTAGATCTCAAGGAGTAAAATACTTACTATCTGTCTGTTTTCAAGAAGATTTTGTTGACTCCAGCTCTAGAGGAATATTTTTGGAATATAGGATTGAGGAATAATTCTCTAAGTATACAGCAGAACTATATATTGAATATCTATAGCCCTATGGGGATTCAATTGCAGTGTAAGACCTGAAGCCTTCTACATATTTTAAATTCTTATTGATAGATCCTTTGTCCCAGAGACTTCTTAACATAGGAACACCACCAATAATAAATGCTTAATTTGTAAATATATGCAATTTTAAAACCTAACTTTTCCAAGTATTATAATGATTGCAAATTGACTAATTAAATTCCTTGAAGTAATTTAAACTGCAATTCAAAATAATATATCTGATTCTTCTGGCCACTTTAAATAACAGATAGAAAATATATAAATAAAATGATTTAAAAAATATTTCTAGCATTATGGTTAAACCTAAACATCAGCATCATGACTTTTATTCATTATTTCTGTATTAGATCCTATATTCCAAGGATTATTGTTATACTTTTTTTATAACATTTTTAAAAATTTTGTTTATTTTATTTATTTATTTTTGGCTGCATTGGGTCTTTGTTACTGGACGCAGGCTTTCTCTAGTTGCGGTGAGCGGGGGCTACTCTTCGTTGCGGTGTGCGGGCTCCTCATTGCGGTGGCTTCTCTTGTTGCAGAGCACGGGCTCTAGGCGCCCGGGCTTCAGGAGTTGTAGCTCGCGGGCTCTGGAGCGCAGGCTCAGCAATTGTGGCGCACGGGCTTAGCTGCTCTGCGGCACGTGGGATCTTTCCGGACCAGGGCTCGAACCCATGTGCCCTGCATTGGTAGGCGGCTTCTTAACCACTGCGCCACCAGGGAAGCCCTGTTATACTTCTTCTGCTAGCTTGATTAATTGTTGAACCTTCTTCCTTCCAGTTATATGTGACTATGTCTCAGTCCTTCCTGATTTGGGTTCAGTATCTGCTTTCCCTGGATTACTCTTCTTACTCATTGTTCTCTTCCCTAGTTTACTGCAGTATCTATGTAGAAATAATATACCTGTAATTTATAAACAGATATATCATTTAAATTTTTTAAATTAATTCAGTTTTCTTTATTATAAGCTGTTATTGAAGTATGATGAAATTTTTTTAACACGAGTCTTGCATAAGAGAAATGTGGCAAAAATCTTTGAATATACATTTTATTTAAAAATCTTTTGGAACCACAAGCAAGATTTAGGTGGAGCCATATGTAGTGTTGCTTATGAATAAAGATATGAGTATGTATACTGTGGAATTCTCAAGGTGGGTATATCAGGATTAGCTGGGTGGTATTTCTTCCTCAACTCGATCACTGGGTTGTGGTGAGGGATAATGTGTTGCAAGTGTCAGTTTCTGGAGACAAAAAGAAGTTGACAGCCTCTGTTACATTGTATGTTTTCATCCTTAAATGCTGACCAAGATATCTTCATAGTTACATATATTTCAGAAAACAAAGGTTGTATGTGATGAGAAATGTTGGGTGTTTGTTTGTTTGTTTCCAAGGGCTAAGTGGGGACTCTGGAGTGAGACCTGTCTGTGTTGAGGCTCTACCACATGATAGCTATATGACCCTGGTTTAGTTAACTTCTCTACACTTTGCCTTTCTCATTTGTAAAGTGGGGCTAGTGATAGTACCTACATCAGAGGATTGTCATGAGCATTTAATGGGACAGTAAAATAGATCATAAAGAAAGCCTCGATCAATGTTAACTATTATATTATTACAATTGTTATTAGTCACTAGGTATAATGTTTCTGTGTTTCTTTTGCATTGGAGCAATAGAGTGTTGCTCATACTTAACTAACTTAAGATCACTGTGATCTCTCCTCATTTATCCGTTGTCTATTTCTTGGAGAAGTTAACTATGCCCTTCTAAACAGATATATCACTGATATAAACCATTACAGTCAATATTTGTTGAATGAATGCACATGAGCTGTAACAGAAGTTTTCTGGAGTTGGACTCAGCTGATTTTGTTGTTCATATCACCACTCAATAGCCTTCTGTTCTAAAATGCTGTTGGATTGGCACTAAAAATTACATATGAAGCAATTATATTGGGGAACAAACAAAAGCTGGAATGTTGAATATCTTGAATTATTATGTCGATGAAATCTTGAAAAAAATGGGAGTGTTGGGAATCCAGTAGTGTTATTTCCCCAAATAATTATATCTCTAATTCAAGTGAGTAGAGCTAGACCGTCCTAAGGGTTATTTAATCTAGCCTTAATTTTATACACATGAGGAAAACTGACTTAGCAAGGTTAAGGAACTTGTCCAAGATCAGATTGTCATGTAGAGCTGCATGAATAGAATATTTTCATTTTCTTCACAAGTTCAGAGCTCCTTCCCAGCTCTTTCCCTTCTCTGACACTTATTTTAGGAGCCCATACCCACATAACACCTGTTAGAATTCTTCCTGAGAACATTCTGCAGTGGGTAATGGTGGACTATGGGAGCAGTGGGAACACGTATTGAGTCTTTTCCCACAAATGTCTGAAAATTAAATGTATGGCATTGATTTTGAGGTGACAAAATATTTAAAATAAATTAAGTTTTATCTGTGGGACCAGTAAGGGGATTTCCTCATCTTGTTACCAGGGTACTATAAAACATAGTTGTTGTTTTTTGTTGTTGTTGTTTGTTTGCAGTACACGGGCCTCTCACTGCTGTGGCCTCTCCCGTTGTGGAGCACAAGATCCAGACGCACAGGCTCAGTGGCCACGGCTCACGGGCCCAGCTGCTCCGTGGTATGTGGGATCTTTCCGGACTGGGGCACGAACCCGTGTCCCCTGCATCGGCAGGCGGACTCTCAACCACTGTGCCACCAGGGAAGCCCAAACATAGCTTTTGTCTTGTTTAATTTTCCTTGTGATATTTGTTACTGGTGCGAATCATTACATTGTTGCCTTTGAGACAAGAGTCTATACCTTTTATGATACTGGTAACTGTCTCCAGTGTCTGGTCTTCTGAAAGTTAGCAATAGATAAGAAATATTTGCATAATAAGAGCATTGATCAATCTTGTTACTGGTAGACATTTCAAAGGAAGTAATCAAATAATTGCCAACTTTATCTTATCAGCTTTTCCCACCTGAATCATAGAAGGCAGATAACTTGGAGATGGGGGCCGCTGGGGAAATGTTCTTATTGAAACAAAGAAGCACTGCCTTTTCTTGTATGCCAGCATGGCATAAAGGAAGAATCCAGTTGGCTCAGGTTTTCTAACAGAAACAATATGATATATGTTGTTTTCTGCTTAACTTTTCAACCAGTAATTTTAGCACCCACCAAGGGATCTTGCTTGAAGCAATTATTATTATGATAATCTAATGGTGATTTTCTGTTTCTTTCATTAAAAAATATATTTTTGGTGGATATCTGATGAATATCTTACATAGATGTTAAGGACTCCTGCCTTCCCACCAGCACTGCCCATTTTGGAGACTAAAGTGACCATGGTTTAAATGATGTTAAATGGTGAAAGGGTGGGTTAGAAGAAGATGAAGGGGTTAAAAGATAAGAAATATATTGCCAGTGGTACTTAGGTATGGTCTAGATAGGAAGTTCACTGTAATGGCAATAAGAAAACCTGGGTTTTAGTTATAATTCTGTTATCTTAATATAAGCAGGTCTTTTATTCTGATTTTCTAATTTGCAAAATAAGGACAATTCTATAAATGATTCAAGGTAATGGGTGAGGATGTAGTAACTTGACTTACTAGGAGGGATAATAGGCTGTTTATGAATTCAGATGTCCTTCTACCATATTAAGATAAGGGTGTGGGGCTTCCTTGGTGGCGCATTGGTTGAGAGTCCGCCTGCCGATGCAGGGGACACGGGTTTGTGCCCCGGTCTGGGAGGATCCTGCGTGCCGTTGAGTGGCTGGGCCCGTGAGCCGTGGCCGCTGAGCCTGCGCGTCCGGAGCCTGTGCTCCACAACGGGAGAGGCCACAACAGTGAGAGGCCCGCGTACCGCAAAAAAAAAAAAAAAAAAAAAAGATAAGGGTTTTATTAAAGTAGTGAGTCTACTTGTGCTTATTAAAAAGGAAAAGCCTGACATTCATTGGGCATTTACTATGTATGGGCACTGTGCTAAGTGCTTTACTTATATTAACTGGTTCAGTCCTCTCGCACCTTTATGAGGGCAACATTGTTAGCCCCATTGTAAAGGTAAAGAACTTGAGGCATAGGGAGGTTAAGTACCTTGCCCCAGGTCACACAGCTAATAAGTGGCAGAATTGGGATTCAAACCTTGGTGGTCTGGCTCTAGAATTTTCACTCTTAATCACACACTATAAACTTCTGCCCTGGTTATAGCCACTGGCAGGACTGATATTCATCTAGTATATACTGGTGTGACCACACCACCTATATTTCCATTTGAGTCTTAGAGACCACTCATTGTAAAGCACATCCCATTTTTAGAGATGTTAAAATGTAGAATTCATTCTAACAAATGCACAAGGAAAATTTAATAGGAAAAATATGTTTTATGGTACTCTGATAGCATGATGAGAAAATCACCTTGCTGGCTCCACAGATAAATTATTTTGAATACTTTATTACCTCAAATATCAATGCCGTACGTTTAAATTCCAGGTCTCTGTGAGAAAAGGCTAAATTGATATGAGTCACTGATGCATCTTAGATTTGATGAGATATGGTAGGAAAGCCACAAAGTCACTCCCCATCACTTGAGCATAGATTAACCTTCAGCCTTGTCAGAGCTTGAGCTGCCTGACCCAGATAGAATCTATATTTTTACCACATGATGTTACTAAACTACTTACAGACAAGTCAGAAATATGAAATAGAATGTAACTGGCTAAGGGTGTCTACCAAGTGAAACAGTGTTGGGACTCGAAGACTTAGCTCAAAATTATGGTTTCAGAGAGGTCTTGCCTTTTCTTCCTATCTCAAACACAATTATTCTTTCCGTCCTCACAAGATCTTGTACATACTTCTATCAGAACACAGCACATTTTGGGGGGAAATTATTTGCTTTCTTTTCCATTTCTCCTACTAGATTATAAGGTAATAAAAGGCTTTGTAATGTGCAGAGTGGTACACAGCCTGGAATAGAGTAGGCATTCAACCATGTTTATGGAAGGAATAAAGGTAGGAAGATAGAAAGGAAGGGAGGGTGGGTGACTGTTTTGTGGATTACAGTAGTAGTTTTTAGCTTACTCAGGCCACAGCTCATCACCAGGAAAGCTGATGCAAAATGAATTTTAAATGAAGATTTAACGTTCAGGTAACAAAATTATCTAATAAGTAAACCACATAGAAAACTCAGTCACATTATCTAGAGGCAGGACTGATTTGGGTGATAAAATGTTGTGCTAGACTGAGCACCCACCATCAAACTCTGCAGAGAACCAATGCCATGGAAGAATCTTTTGATAAAGGGTGCTTTGCTTCTGCACTAAAACTAGTTGTGTGATTTCAGGCAGGTACCGCACCTCTCCGTGCCTCAGGTTCCTAATTTACAAAATGGGAATAATCATCATAGTACCTGACAGGATTGCTGTAAGAATTAAATCCCATGATGTATGGAAAGCACTTAGTACTGTGCCTGGTACTTTGTTGAAGGGAGGAAATAAGTGTTAGTTAGCTATTGTTGTTATTATCTGTGTATGTGCCATCAGTGAGCAAAGAGTTGGGGACCACAAGAAGTGTTTTGTTGGTCTCTAATTTGGCAATGCTTTCTACGGTTTGTTTGTTTTTTTTTTCAACTGAGATTATTGTTTAAGAAACAACTTCCTTGTTTCATTTCCTTAACTTTCAGCTCTCTATAAGCACTTCCTTCCTTAAGAATTATCATTCTTCTCCTCTCAGGGATCTCTCCATTTGCTAAAGCTACGTCCCTCGCCTGTTTTTCTTTTTCAGTGAATTGCTTGCCCATCTATGCCAATGGACAACTTAGCATTTGAAATGCATGAAGATGCAAAGCAGAATGTTGTTGTCTGTGGGGAAGATGAATACCATATCCAGAATGGTAAGAATGTAAATGGGGACTTAAGTCTTGAGATTAGTTCCCCCCATAACCTTTATGCAGAGCTCAGGAAACAGTCCCTCTTTAGACCAGCTCTCTTCAAGTGACCTTCTTCAGAAAGGTAGCATCTCCTGCTCTGAAATCTCCTGACTTGCCATCTCTCATAAACTCTTAACTTCTTTAGCTATTTAATGGCCCGGCTTTCTATGAATTGTTGTTCATGGCATTAATGAGTTGTTTATTGTTCAATATATTACCCTTATACAATGTTAACTTGAATATGTTGGCAAATGATTATGCTATACAAAATATACCATTTAAGGGCTTCCCTGATGGCGCAGTCGTTGGGAGTCTGCCTGCCGATGCAGGGGACACGGGTTCGTGCCCTGGTCCGGGAAGATCCCACATGCCGCGGAGTGGCTGGGCCCGTGAGCCATGGCCGCTGAGCCTGCGCGTCCGGAGCCTGTGCTCTGCAATGGGAGAGGCCACAACAGTGAGAGGCCCACGTACCAAAAAAAAAAAAAAAAAAAAATACCATTTAAGAATTGATAATTTAAAAAATTTTTATACAGGTTTTAAAGATTACTCTCCATTTAGTTATTACAAAATATTGGCTATATTCCCTGTATTGTACAGTACATCCTTGTAGTCTATCTTACACCCAATAGTTTGTACCTCCCACTGCCCCACCCTACCTTGCCCCCCCCCACTGGTAACCACTAGTTTGTTCTCTATATCTGTGAGTCTGCTTCTTTTTTGTTATGTTGACTAGTTTGTTGTATTTTTTAGATTCTACATATAAGTGATATCATACAGTATTTGTCTTACTTATTTCACTTAGCAATAATGCCCTCCAAGTCCAACCACATTGCTACAAATGGCAAAATTTTATTCCTTTTTATGGTTGAGTAGTATTCCATTGTATATATACCACCTCTTCTTTTTTTTTTTTTTTTTTTTTTTTTTTTTGCGGTATGTGGGCCTCTCACTGTTGTGGCCTCTCCCGTTGCGGAGCACAGGCTCCGGATGCGCAGGCTCAGCAGCCATGGCTCACGGGCCCAGCCGCTCCACGGCATATGGGATCCTCCCAGACCGGGGCACGAACCCGTATCCCCTGCATCGGCAGGCGGACTCTCAACCACTGCGCCACCAGGGAGGCCCCCACCTCTTCTTTATCCATTCATCTGTTGATGGACACTTCCATATCTTGGAAATTGTAAATAATGCTGCTGTGAACACTGGGGTGCATGTACCTCTTTGAATAAGTGTGTTTTTTTTTTATTATTATGTACCTAGGAGTAGAATTGCCAGGTCATATGGTAGTTATATTTCTAGTTTTTTTGAGAAACCTCCATACTTCCACAGTGGCTGCACCAGTTTACATTCCCACCAACATTCCCTTTTCTCCACATCTTCACCAACATTAGTTATTTGTGTTCTTTTGAATATTTAAGAATGTTAAAGTAAGAATGTCTGTTAGAATTATTAGTGATCAAAGATTTGCTTGCTCAGAGAGAAAGACTGGGAACTCAGAGGGCAGTGGAAAAGGAGTCCTGGACGTCATTGCTTATAAACGTCATTTTAGTGGTCAGAGGAGTGAGGGCAAATTGGTCCAAAGGTTAGGGTGTGTATTTTCTTCACAGCTTTCAGTAATGTGGATTGTAACTCAGAAATAATACTGCTGTTTATAGCATATATTTGTGATATGAAACCAGGAAATAGTAACATAGAAATACATGGAAATATTGTGACTTGGAGATGGGTGGTGACTTGGAAGCTCATATAGGTAATACACAGGAGAAAGGGAATTTAATGAAGCTATTTAATGAAGGAGGGAAGGGGAGAGAGAGACAGAGACCTGTCAAGCCCATTGATTACTGATATGTTGCTTATTCCCATGCATGTAGCTGTACATGTAAATGCATTTGTACATTCTGGAACCAAAAAGTTCTTAGAAAATATTACTTATAACCTCTTTGATTTTCAGGTGAAGAAACTGGTGAATAGGGGCTAACTGACTGACTTGGAATGCATTTCATATACAAACTTAACTGGGTACTTAATTTTCTAGTATTATTCTGTGCCCCAGCTCCATATATATATATATTTATTTATTTAAATATTAATTGAGGGATATAGCAAAGTTGGATATAGCAAAGTTGGGGTGTTTACTTAGGGACAAGTGACTGTGAAGCTTTTATTTATTTGGTAGTTGGTTTGTGTGTATGTTTTTTTTTTTTTTTGCAGTTTATTAATTAATTAATTTATTTTTACTGTGTTGGTCTTAGTTTCTATGTGAGGGCTTTCTCTAGTTGCGGCAAGTGGGGGCCACTCTTCATTGCGGTGCGCGGGCCTCTCACTATTGCGGCCTCTCTTGTTGTGGAGCACAGGCTCCAGATGCGCAGGCTCAGTAGTTGTGGCTCACGGGCCTAGTTGCTCTGCGGCATGTGGGATCCTCCCAGACCAGGGCTCGAACCCGTGTCCCCTGCATTAGCAGGCAGATTCTCAACTACTGTGCCACCAGGGAAGCCCTATATTTTTATTTTTATCCTTGTTTATTTGGTTGTCATCTGTGTATATGGGGTGTGTGTGAGTGTGGGGCTGTGCCCCGCAGCCTGCAGTCCTTGCACTTGCCCAGCTGCTAGACTGAAGAGAGAGCCTGAGTCAGCGGCAGAGACATCAGTGATTCACTGGACACGGAAACTTACGAGTCAGAGGCCGAGGTCCTGGAGTGACACCCACCGTGTACGGGCAGGCAGGCAGGACATGACAGCAGTCTTCCCTGCATAGGGGAGGAAGAGGCTATCAATTAGGGGGCATGACATCAAAAGGGCTCCTTGGTTGCCAGGGGGACTTCGGAACACATCTCTGCACAGCTCTTTGGGTTAGCAACCAACGAAAGTGCGGTGATTTCCTGTTGATGACTGAACATACTGGAGCTGGTCTGGTCCCAGGGCTAGAACAATGGTTAGCGGCGGCGGCTGGGGGGGCGGCAATCACGCAAGTGGTTACTGATTAAACTTTCCACTTAGGAGGGGAGGCAGTCATGTGCATAAGTAAGCGTGAGGCAGGGCTGGGGAGGGGGGCAGGGGGTGTACGGAGAGCAAGAGAGCAGCCGTCTTACGGGGCCTGACCATACTGTGAGTGTATGTATGTGTGTATTTATTTACACATGTAGTATTTTACTCAGTATGTTTATCCCACAAATGCATTTTTTTAAATAAAGAGAAAATAAACCAAATTGAGAAAGGAGGCAATATTTCTCATGCATCAAGAGTAGAGAATAGGGGGCTTCCCTGGTGGCGCAGTGGTTGAGAATCTGCCTGCCGATGCAGGGGACGTGGGTTCGTGCCCCGGTCCAGGAAGATCCCACATGCCGTGGAGCAGCTGGGCCCGTGAGCTATGGCCGCTGAGCCTGCGCGTCCGGAGCCTGTGCTCCGCAATGGGAGAGGCCACAACAGTGAGAGGCCCGCGTACCGCAAAAAAAAAAAAAGAGTAGAGAATGGCTTCATAATTTCTCCTAGGAAAGGAAGAGGCAGTGGTCACTGACGAGCGTTTTCCTGGTGTGTCTCTTGGCCTGCACCGTTACCACAGCATCTGGAGTCCTGATTCTCTCCCTGGTTTATGTTAACAACTCTCAGCCCCATTCAGAACCTGGAGCCCCGCCTCTGCAAACAGCAATTCCCATGGTGCAAAAGGCTGTTGATCCCAAATTCAAGTTTCTTAATTATTTACCTAAATCCAAGGTATGGATCACACATATTAGGAAAAAGAATCATCTATTATAAATGGTGATTCCAAAACAAAGTTTCCATTGCTTGTTTTCTAAGCTTTGTTCTCTCTTCATTGGAAGGAAGCAGCTGCGGGCTATTTGGAGGAAGGGAAGTGAGTGATAGAGAAGGGGGAAAGTTGGGTGGATATTGGCTCCAGGCAGAATTTTTCTTTAGTAGATAGTTCTATGTTTGGCTGGAGGGGAGAAGTGCAGGACAGCCCTGTTCTCTTGCCAAGATAGGTGTTCTTTTTTTTTTTTTTTTTGTCCGGTACGCGGGCCTCTTACCATTGTGGCCTCTCCCGCCGCGGAGCACAGGCTCCGGACGCGCAGGCTCAGCGGCCATGGCTCACGGGCCCAGCCGCTCTGCGGCATGTGGGATCTTCCCGGACCGGGGCACGAACCCGTGTCCCCTGCATCGGCAGGCGGACTCTCTCAACCACTGCGCCACCAGGGAAGCCCTAGGTGTTCTGTTTTATGTCAAACAGAGACTGACAGCACTGCATGTACCACGTTGTCTCCTGGAGTCTCGCAGACCTATTCTTTCTCTTCCTTTTAGGGGCTCCAGTACTCACCACACCACCTTGCCTTTTCCGTTGTGCTTCCCGCTTACTCCGTAGGCCATGGTGGCCTCACGTTCCAGGAAATGGCCTCCATGCTGATGATTTGCTTATGGCTTCTCAGGTGTTTGGGTTCCCCGGTGTTGCAATCCAGTGGGCCTGGTACAGGAACAATGCCACAGACTATCTCAGCATTGAAGAAGACGCCTTTGGCAGCAGCCTGAACAGTCAGAGATCACAGATGACTCTGGGGACCCTGAGAATAAAAAGCAGTGGCCTCCGAACACTGCTATCTTGTACAGGTATCACCAGTTTGCCCACGTTCTGCCCTTAAGCATTTGTGCTGTGTGTCCTCAGGCTAGTATTTAGGTTGTTGCAAAACCTACTTAAATAAGTGGTAGACAACATCCAGGCTTTGGCTGTGTACTCAATTAGATTAGTTATCAGTGCCTTGAAGCATTAACCTGTTTGTTTTAATTATTCTTGGCATCACTTTGAACTTCCTCTTCAGTATGAAATCATTTTTCATACATTGTTAAGCTAAGATCACTGTTCCATCTTTTTTTTAAATATATAACTTTATTTATTTATTTATTTTATTTATTTATTTTTGGCTGTGTTGGATCTTCGTTGCTGTGCGCGGGCTTTCTTTAGTTGCGGCGAGCAGGGGCTACTCTTCGTTGCGGTGCATGGGCTTCTCATAACGGTGGCTTCTCTTGTTGCGGAGCATGGGCTCTAGGCGCACGGGCTTCAGTAGTTGTGGCTCTTGGGCTCTAGAGTGCAGGCTCAGTAGTGGTGCATGGGCTTAGTTGCTCTGTGGCCTGTGGGATCTTCCTGGACCAGGGATCGAACCCGTGTCCCCTGCATTGGCAGGCGGATTTTTAACCACTGAGCCACCAGGGAAATCCCCACTGTTCCATCCTTTGAGCCAAAGCTAAAACTGGTAGCTGTGATCTAATGATCAAAGAAACTACAGCTTCCCTCTAAGGAACAAAGCAGTGACTGTAATAATAAACTAGTTTGCTGAGTTCAGCCTGGAGTCTCTGAGATCAGCCAGTTGGATGCCCTTTTGTGGTTTAGACCTTTCAGAATTCTTTGGAAGTGAAATTAGTGTACTTACTTGAATTTCAAATAAGTCATTAATTCTGAAATGTATTTATGGCTTCTGTATTCCAGACACTGGGGAAGCTGTAGTGACTAAGCTCTCATAGAACTTTCAGAGTTTGGTCTTACCCTGATGATCTTATTAATAGATCAGCCAGTTTTTTGTGTGTGACATATTTCTGTTGTTGTTAATAAAACTCCTTTTTTATTCTTGGACAATTCACTTAATTTTAGAATTTACAGCAAGAAGAGAGATTAGAGCTTTATCTATATGAGATTAAACCCTTCTTAGAAGAATACCTGGACACACAGTAAAGCACTATGTTATTCCTATTCCTATTATTATTATCAAAATTGTATGCAGACTTTTTCTTATCTGGTAAATACATATGCCTCTGTATGCATACACACACAAACACATGCAAACACACACATGCATGTGTGTACACATGTGCCTACACATGTGCCTGCAGTCTTTTCAGACTATCAAACTAGCATGAACTTAGAGCTCTAAATGCTCAGTGGGGGTGGTATTGCCCAAAAGGGGGCAAAAACTGGTTGTTAGCAGGATAAAAATATTACTCTTTTTATGTAAAAAGCATAGATGTACATGTAGCACATGAGCAGTATGTGTATGCAGTATACACATCTACAGCACCTCTGTAGTGTTAGCATTTCATAGGGTGGTGATTAGAAAAAAAAGTCTAACGTGGTACCTTAGAAAGGAGGTAATGAAAAAAGGTTGAGGAACATTGCTCTAAAGTAGTGTTGGATGAGCTCTTCCGTTATGTTTCAGGGGACGCATGGATTGGGGCGGTTGATGATGGTGCTGTCGTTACCACGTACAGTGTTACAGCTGGCCAAGTGATCTTCTTCCCTAAAAGCACAGTACACTGGACAGAGAATGTGGGGAGTGAAGACTGCTTTTCTTGCTCTTCTTTTCTACACATCATGAACTTCAAACCCTGGAAGCTGATGATGTAATTTTTTCTATACCTGAGGACATTGCTTCCAGGTCACTTGAGGTCTGTACCACTGCTGAGAACAAATCCCATGAGGGTACAAAGAGGGCATGAATATTCGGGTTTCTAAGGTAGCAGTCAACAAAGTGACATTTGGGTAATGGGCTCAAGAGCATTGAAGTTGAATTGCTCTTTATTTTCCCTTACGAAGGACTGCTATAGGAAGCTACTGTATAGTGAATTGGTAGAAAGGTTATGATATAGTTAATACAAATTACTATAATTTTCATTTCTGAAAAGCCATATGCTCATCCAGGGCCTCGTTGACCGATTGAGGGGAGAGGTAGGGATTGTTATTTAGGATGACTCTCACGTTTTCCAGCCAGGTCCCCTGACTTGAATGTCTGTCTTAAAGAGGTCACTCTATGTTAGAAATTTCAGGAGAGTTTGGGAAGTTAGGATAGTATCTGACAGTATCAGATCAATACCTTGGGGGAACATAGGATGTGGTATTGGCAATTCCTACCACATAAACTTTCTGTGACTATAGAAGGGCTCTGTACCTTACTGGAACTGCATTTGACTCTCCTCTTGTAGTACCATTTTGAAGTAGTTTTATCTTATTTTGTTTTTTAAACTTCATCTGATTTAGGTTCAAAAGAATATCAATTTCCAGGGGGAATAATACAATTGGCACAATATTGGAAAAATAGAAGTGAACTAAGCAACAATGAAAATTTTTTTAGTGAATTCCTGAATCAGGTAATTGAGAAAACTGTTTTGAAATTATTAAAACATTATTTATTTAATTATTATTATTTAATTATTATTAAAATGGATGAAATATGAGATTTAGATTGGATTCATCATTTTTCTGGACAAAGGAAAAGGAAAGAGCTAGTCAAACACTAGTTGGTTTGATCGATGCAAACTATTGATTGAGGCCTCGTGAATTTGGGAGCTTAACTTCTTGGCGTGGGTGGTTACATTAACAAAGAGACTGGATGCTCGTGAGATTTCTCTGTTCATTTCTCTTTTCATTTTCATTTGTTTTAAATGCTCAACTGGCTGTATCGCTTAATGACTAAGAGCACAGCTGTGGCATCAAATTCCCTGATTCAAATCCCAGTTCTGCCACTGGGTGACCCTAGTATACTCAACCAACCTAGATTTTAATTTCATCTCATAAGGTTGGTGGCAACCTTATAAGATTATTATAAGGGACAAGTGACATAATAAATGTAAAGGACATAAAAAATTGCATGTTCTCAGTGAGGGCTTCATAAATATTAGTTATTATTATGATTATATGAATTGTTAAGTTGCTGAGTTGAATGTTGGCTAAATAACTGGATTTCATTTTTCTTTTTCTTTCTCAAGCACAAAAATGCCCTCACTTTGAGTACACTTAGGATTTATAGCAATGGATTAAGATAGCCACATTTTCATTTTAATGCAAATGAAATGGGATATGTAATAAGTGGATGTGCAAAGGTAATTTCTCTGTGAACAGGTTTTTTTTGAACTTTCCTTTTCAGTGCAGAAAGAAGCAAACAGGAGGTACTTCTTTGTTTTGGTTCAGTTGTTGGTAACATAACAGGACTCTGTGCCAATGGCTTTCTGGGCCATTTCCACAGAGGATACCATGCAGGTCCTGCTAGGTAACTTCCAAGTTTGCTCTTAGCATGAGAAGGGGCTAAGAACATTTCAGAACTGATAAAGAGGTTTATCACTAATGGTGAGGGGCTGGAATACCTGCCTACATGTTCAGAGTTTTGCATTCTCGGGTAATGCAAGCATTTAATGTGCTCCACTTTGGGGACCGTGAAATTGGCTGTTTGCCTCTCAGTGTAAGATGAGTTGCGGGGGTGAGGTGTGGAGCACCAGCAGGGTGGCCATATATCCCCATTTATCCAGGATCCTTCTGACACATACCTGTCATCTTGGTGAAGTTATTAATATCACCCCCTTTGATTCTTCAGAAAAACCACACGAAGTAGCATGTTACTACAGGGCTCCTGGGGAGATCTACAGGTAAAATGGGCTTCTCTAGCTTGTACCTGAATCAGTCTTGACAGAAAGAATCAGACCAGACTGAAATTCACCTTTTTTGTCACCCATAGCAAAAGTTTTATGTTTTTAGAAGTGAACGCTTTAATAAATTGGAAAAGGGCATTGTAATCTTCCACAAATTTAATTTCAAGGATCAGATTTTATTTTTGGTGTGCTTTGTGCTCATCTGTGTGCGTTTGTACGCACATTAAGTCTCTAACTCTTTTTTAAAAGACCATTAGGATGCTGCTCTCCCAGAAGGCTGAATTTTCCCAAGCAAGTAGAAAGGAGGGCATAGAGGTGGTAAAACACTGCAATTTAAATCCTCTGCCTAATTAGGGAATGTAATTGATAGCCCTCAATTAGAACATGGTGATTAATGCTCTTTTTGCATGATGTTCTACACTATTGAATTCACTAATGCATTTTGAGGGAATTTACTTTAAATAGAGCATCTTTTAATTTTTGTGGGACTTTGTCTCAGAAACGGGAGAGTTAATGTGAAGGATTGCCTCTTTTCTGCTATTTACCCTCTCTGAGAAGTCCCTTTATAACGATATGCTTTTATCCATCTGTTCTTCACTATGAATACTTATCCTTAATGAATATTTGATTTTATTTGCTTAACTTCAGCATAGTTTTTTCCCCTCCTTAGGTGGGCCTTATCAATGCTCAGTGTACCATAGAGTTTAACATTCACATTGGAGATGTGATATTTTTCCCCACTGGAACCCAGCATTACATTAAGAGTACATGCGATAAGGAATTGCTTCTGGTTCTTGCCTTCAGCACTGGAGACCAGGTGAGAATAAGCCAGTTTAAGAGAGATTGCTGAGTGCCAGTGACGTGCAGAATACTCTGCTAAGCAATGTATCTGCATCATAGGGGGCCCTCAGTGTATGTGTGCTGAATAAATGATTGAATGAATGAACTGGCTGAACGCAAATGTGAAGAGAAGAATCAAATAATCTTTTCATTCAGTTATAAAGGGATCCAATACATCACATTCCCTCTTAATTCCCCCAATTCTCAACCAGCTGAGAAAAAAGACCAAAGAGCAGTATATAGAGATCCAGGAAATCATTTCTATTACTAATCAAGCAGGTATTAGAGAATATGATTAATATCTGTGGGCAAGTGGATTTCCTAATATCTATCTCCAGAAATGGGCTGGCCTTCTGACGTTGAGGTGGGCCCTTGTACTACCTTACAGCGTAGAGAAGCAGAGCATGATTTTTGAAGCTTTGCCCGTTCCCAGACAGAGAGGGAGAAGCTGAAGTGAGCATGGCTAGTTTATTCTTCTGGAATTTACTTGGCAGAGAGAGGAAAAGAAGAGTCTCTTGCATATGAAAAGAAACTTTAGGAGACGTGAAGTAACATTGAGTATGATTGATCAGTGCTACCAAGAAGGAGTAGTGTTCCTTCCCATCATTCTTTGTTTTAAGCAAATCTGATATATCATGATCTGTAGTATAAAACATACATTAAGAGGAATTGTTTATTGTATTACATAGTTGTTTGCTTTTAAAAATTCACCCCAGTGTTCCTTAATTAGATGAATAATGTGTTTGAAAAACAAGAATAAACAGTGGAATTTAGATTTTTGAACAGTCCTTAGGACTAGGTTCCCTGCTGAGACTGGGCGAGAATTATGAGAGTCTGGGTATTCCTGGGGCAAATCCAGGAACAGACAGACATTTCTCTTGGCCATGGTTCTTCCTACATGGAGACCCAACAAGATCTCCAGGGGAGAGCACAGCATGAATTCAGCAGTATCATCTATAGAACCTACGCCATCCTGCTCAGTGGTGCTTATTTCCCATCATGACACTTTCCTTCTTTGAGGGACACTGGAAAATTCCAGCATCTGCTTCTCTGGGTCTCTAAACCTTCCTGGAGGTGCCTGGGATGAGGTTTGTGAAGAGCTCTGTGAGGAGGAGATGCAATGGAAAGCTAGCTGTAGACTCTCGGGGGGAAGAGGGTTCCAGTGTCCCCTGCTGTTGGTGTGGGGCTCACCGCTACTGCCATCCCCTTGGTCATCATTCTCCACAGCTGTTATAAGAACAAATCATGAAGCAAAATGAAATCAAATCAAATATAAATAGGAAAAGAAGGGAAATCTCATTAAAACAGCAAGTTAGAGTTAAAAAAAATTAAGATCAAGAAAAGGGAATTTTAAAACTTAATTAAAGATTAATGTGATGTGAAAGGCTAATACCAACAACTTAAAACTTAAAAATATGAAAGAAGGATAAAAATAACAATTGAAAATTATTAAATACAAGTCAAGAATTAAATATAAATCTTTTGAAAAGAGAATAGAAGTAGAGGTTTTTTGTTTGTTTGTTTGTTTTTTTAATGAAGAGAAGCAATTTAGGGGAGTGATCCACAACAGGGAAGGAAATAATGAATCAGAATTTTGGGTAAGAGGAATTTTTTTTACATCTACCCCCACCGCCAGGAATGTCTGATATGCATCTTGAGGGAGCATAACCCCGACTAACCCAGTAGAAGGGGTATTAGGGGTGTTTCTAACGGGGATTTATTTTGCATAGGGGTATGAAGGGAAAGAGGAAGGAGGAAGAATAAGAGAGAGGCTGAGAGACAGAAACACATGCCTAGAGAGAAACACAGAATGAGACATAGGGACACAGAGAGAGACATACATGCCCAGAGACACACAGAGATAGAGACATAGAGACAGAGATCTACAAAGAGAATGACACAAACACAGAGAAAAAGAGAGAAACAACACAGGTACACAAATAGAAGGAGACATACAGACATAGACACAGAGAGGGACAGAGACCCATAAAGAGACAGAGACACAGAAGGAGAGACACACAGATACACACATACCCAGACACAGACAGACCTATACACAGTGGGGCAGGGAAAGGCAGACATACCTAGAGATACACACACAAAGAGTTAGGAGAGAGATTCAGAGTCACATAAGCTCAGAGACACAGACACAGAGAGAGACAGAAACACAGTGAGAGACACAGAGAGACCCACATACATGCAGAAATTGAGAGGCTGGCTGAGAAAGAGAGGTAGTGTCAAGGGGGAGGGGTGCAGAAAGGACAGTAAGATCGTGATAGAGAGAGGGCACAAGGACAGACAGACAGAGTCAGAGCCAGCCAACTGGACAGCCAGGCCAGTTAGGCAGAGATGAACGACTGTCTCTGGCTGTGCAGGAGGAGGACCACTTACCTGGCAGCCAGGTCAGCCTCCATCATGTACCTGTGGGCATGGAGCTCTGAGAGGCCCTTTTGCCACTAGTCCCTGCTTACAAGTAGACAAAAGGTCTTGCTCCCTCTTTAAAGAGAACTACCTCCCAGTGGGATGGAGGTCCCTTCTAAAGAAAGCTTCAGGGCTTCCCTGGTGGCACAGTGGTTGAGGGTCCGCCTGCCGATGCAGGGGTCACAGGTTCGTGCCCCGGTCCGGGAAGATCCCACAAGCCGCGGAGCGGCTGGGCCCGTGAGCCATGGCCGCTGAGCCTGCATGTCCGGAGCCTGTGCTCTGCAACGGGAGAGGCCTGCGTACCGCAAAAAATAATAATAATAAAAAAAATAAAGCTTCAGATGCCTCAGCATCTCTAGCTATCAGTCAGACTTTCCTTATTCCCAGAGTCGAAATGGTGAGCTCCCCATGGCAAGAGAAGACAAGTGTACAAGGGGACCATTCGCAGGACTTCATAGCTCCTAATGTTACACAGCTATGTACCTACAGTCTTGAAAATGCCTTGATGGCTGTAAGATCTTTGTAGGAACCTGAGTAATTTGGTGCTGATACATCTTCTTTTTGTTTCCACTGTCAGTTGCAAACCCTTGACATGGACGATTATCTCCAGGCCATAGCAGACCACATCCTGGCCCAGCTTTTCTTCAAGCAAAGTGAATTTAAGAAGATCCCCAAATTCAAGGAGGACCAGGCAATCAACCTGCCTTAGATTTGCTGATGATTTCTTATCTATTCTTTGCTCTTCATATGTTATTCTTGCTGTTTTTAAAGAAGGTCCACTTGGCTAATAAGCTTGGAGCTCTTTACAGAGTGATATTGGGAAAGCAGGTGTGAAGCAGCCCTGTGGGCTCATTTAGCTCATAAGATCATAGTCAATTCATGCTAAGGGAACATTTCAGTGTACTCTGTGCAGATTATCTATGGAGGGGATCTGATAAATTAATATATTTTTGTATGGATTTTAGTCACATGTTTATATTTGTTTATTGTCCTTTTGTTACTTCAAATTTATTACTCCAGAGGAAAATCCATTTTTTTTGCATATCACTGAAACTTAGTGCCATGCTTGTATTTTGGTTATTCATCACTGTGGAAGGAAGTAGGGAGATGAGCTTATGTATGTTGTACATACGGAGGCACTGGAACCCGGGTACATCTAACTTTGTCTGGAGAGTTTAGTATAGAACCTTAGGTTAGCCATTCTCAACCCTTTTGTGGACATGAAGATACTTTTTATAAAGCCCAAAATTTCAAGGACTCACTCATACGAGTAGTTGAATATTTATTAGCTGAGAAAATACTTAATGACAAGCTAATTATGAATTCAATACTTTCTTTGAATGTATTTGGATTTTATTAATCACATCATGAACTATTTACATATGAGGAATAGTCATCCCTATGGTTGAGAAGCATGTGTTTTATTTAGTCTGTTGGCTGGGTGTGTATATGAATTTGAGGACTACTTGTCATCACTTGAAAACTGGTAGAGGCTAGTGGTCTCTAAGTTGGGGGTCATTGTCTTAAGTAGAGAAGAATTTGTTCAGATCTAACCTGTGCTTGATTTTTGTTTACAACTTATTTGAATAGGTATTTGGTACCCCTGCATTTTGCTTGGGTATCACCATCAGTTCTGGTATATATAAAACCCAGTCAGTACAGACACTTTTTAATGCCTTGAACCACCACCCTCTTTCAGTTATATTTCCCTGACACATAATGGAATTTTTAGATATCTTAGGATGTTTGTTCTTAACCTAAAAATAAATCTGTATTTCTCTCTCTCTCTCTCTCTCTCTCTCCTCTCTCTCTCTCTCTCTGTCTCTCTTTCTCTGTGTTTCTCTCTCTTCTAGATAACTAGCTCTATTGACTATATAGAAGACAATGAGAATTAGGAATGACTCGCTTTTGGTGTGGAGAAGTAGCCATCTACATAACATACATAATCAGGTCATAAAAGGCCTGTCATTCCTTGAAACCACCTTACTGTGTATTTACCTTATTGCCATTTTCCAGGAGAGCCAGCTGAGATCAGAGCTTGGTAGCAAAAGGAATTTTGTGGTGGTGGTATAGTTTTGAAGAGACCTTGTAGGGGATGCGTCACCATCCAGGAGGAGGAACATGATGCAGGGAACAGCACAGGACAATAGGTATATGAAAGGTGGATGTCCAAATAGAGGGGAATTGGTCATAAAAGGAAATGGCAATGTGTGTAGACATATTTTATTTGCAAATTTTGTTTTACTTTGGAAAATTTTTAATATACTATGAACTAGTTCATAATCCATTTTCTTGTATCAGGAAGTATTATATCAGATTACTATGTGGTCATTTAATAAAGATTTTGTGTATCTTTGCATATTATCTTCTCATTTAATTTTAAGTGAAACCTGTTTTTATGGTTTTATGAATTTGAAGCATAATGGATTCCCTCTATGCCTCCTTGAAATATGATATATCATCATCTAAAGAAAATATGTTACGGTGTTGGAACTTTCTGGGTTTCCTGATAATAATATACTGGAAGCCTGACTTAGGTTTCCAGCCTACTATGTATTTAAAAAAGAAAAAATGTTAAAGATAAATAATCTAATGAAGACATGTCAATTGGAATATTGTTGGTATGTTATTTTAAGGGTTTTTTTTTTTTTGGCTGCACCACTCGGCTTGTGGAATCTTATTACTTCCCTGACCAGGAATTGAACCCAGGGTCACGGCAGTGAAAGCACCGAGTCCTAACCACTGGACTGCGAGGGAATTCCCCAGGACGGGGAATAGATAGATATGTTCTTAATTTTCACTTGGTTGCTCTAATTTCAGTCTTTTTCCCTCCTTGGAAAGCTGATTTCTAGTTTTCATACCATTTTATTCTTTAGGGTAACTTCATCCATTATACTCAAGTGCTTTTAGGCTTTTTGGTATTTCTACTTTATTTATTACCAAATCAATAGATTGAAGAGTGAATTGCTCAATCAGACTGATTATTTGTCATCATTCAGGCAAAACCCAGACATTTAACTGAAAACCTCCTTTAAAACTGAACCTACCTTAACCACTTTATATGCAGTCTATAACGCAGCCACATTTGATTCATTTGAAATGGTATGAATTGTACATAAAAAGTTCTTAAATCTCAAAAAAAATCTTTAGAACTTTTTAACAGCAGCTTTGAATAACTGAATGGAATGAATGAATTTGGCTAGAGGAACTACAAGGTTAGGTAAACACCACTGAATGTTCCTTATTGCTTCTACATAGTGCAAGGTAGTGTAAAAAGTTTCTTTGTTCATATTCTCATCCTTTCCTATGAAGAGTAATCAGGCTGCTTTTTATTGTCCAACCAATTTAGGAAAAGGAAAATAGTTACTTTTACTATGTAACTCGATATCTAATGACCGTAATTTATCAGCGGTTGAAAGTGATTTTCAACAGTATAGTATTATTACTTTATTTTTTTAACATCTTTATTAGAGTATAATTGCTTTACAGTGTTATGTTAGTTTCTGCTGTATAAAAGTGAATCAGCTATATGCATACGTATATCCCCATATCCCCTCCCTCTCGCGTCTCCCTCCCACCCTCCCTATCCCACCCCTCTAGGAGGTCACAAAGCACCGAGCCGATCTCCCTGTGCCATGCAACTGCTTCCCACTGGCTATCTATTTTATATTTGGTAGTGTATATATGTCAATGCTACTCTCTCACTTCGTCCCAGCTTACCCTTGCTCCTACCCGTGTCCTCAAGTCCATTCTCTACATCTGTGTCTTTTTTCCTGTCCTGCCCTTAGGTTCATCAGAACCTTTTTTTTTTCTTTTAGAATCCATATATATGTGTTAGCATACAGTATTTGTTTTTCTCTTGCTGACTTACTTCACTCTGTATGACAGACTCTAGGTCCATCCACCTCACAACAAATACCTCAGTTTCGTTTCTTTTTATGGCTGAGTAATATTCCATTGTATATATGTGCCACATCTTCTTTATCCATTCATCTGTCGATGGACACTTAGGTTGCTTCCATGTCCTGGCTATTGTAAATAGTGCTGCAGTGAACATTGTGGTACATGACTCTTTTTGAATTATGGTTTTCTCAGGGTATATGCCCAGTAGTGGGATTGCTGGGTCGTATGGTAGTTCTACTTTTAGTTTTTAAGGAGCCTCCATACTGTTCTCCATAGCTCAATTCCTAATGACCGTAATTTATCAATGGTTGAAAGTGATTTTCAACTGTATAGTATTATTACTTTTAAAAAAACCAAAGAAAAGAAAGAAAGAAAGAAAAAAGGCCACGGTGATTTTACGTTATAATTAGAAGTTACAAGTGGTGTTTCTTCATGCTTTGCACTCACCATAGCTTCATGAAACTCATATGTTCACTTTGGAACACTGTTCCTTTGAACAGAATAGTAAGATACTGGAGAGTCCAGAAAAGAATAGTAATGCTGAAGAGATGAAAAACTGTGTTTTATTCACTGAACTTAAATTGGAACTGTTTGGAAAAAAGAAAGGATGACGTAGAACGATGAGGTTGTACAGCTGGTAGAGGCCACGTATCATGTGGTCTCAATGCTTTAATTTGCAGAAATACAAAGTGAGACCTGAGAAGGGTAAGCTACCCAGATTGCAAGTGAGGTATTTGAGACCAAAGTCCAGATCTTCTGAGGTGCTTCCCACCTCCTGTGTAGAGTTATGTGATTACTGTCTTCACGTATATAAACGAGTCCTCCACCTGAAGCAGAACTCTACACAAGAAAATGTACCATATTCAAATGGGAGAGGCGGCTTCTGTTCACCCACACATCACCAGCCCCAGTGCCAGCACTGCTTCTCCTTTTCTGAGCCTCCCACGTGCCAGATGCCCAGCCCCAGCTGCTTCTGTAAAGAGGTGATCAGAGCCTCCTGACATCACAGGTCACTGTTCCTATCTAGCCAAGTATTCTCTGCTTGCGTTTTCATTTTAAATTTTTATTAACAATTTTTTTACACTGCCAAGATGTACCTAGCATAAAATTCACCACTTTAAGTGTACAATTCAGTGGTAGTAAGGATATTCACATTGTTATGCAGCCATCACCACTGTCCACTTCCAGAACTTTTTCGTCATTCCAAACAGAAACACAATACCTATTAAACAATAACTCCCCAGTCCCCTCTCCCCACAGCTTTTGGTAACCTTTATTTTATTTTCTGTCTATGAATTTGTCCCTTCTAGGTACCTCATATAAGTGGAATCATACACTATTACTCCATGCTTATTTTTATGACTTTTTACTCATTTTCAAAAATTATGCCTTTACTGTGTGCTTATTATTGTGCTAGTATACAGAAGAGACATAAAAAAGATGTGGCCTCAAAAAATTTATAATTTAAATGTTTCTTATTCAGTTCTATATTTCTCTTCCCTCCCCACCCCTGTATGAACCCAGCCCTTATCATGAACATTCAAAAGAATATTTATTCATCCAGACTATATTAAGGAGTACATAGTAGCAAGATGAAAAGAGCTACAAAGGTGAGTATACACTGTGGGTTCATATTTCCAGAGAAGGCAACACTCAATCCCTTTGGTGGTTCCCATTCCACTGTCCTAACAGTTCTTGGTCCTCAGATTTTTCATAACTCATAAAATCGCTTTTCCCCTACTTTTTTTGAGGACAGGACCTCATTCTAGCCCCTGAAGTTTAAACATCCAGGCAAGAGTGAGTTCTGGGTTTTTTTTTTTTTTTTTTTTTTTAAACATTAACAAGAAACCCCAGTGGCCTCAGCAGGTGTTGTTTACATCTCTTCTCTTGGTTCAGGAATGCCCAACTTTATTCTACTGGCAGTAAATCTATTGTTTTAGTATCTTAGCCTGTTGAATTCAGATTCTTCCTTGGTTCAGAGTGTGGCGTAGCTCTTGCTGAAAGGGAGCAAGCTTTGATATGCAGGCTAAATGGATATTGTACCAGGTGGGCCCGTTGTAGTGAGTGGGGGCCTGGACTCGTGGAATGTCAGCCAAGGCATTAGCACACATTCCAAAAGCCTACTTTGGATGTAGGGTCAATGAAGATATTTAAGAAATTTAAAACCATCACCTAGAAAAAAATTTGCAAAGGAAAGAGTAGCATCTTTTTTTTTTTTTTTTTTTTTTGTCTTTTCAGGAAATTGCACAATTCAGAGGCAGAGTTTTTAATTTGTTTTTGTTTGGTGTTAAGCATGCAGTATGCTGTAGCTGTTAGTGAGTGTCAAGAATAAATTAAATAAAAAAATAGAGCAATTACTAGTAAAGTTGGTCTCAAGTGATTCACGCAGAGCCTTTAAATGTCTCCTGTGCCTTGATAACTTTTCCTCTAGAATCAGCACTGCTCAGATGATTATTGTCCTGGGAGACAATTTTGTCTCTCTTGTTAAGGAGTTATAGATAGTAGAACCAAGAAGAAGAAACTTCTATCAACCAGGATGGATTGTCCTTCAAAATTTGTCCTTCCTACAACATTTCTCTAATGTTGTAAAGTAAACCATTGGAGATGGGTTTACAAGTTTATAGTTCTATAAACTTATATAGTAGATATATAGTTCTATATCTACTATAGTTTATAGTATGGGAAGGTGTTCTTAAATACACAGCTACAGAACAGAGAGAAGCAGGAACACATACAAGATAAGGGAAACCTATGATTAATTGTTGTTTTAAAATATCATGACTTAGGGCTGGAGTAGAATTCTTGAATTTCCTTCCCATGAGATATCTTCAATTTTCTCTTAAAATATTTGCTTTGGGATGGGATTCTTTTCTAACCGGACACTATCTACTTCAGCCCATGTTTTTAGCTACCACCCCTTAGGTTTTTAACTTTTAGCTCCTCACTGAAATATAGCATACATGGAGAAAAGTGTCCAAGCACAACTGTACAGCTTGGTGATTTTATAAAGTGATTTTATAAAGCTTGGTGATTTTACAATTGATTTTATAAAGATTTTTTCCCCAGATCTCTTTGCAGTATGAAATTTATAATAGTAGCTCTGTAATTTTATAGGTCGTCTTTTTACTAAGTACTTGTCAATTCATTCATTTTCATGCACTATGCAGAAGTAAAGCCAATAGCTGTCTGAATGTGTCAACTTCAAATACTAGTGCATTATCAAGAAAATCAATACGATGTTTCAACACTCTTCCAACTTATTCTTCTGACCTCAAAGGCAGAGAATATTCACTGGAATGAAGTCAACTTAGATTCTTAGGCCACAGCCAAAGTGCTTATATTGATAAAATGAAGACAAGAGAATTGTGCATTTCTTTTCTGATGTTTCTTTTCTGATGTTTCTTTACATATTTATGATCACCGTTTGCAGCACTGGGAAAAATGTAGGAGGAAGTGGGAGGAAGCAGTGTAATGGTTGCTGTGGTTTTAGATGCTAAGGGAGTTACAGACTCTCCTGTAACTCTGCACTTACTGCAGGAAGTGGTGTCAGGGTGGTGGAATATGGTACAGGGGGTGGTGAATCCTTTTGGCAGGTCCCTTCTTATAGTCCTTGATACTGGCTGCCTATTTGGGAAAGTCATCTAGAGACAACAGCTCATTTGGAGAGGCCCCCTCTGTACTCCTCTGCTTGGGGCATGAGAACCATTTCGATTTGCAAAATAAAATGTTGAGAATTCTGTATATGTAGGCACTTGAAATTCCCTAAACCCAAAAAATGTGAAGGTCAAATAGAATAGGAGACTCACCTTTTGAAGCCTCAGTACAAAATATGCATGGAAAATTTGAACTTATTTTGTATTAAGTATTTTGGGACAGTCGCTGGTAAGGGCAGTGTGATCTGAATGATGAGCCAGATGTAGGGCTGAGGCTCCAACCATCAGTCATGCATCCACAATAGGCATGTAAGAAATTAACATTAACTTGAATTAGTATTTGAAGGCTTTCCTCAAAGTACCTTTGTTTAAAGGAGAGAAAAACCCCATCCATTAAGTGTCACAGGCCAGATTACTCTGTCACCTGCTATGGCATCTCCATAACTGTCTGGAATGCCACATAGCTTGTTACTTTGTTTTGGAGAATTCCTACTTTGGTAACCATACTTCCTTTGTCAAAGGCCCCCATGTGCTGCTGTATTCTCTGCCTTCCTGATCCTTACCATTGCTTGACTTCACCCTACCGCCATATACACGAAGGCTGTAAACAGAAAAAGAGACCTTCAGAGCTGGGAAGGGACCAGCTAGTCCAGTAATTCCAAGCTGTGCTCCTACAGTGCCCTAAGCGGCCTACACAGAGTTGGGACTTAGAGCTGAGGAGAGCCAAACTAGGGGTGCTTAATGCTCCTACCAGCCTTCACCCTGCCCTGCTTCAAACAAAACAGAAAAAGATTTGAAACAGAGTTACATAGTCTATTCACTTTCCTTTCCAGGTAAGGAAATTGGAATCTGAAGAGTTGACTTCCTAGATACAAAGCACATCAGTGTGGCAGTGACAAAACTGCTCTAGAAATGGAGGATTTCTGGGAACTGCAAGTCCAGCCCTCACATGTGAAGGACGGAGTTAAAGGGCAACGTAAACCTTCCGAGACTGAACTGGGAAGAAATAGAAAATATGAACAGACCAATTAAGAGCACTGAATTGAAACTGTGATTAAAAATCTTCCAACAAACAAAAGCCCAGGACCAGATGGCTTCACAGGTGAATTCTATCAAACATTTAGAGAAGAGCTAACACCTGTCCTTCTCAAACTCTTCCAAAATATAGCAGAGGGAGGAACACTCCCAAACTCATTCTACGAGGCCACCATCACCTTGATACCAAAACCAGACAAGGATGTCACAAAGAGAAAACTACAGGCCAACATCACCGATGAACATAGATGCAAAAATCCTCAACAAAATACTAGTAAACAGAATCCAACAGCACATTAAAAGGATCATACACCATGATCAAGTGGGGTTTATCCTAGGAATGCAAGGATTCTTCAATACATGCAAATCAATCAGTGTGATACACCATATTAACAAATTGAAGGAGAAAAACCATATGATCATCTCAATAGATGCAGAGAAAGCTTTCTACAAAATTCAACACCCATTTATGATAAAAATCCTCCAGAGAGTAGGCATAGAGGGAATTTACCTCAACATAATAAAGGCCATATATGACAAACCCACAGCCAACATCATCCTCAATGGTGAAAAACTGAAACCATTTCCACTAAGATCAGGAACAAGACAAGGTTGCCCACTCTCACCACTATTATTCAACATAGTTTTGGAAGTTTTAGCCACAGCAATCAGAGAAGAAGAAGAAATAAAAGGAATCCAAACCGAAAAAGAAGAAGTAAAGCTGACACTGCTTGCAGATGACATGATACTATACATACAGAATCCTAAAGATGCTACCAGAAAACTACTAGAACTAATCAATGAATTTGGTAAAGTTGCAGGATACAAAATTAATGCACAGAAATCTCTTGCATTCCTATACACTAATAATGAAAAATCTGAAAGTGAAATTAAGAAAACACTCCCATTTACCATTGCAACAAAAAGAATAAAATATCTAGGAATAAACCTACCTAAGGAGACAAAGACCTGTATGCAGAAAATTATAAGACACTGATGAAAGAAATGAAAGGTGATACAAATAGATGGAGAGACATACCATGTTCTTGTATTGGAAGAATCAACATTGTGTAAATGACTATACTACCGAAAGCAATCTACAGATTCAATGCAATTCCTATCAAACTACCACTGGCATTTTTCACAGAACTATAACAAAAATATTCACAATTTGTATGGAAACACAAAAGACCACAAATAGCTAAAGCAATCTTGAGAAAGAAAAACAGAGCTGGAGGAATCAGGCTCCCTGACTTCTGACTCTACTACAAAGCTACAGTAATCAAGAGAGTATGATACTAGCACAAAAACAAAAATATAGATCAATGGAACAGGATAGAAAGCCCAGAGATAAACCCACGACATATGATCACCTTTTCTTTGATAAAGGAGGCAAGAATATACAGTGGAGAAAAGACAGCCTCTTCAGTAAGTGATGCTGGGAAAACTGGACAGCTACATGTAAAAGAAGGAAATTAGAACACTCCCTAACACCATACACAAAAATAAACTCAAAATGGATTAAAGACTTAAATGTAAGGCCAGACACTATCAAACTCTTAGAGGAAAACATAGGCAGAACACTCTATGACATAAATCACAGCAATATCCTTTTTGACCCACCTCCTAGAGAAATGGAAATAACAAAAATAAACAAATGGGACCTAATGAAACTTAAAAGCTTTTGCACAACAAAGGAAACCATAAACAAGACAAAAAGACAACCCTCAGAATGGGAGAAAATATTTGCAAATGAAGCAACTGACAAAGGATTAATCTCCAAAAGTTACAAGCAGCTCATGCAGCTCAATATCCAAAAAACAAACAACCCAATCCAAAAATGGGAAGAAGACCTAAATAGATATTTCTCCAAAGAAGATATACAGATTGCCAACAAACACATGAAAGAACGCTCAACATCATTAATCATTAGAGAAACGCAAATCAAAACTACAATGAGATATCATCTCACACCAGTCAGAATGGCCATCATCAAAAAATCTAGAAACAATAAATGCTGGAGAGGGTGTGGAGAAAAGGGAACACTCTTGCACCATTGGTGGGAATGTAAATTGATACAGCCACTATGGAGAACAGTATGGAGGTTCCTTAAAAAACTAAAAATAGAACTACCATATGACCCAGCAATTCCACTAGTGGGCATATACCCTGAGAAAACCATAATTCAAAAAGAGTCATGTACCACAATGTTCACTGCAGCTCTATTTACAATAGCCAGGACATGGAAGCAACCTAAGTGTCCATCAACAGATGAATGGATAAAGAAGATGTGGCACATGTATCCAATGGAATATTACTCAGCCATAAAAAGAAAGGAAATTGAGTTATTTGTAGTGAGGTGGATGGACCTAGAGTCTGTCATACAGTGTGAAGTAAGAAAGAGAAAAATAAATACCATATGCTAGCACATATATATGGAATCTAAAAGAAAAAGAAAAAAAAGGTCATGAAGAACCTAGGGGCTACACAGGAATAAAGACACAGACCTACTAGAGAATGGACTTGAGGATACGGGGAGAGGGAAGGGTAAGCTGGGACAAAGTGACAAAATGGCATGGACATATATACACTACCAAATGTAAAATAAATATCTAGTGGGAAGCAGCCGCATAGCACAGGGACATCAGCTCGGTGCTTTGTGACCACCTAGGGGGTGGGATAGGGAGAGTGGGAGGGAGGGAGGTGCAAGAGGGAAGAGATATGGGGATATATGTATACGTATAACTGATTCACTTTGTTATAAAGCAGAAACTAACGCACCATTATAAAGCAATTATACTCCAAGATGTTAAAAAAAAATAAAGGGGAAACTAACTTTGTAAAGCTTTGATTTCATTCAGAGATTTTAACTTTTCTAAGGATGTGCTTGCCACCTTCTTTAGATTCTTGGTTTCTGGTACACAGCTTTGGAGAATTGTACGTGCTGTTTCAGGAAAAAAATTCAATAGCAGCTTTCAGCTAGTGCTTCTCGTGCCAATGTGAGGCTAAACACAGGGAACTATGGTGAAGACTGTGGTTTCTAAGGCTTATCTTAGTCCAAACCTCCCTTCCCACACTTTAGAGAAGGCCACGATGAAATGATAAACATGCCTAATCCATGTCCCATAGTTCCTGGATGGCAGCTTGACTTGCGATAGTGCTTGAGACCCTTATTGTTATTGGCCCCCCGCCTAAATCCATCTCCCCTTTAGACCCTCCCTCTCCAACTCCAGACTATTATCAACTGTCTACTTGACATTTCCACTTGCTTGTCTAATAAACACCTCAGACTTAACATGACAAAAGGTGAATTTCTGGTCTTCTCCCCAAACCAGCTGCACCCCAGCATTTTTCACCCTGGATAATGGCAACTCTATCCTTCTGATTACTCAGGCCAAGACCCTCAGGGTCATCCTTGCCTCCTCTCTGTCTCACATCCTCCATCCACTGGATCTGACCAGTTCTCACTCCCTCCACTGCTATCACCTCAGGCTGAGCCACTATCATCTCCTCTCCTGTTTTGCTTCAGGATCTTCTTAACCTGGCTTCTTTCTGCCTCTGAATCCCACTTTCAGTCTATTCTAACAAAGTGGTCAGAGAGGTCCTTTTTATAAGTAAGTCAGATCATGTCATCCTTTCTTCAGAACACTCCAATGACTCCCCATTTCACTCAGAAATTAAAAGATCTGCCTTCTTTATTCCCCACCCTCTTCCATATCCCATTGATCCAAGTCACACCCTTCCAAGCCACCCCCAAGTCCCTCCATGCCCTTCCTCTTCCACGGTCACCCCCTCCATGCCTCACCCCCATAACTTCTCTGGCCTCATCGCTACTACTACTCTTGAGCCTCCCCATCACTCCACTCCGGCCACACCAGCCTCTGAGCTGAGCCTCAAACTCCCTTGGTGTGCTTCTGAATTAGGCAATTTAACCAGTGGTCCTCCTCTGCATGGATCACTATAGCCTGATTTCTAACTCCCTTACAGCTTCAGGGCTTTGCTCCAGTGTCCCTTTCTCAATAATCATCCTAGCTAAATCATCAGGGAAATATAAATAAAAACCACAATGAGATATCACCTCATACCTGTCAGAATGGCCATCATCAAAAAGAACACAAATAACAAACATTGGTGAGGGTGTGGAGAAAAGGGAACCCTCTACACTGTTCGTGGGAATGTAAATTGGTGCAGCCACTGTGAAAAATACTATGGAGGTTTCTCAAAAAACTAAAAATAGAAGTACCATATGACCCTGGAATTCCACTCTTGGTGATACATCCAAGAAAAACAAAAACACTAATTCAAAAAGATACATGCACCCCAATGTTCATAGCAGCATTATTTATAATTGCCAAAATATGGAAGCAACCTAGGAGTCCATCAACAGATGAGTTGATAAAGAAGATGTGGTGTATATATACAACAGAATACTACACAGCCATAAAAAAGAATGAAATTTTGCCATTTGCAGCAACATGGATGGACTTGGAGGGCATTATGCTAAGTGAAATAAGTCAGACAGAGAAAGACAAATACTGTACGATATCACTTATATGTGGAATCTAAAAAATATGACTAATTAGTGAATATAACAAAAAAGAAGCAGACTCACAGATACAGAGAACTAGTGGTTACCAGTGGGGGGAGGGGAGGGGGAGGGGCCATAAGGGGGTAAGGGAAAAAGAGGTACAAACTCTTAAGTATAAAATAAGCTACAAGGGCTTCCCTGGTGGCGCAATGGTTGAGGGTCTGCCGGCCGATGCAGGGGATGCGGGTTTGTTCCCCGGTCCGGGAAGATCCCACATTCCGTGGAGCGGCTGGGCCCGTGAGCCATGGCCGCTGAGCCTGCGCGTCCGGGGCCTGTGCTCTGCAACAGGAGAAGCCCCAGTAGTGAGAGGCCCGTGTACCACAAAAAAGAAAAAAAAAAAAAAAAGCTACGAGGATATATTGTACAACAGGAGGAATATAGCCAATATTTTATAACTATAAATGGAGTATAACCTTTAAAAATTGTGGTTCACTATATTGTATCCCTGTAATATATAATATTGTACGGCAACTACAATTAAAAAATAATAGGGCTTCCCTGGTGGCACAGCGGTTGAGAGTCCGCCTGCCAATGAAGGGGACACGGGTTCGTGCCCCCGTCTGGGAAGATCCCACATGCCGTGGAACGGCTGGGCCCGTGAGCTATGGCCGCTGAGCCTGCGCGTCCGGAGCCTGTGCTCCGCAACGGGAGAAGCCACAGCAGTGAGAGGCCCGCGTACCGCAAAAAAAAAAACCAAAACTTTTTTTTAAGAAAAAAATCATCCTAGCTAAAACGGAAAAATACCTGACACCTACACATGTCTCTCCCTACGCATTCTTGCCTGTGGCTATGCATAGCGAGCGGAATTTCCAGAGAGAGACCTGCGGGAGGAGCGCTTGGAACTCTCGCGAGAGCCGAACCCCAAACGGTGCGCGGGAAGTCCCTGTTGCTCCCTGTTCCCTGGCCCGCTGCGCGAAAGCAGCACGATGCTTAGTGACTCTGAGAGGCCCGCGGGAGTCCGTCAGAGCCCTAGCAGCCTTCCTGAAGGTCCAGGAGGCCGAAAGTGCCTGAATGGGTGGGCACTGCAGCCGCCCAGGCCTAAAGCGCTTGCTCCCGACCGTGAGAACTGGTTCTGCACACCGCGTGGCACCTGTCCCTCCAGGGCAGCGCTGGGGCGGCTCGGCGACCGAGTTGTAGGGGGGCGGCGTCCTGCCTCAGCCCAGGCTCCAAGAGCGTGGCCCGTGGTCCTCCCAGCTCCGGGGGCGCCGAAAATGGTGGAAAAGGCCCGAGGTGGGGTCCACAGACTGACACCGCAGGAACAGAGACGTCTGGATGGGATTGCCAGGTAAGGTGATGGCTGACGACAAGGAGCATTCCAGCAAGTGATGCTGGGTTAGTAAATTGCCTCATTCATTAAAAAAAAAAGAGAGAGAGAAAAGAAAAAGAAGGAATAGCTGGGTTCAAGTATATGTCCTTAAATTTTTGCCAGCTATTGCCAAACTACCATCCAGAAAGATTCCTCTAGTTCACATTTTCACCAACAGTGTGTTAATTTCTTTCTCCAAACCCTTGATAACACTGTCTTATTTTTTTAAAAATATCATTCTTTGCCAATCCTGTAGGCCAACAATTATATGTTATTACCGTTTTGGTATCTTTGGTTACTATTGAGGATGAACATCTTTATTGATAATTTGTGATTTTTACTTTTATGAATTGTTGTTTGTTTTTTTTAAATTGGCAAATTATGAAAACTCTTTATGCATTAACCATTTCCTAGCATTTCACGTTGCACCCAGTTTACTTTTTATCTTTTTTTATGGTGTTTTTCTGGTCATGTGAAAATTTTAAGTGTTTAGAGAGTTAATTCTCTCCACCTTTTCTTTTATGGGATCTAGTTTTGTTTTGCTTAAAAAAGTATCTCTCCCTCCTCTTCATATGAATATTTATCCATATTTTCATGTAGGTTTTCTGTGGTTTTATCATTTCACAGAAATCATCATATATGCTGGAGTTTATTCAGGTTTAATAGGTGTGATAGGTCGCAAAAATAGCTACAGTTCTCCATGCTTCTCAGTACCACCCCTCTCTGCAATGTCACGTTGAGCTCTGCCCATGAGGAGGTGGAATCTGTTTCCCTACCTCTGAAGTCTGGCCTTGTGACTTGCTTTGACCAATAGAATGGAATGGGAGTGACAATGTGTAGGTCCAAAGCTAGACCTTAAGAAACACTTTGTGCTTCTGCTTGCTCTCTGGGAAC
Source organism: Hyperoodon ampullatus (assembly GCF_949752795.1). NCBI lineage: Eukaryota > Metazoa > Chordata > Mammalia > Artiodactyla > Ziphiidae > Hyperoodon > Hyperoodon ampullatus. Next base: position 70,340,640 of record NC_136926.1, read on the forward strand.
CTTCCTGGGCCACACATGAACAAGCCTGCTGGGTGATGAGATGCACGGGGCCTTGTTGCCCTCGATCACTCCAGTTGACATCAAGTCAGCTTACAGAGATGTGAGTGAGGTCATCTTAGACCAGTTGGTCCCTAGCCAAGATATCAGCTGAGCAGTAGCTGAGGGCAGCAGACACACGAATGAGAGCCAAGACCTGAAGAAGAGCTGCTCTGCTGAGTCCATCCCAAGTTGCTGACCCACAGAAAAATGAACTAAATAAATGGAGGTGGTTTTTAAGTCCCTAAGGTTTGGAGATTGCCTGGTTATATAGCAAAAGGTAACTGATGTATGAAGTAGGGAATCCTATTTTATTTATCCAAGGGTTAGCATATGGTCTAATATCATCACTGAATAGTTCATCTTCTGCCCACTGATTTGAAATGTCACTTTTATTCCAAATATATTGTCTTGGTTCTGCCTCTGGGTTCTCCATTATGTTCTGTTGATTTGTTTCTCCTTTGTTTAATAGCCTTACTCAATGATATGTTTCAATATCTGGAAGGATAGGTCTCACTTCATTACTCTTTTCTCCTACAATTCTTAGCTATTCTTGTATTTGTATTCTTCCAGATGAACTTGGTATTATTTTTTCATATCACAAAAATATATATGTTGGGCTTTTGTGTGGGTGTTATTAACATAAAATTTGAAAAGTATTGACATTTTAAAAATATTGAGCTATCTAGAAATACAATTTTTTGAATAATTTATTGTCATATTTTATATATTTCAGAAGAATTTTATAGTTTTCCTTATGTAGCTTTCTCATATTTCTTATTAAATTGATGCTTGGGTATTTTATATTAAAAGTAGGATTTTTTCATTATATTTTATAGCTGATTACTTTAAATTTTTAGGAAAACTCTCGACCTTGATATATTAATTTTGTATCTGACCCCCTTACCAAACTCTCTATTTCTACAAAAATGTTTAAAATTGGGTTTTTTAGCTATGCAAATCATAGCATTGCAAATAATGATGACTTTTTCTCCTTTCCTATGTTTTTGCCCTTTATTTTGTCATTGCATCTTATTGCTTTGGTTAGCACTTTCAGAATAATGTTAAAGAATAGTGGTGATGAGGTCATCCGTTTCTGAATCTTGCCTGTATTGTTTCCTTTAAACAAGATAATAACTCCTTGAGAGCAGGCTCCATGTCTTGTACTTTTATTCTTTCTCCCTTGATTCCTAGCACAGCGCCTTGCTTATATTTGGCAATAAGCAAATATTTAGTAATTTAAGGGGCAAACACTTATTGCAGATCTTCTTTGTGTTGGAAGTTGTAGAAGGAACTGGGTGTACAAAGATTAAGATAAGGTTCCCCAGCTTTAGGGACTTTTAAGTCCATTCATATTGTACGGACTTTGTAGTTGGAGAGAACCAGGGGCAAACCTTGGCTTTGTGTCCTACTTGTTGTGGGACTTTGAAAAATTTACGTCACCTTTCTAAATTTCAGTTTTATCCCCTTGAAAATCTGGAAATTAATCGTAACCCTCTTACAAGTTTCTTGGGAAGATTGGACAATACATGTATAAGAGCATTTAGAAGAATTTCTGAGTAAATGAACAGAAACAGGAAATACAGGAAGAAGAGCTATGGTAGATGGGGGAGAACACAGGCTCAGATTTGGACATGCTGAGTTGAAAGTGTCTGTGGAACTCTAAATGGAGTTGCATGTTGGGCAGTTGATTATACAGATCTGGAATTTGGAGAGATTGAGATTTATGAATATGTTACTTAGGTCCTTAATGTTTCAAGGCCCAGAAAAATCACTCTGGTCACTATAAAGAGGATTTTTTGTGGGGTGAGTGGGTGGCAGGAGAGGGGAAATACATATGAAGCTAAACTGAAAATGGAAAGCCACCAGAATGGAGACAGCTCAAGGATGAGTGTTATCAGGAGAGGCAGGTGCCACAGAGTGGTCCAGTGAACTGGGGATGGAAAAGTGCACTGATGTTAGCTATTAGAAGGTCTCTGGTGTCCTCTCAGGAGCAGCTCCACCACTGGAGGGTGGGAGAGGAGGGCTGACTGCAGTGCAAGTGGGAGGTGAGAAAGGAGAAAGCAGCTCTGCAGGGAGGATAGAGATGAGCGCCATGCTATCTGTTGGCTTGGTGGGTGGTTCGTAGCTAAAAGCCACGCAGTGTCCATGGCTGGGGTTCAGACATATCTCTGGGAAACTCTTCTGTGGGCGACCACATCTGAGCCTATTTCTATTGAGGGCTGAGATACTCCCTTGGCAGGCAGTCAACAGTGTACCCCCAACGAGGATCTCCCCACTTGGAGATGGAATGCAAGGTGCCTTTGACACACCGAGCATTCCAGAGAATGCAGAGTACCTTTGGCTTCTCAGTGGTTCCAGAACATTAGTACAGTGGACAAGGTGTTTCTCAGGCTGCAGTGCTTGGCAAATGGGACAGTACCTGGCAGAAGAAGCAGGTTCCAGGCATGGCCATGCTGTTCAGTGACAGCAGCAGTGGCTGGAGGCTGCAGTGGTACCTGGAGGAGATGACATAGGTGCTTCCCAGAGCAGGCAGGTTCCAAAGGTGTGGTGGTATCTTATGTCACCAGAGGAGATGGGGGCTTGGGGGGCTCCACCTGATACCTGACTAGGCTTTCCTGTGAGTACATATAAGACAGGGCATGGGGATTCTCAAAAATACACAAGGGGGCCTTGAGGGGTTTAGGGTATTGTGTGGTAGTTAAGTGTAAGAGCCAGCAAAATGTGGGTGTGAGTATTCCTGTGGTCCCTGGTGCCCCTATGAGCTAGGCTGTACCTGAGGCAACATGGTTACCAGGTGAAGAAATTGTTCCTAAATAGGCCACAGGAGCCCTAGCAGGTCAACCATTTGCTACTGTCTCTGGGATTGTCTCTGCATGGAAAGTGTTTTAGCAGGACATGCACACACAGGAGTTCTAGGGTGAAATAATCTGGGAAAGTGAGTTAAAGAACATTGAACAGGTTTTCGTATATAGACTCTTTTATTCAGGGTCTCTGGTGTCCTGATCCATTCAAGTTATATTCCTTGAGCACCTACTAGGTATCAGGTGAACTAGGTACAGTGAACACCACAGGCATGGTCCTGGTGGTCTAGAAGGGGAGACAATGCTAACATAGACTGTGAATCTCTAGGAGGAAGGGTAGAGTATTCAGCATTCCCCAAATTTATGCCATGAATCCTTTTTGGAGGAACACCTTTCGTGTTTGGGATACTGCAACATCAAAGGAAAAGAAGTAGGAGGAAAGCTGGCAGGGTGAGGTATGGCTGTTTGGTCTCTGACTAAAGGACATTCAACAAGTTGAAACAAAGACAAAGAAAGAAACAATGCACACCACAGAAGGTGTTTATAAATCAACGATAAAGACCAAATGGGGGTGAGGTGAGAGAGAGAGATTCTGAATTGCTCCCACCCTCCAGAGCCCTTCTCTCTCTCTCTCTCTCTCACTCTCTCTTTCTGCTTGAATTGTTTCCAAATCATTTGAAAACCTCTATCTCCCCTCTCACATGTATACTTGATATTTAAACATTTTTAATCGTAAGCTTAAGTAGTTATAAATGTGCAGTTACCAGATGATTGCACGTGTGCTTCAAATAGATTTTTGACGCTGTAGATTCGAGTTATATAGTCATAAAATATGCCCACCGTGTAATTAATCCACAAAACGATTCCTCATTGTCAACCCGAACAGCCAAATCTTTCTGAAAAAAAGTGGTGTTCTTCATCTTTTTCAGTTCCATTCAGATACATTCCTTTGACAGCCGTTCCTCTTCTGAATTCTTGTCCTAAAGGGGAGGGAGCAATATTGCACCCAGCAGTAGAAGACAGAGGCTTAGAGACTGCCATCAGTGTGTCACCGAGGTGAAATGAGCGTTACCTCCTTCAGTATTTCCTACCTTACTTGCTCTGCTTTGCCCTCAAGGGAGATGCTTTCTCAATCTGTCCATGGGTTTAGTGACCTGGAGGTTTTTCCAACCTGGGGCAATGCTCCAAAGTCAGACTGGGGGAAGGCTGAGTCTTTCCTTTGTCAGGAGGGAGACTTCTTGTGAAAGGGGAGGTGGCAGGTGACCCTGCCCCCCATCAGAGCCTGTGAGGGGCAGTCACTTTTAGGAAAAGACATGGACACTGAGGATCTTGTGTCCATGCCCGCGTGTCCCGGGAAAGCCTTCCTATGTCCTAACACACTTGTACCCAGTTAAAACACTACTGCTGAACTAGCCAGAGAGTAATGGAAAGGAGCCACTTCTGATTAAGCTCATGGTCAGTGCAGAGGCTTGGGGGCTTTATTCTTTCTCGGGAGGCACTCCTAAATTCAAAGCCCAGTTCAGCCCCCACTTGGGGGGATGAATTTGCTGGGTGAGGAACCCAGAGCTGGAAGCCACAGACATTTGGGTCGGGAGGGAGGGGGCCCATCTTCAGCACCTGGGGTTTTATCCTGTTACAAAAGAAAGAAATTCTTATTGTGTCCGAGTTGCATTCTTCTGCTTTACCCTCCTCTCTGTTATCAGGTGCCCCTACCTTCCCCAGCCCCCAGATTTCAGCATAGCAGGCTGATCTGTACCTGCACCAGTCTTGCCCTTGCTGAGCCCACCAGTCTCAGGAGAGGCATCCCACCCACCCTGTCCCCCACCCCAGGGCAGCAATTGCCCCAAGCGAGCCCATATCCACATTTCATAAAACCTCCCAGATCCTCTTAGCCTTTTCAGCTATAAGAGAGTGGATCGTTATCTGAATATTCCCCCAGCTTCCTTCAATTCCCTCTTATAGTCAACTTGTAATGTTGACTTTTCCCCCCCTAAGTTGTCAAGATGTTTTATCTCTACTGCAAGAGTGGAAATTCCTAGGGGCAAGACTTTTTTCTCCCTACTCATTTTTGTTTCCTTTGAAGTACCAAGAATGGGGTGTCACACACAGTCGATGCTTAACACGTATTAGTTGAATCAGTGAAATTGGAGGTGACATAATATACATATAAGTATATGAGCTATGCCTTGATAAGACTCAGGTCACAAATATAGAATGAAATTCATATAAAGAAAAATATGAATACCAAATTTACAGCTGAGGTTTTTAGTGGTTATAATGGCTATTACTGGCTATGCATTATTGACAAGAAAATCCATGGAATCTGAGTGCGTGGCTGCTTATTTTGATAACCACATTTTGTGATTAGGATGTCAAGCCTGAAACTAGAGACTGAAGCCACCCCTGCCTCTGGGCGTCAGATGGCGCTCGCACACCATTAGAGAAGTTTTTGCAAACTGCCTCAGTCTGAAGTTTCTGTTTTACCAAAGGGGAGGGCTGTGGCTTTCCGCAAAAAATTGCAACAAATTGATTTCCTGCAGTCTTCTGGGCCAGAGGTCAGTTCTCCAAAGCGGGGGGTTTAATACACACACACGAAAACCTGATTGTAAAGCACCCAGCTCAGGCTGTATTGAAGGCCAAATCCTGTTTCTCTCAGTGCAGCGACACTGTCTCTTCTTGCTTGGTCTTTGTGCCTTTTAAACAGCTTTCTTACCGAGAACGAAAAGACCAGACAAAAAGCAGAGAAAGAGAGCTAGAGAGAGAGGGTATTGTCTGGACTCGGGAATCACTGCTGACCTATAGAGAAACCCAGAGTGCAAGTACTTTGGACAAATCACTTGCCCTGAGCAAGCCTGCGTTTCATCATATAGGGAACGATGAGGACCCTGCCTCAGTGCTTTCGGATCTTTGGGGAGGTGAATTTTTACTTGTTTTGTCAGCTCTTATCTCCTTACTCTGCAAGAACTCTGGTGCCTTGATCTCTCTCCTCCCACTTTCTCTCCTCCACTATTCCTGGAATCTTCATGATCAGCCTACAGGGAGGAAGTGGTTAAGGCAAAACACAACACAACACAGCGCAACAGCCTGTGTCACTCACCATCTGAGCCAGTGTCTTCCCTGAGCCTCAGTTTACGTATCTGTAAAATGAGGATAATATGTACTTGGAAAAGGTGTTTTTATAAGAATTGAACAAAATAATGGATATATGGTGAAACATTTGCTTTCTTATACCTCTGAATAAACAACAAATACAAACTAACACTAACCAAGAATTTGAGTCTAAAATCTTCACTAATTCATTTTTAGTCTCATTACTTCTAAGCCATCTCATTAGTTTTTCTTCACTTAGGCTGGTTCTTTATGACATGACTGGTTTTCCATTCATTCTTTTATGAAACAAATATTTATTGAGCACCTAATATGCTCCAGGCACTTTATTAGGTACTGCTGAGTATATGACAACAAGAACAAAATCCCTGACCTCATGGAATGCATGTTTAGTGGCAGAAGTAAATAATAAACAAGTAAACAAATAATATGTAATTACAGATATTTACTGTGAAGGAAAAAAAAACCTAGTGTTTTGGTTTAAAAAAAAATAACAATGGGGCTTCCCTGGTGGCGCAGTGGTTAAGAATCTGCCTGCCAATGCAGGGGACACGGGTTCGAGCCCAGGCCCGGGAAGATCCCACAGGCTACAGAGCAACTAAGCCCGTGAGCCACAACTACTGAGCCCACGTGCCACAACCACTGAAGCCCGCGCACCTAGAGCCCATGCTCAACAAGGGAAGCCACCGCAATTAGAAGCTTGTGCACTGCAACAAAGGGTAACCCCTGCTCGCCGCAACTAGAGAAAGCCTGCGTGCAGCAACGAAGACCCAACGCAGCCAAAAAAAAAAAAAAAAAAAGCCTGAATAGAGCGTCTTGAAGGCAAGATCTCTGATCAAAAAAAAAAAAAAATCTCGTGGGCATCTGGAATGCCACCCAATGGCTTTGTTTCCTCATTTTAGGTAGAATCTTTGCCTGCAGTCTTTCTTTGAATACAGATCTATGAATCAGAACTAGGTTCTGGGAGAGGTGCAAAGAAGAATACAAGTGTCTTTCCACCCAGTAAATAAATTTTTTTCTCCCTCCCTCCTTCCTTCCACAAGTATTTCGTGAGCACACACTATATGCCAGATACTGTGCTAGGCTCTGGATGAATCAAACAGCTAACATTTTGAATGCTCACTGTGGACAGACACTGACTGTTTAAAGTGCTTTTTATGAGTTAACTCATAGACTCACAGCCTCCCCTGATAAATCAGAAAGGGAGGTCCAGAGATTAGGTGCTTTAACCTGAAGTTACACTGCTAGAAAACAGCAGTGACAGGATTCAAACTTAGGCATTCTGGCTCCAGAACCCGGGCCTTCCCAGGGTCCCTGCCCTAAGCTCCTAGCCTAGTTGGGGGGACAGAAATGTAAAGAGATTTGTAACTAAAGTCCAGCAGGGCTGTGATGGAAGGGGAAACAGAGAGGACTCCTGGAGCTGGCTGCCTGGAGGAGCTGGGAGCCGTCACCAGGCATCAGACAGTAACTCTGGAGCCATAGCTTAGTCACCAGCAATCAAAACACAAAAAAGCACCTCTTGTCTTCCTCAGTGACTCACTTTGCTGTTAAGGTGTATCACTCCACTGAGGTTACTTCGGTAATGCAATTTTTAATTCTTTTAATAGTAATATAAATCAAGTACTGATTGAAGCAGTGAGCGCCGTTTGGGTTTGTAGGACTTGGCAGGTATCCCACGTGTAAAGAGTCACTTTGTGCTCTTGCTTTTGTCTCTCAGCCTCTCTTGTTCTCTGGATGGGTTGGGGGGTTGAGCCAGGGTGGAAATCTTGAGACACTGGTATCTTCTCTCCTAGGACCGCATGGATGTGACTAAAACCACCAGAAATGGAAAGGGAAATTGAAGGGAAAGGGGATGGATAAATTCAGCCGCTCCATTGTGAGACCTTAATCTCTTCATTCTCTGCGCGCTCAGTGTCCCTCAAAATCTTGCATCTTCCGTCTCCTTTCCCTGAAGTACAATGTCATCTCTTATTCCTGCCTGTCTGTGGTCCTGAAAGACGCGGCTCATAGCCTGCCTCTTCAAAAAGCCTCCCTAGGGCTTCCCTGGTGGCGCAGTGGTTGAGAGTCCGCCTGCCGATGCAGGGGACACGGGTTCGTGCCCCGGTCCGGGAAGATCCCACATGCAGCGGAGCGGCTGGGCCCGTGAGCCATGGCCGCTGAGCCTGCGCGTCCGGAGCCTGTGCTCCGCAACGGGAGAGGCCACAACAGAGAGAGGCCTGCATACCGCAAAAAAAAAAAAAAAAAAAAAGCCTCCCTAACCTCCAGCGCCATCTCCCTCGGGCCACACTCCTGTGGTGCTTAAGGTACACACCACTCGTCTCACTAGTGAACAGACATTGCTTTGGAATAGCTGGTGTTTTCATATTATGACATCATATTTCATATCTCTTCAAATTCCACTCAGTACCCTTTTTCTTGAACAGAAGATTCTAGTTAACTATACATCTAGGGTAGGTCTTCCTTTTAAAGCCGAGGAAATCTTGATTGTGTACCTGTAAATTTCTCTCCTTTTAGGCTTGTCAGCAGGTCAATTTTCCTAATCCTATTTTGCTTAAAAATCAGTTCCTCTTGTGGTGGACTCCTAACACTTTTGCATAAACTTTATGTATATAGAAGTTACAAAAATTTATAGGTATCAGCATGGTTGTTGCCTTTTTTTGAGAATATTGCATTGTTTTACATACACTTAAAATTTTTTTCTCATAAAATATGCATAGCATACAACTTACCATCTTAACCATTTGTCTATCCTTTTAAAATCTCCAGGGTTTTGAGCTAAATAATCTGAATACATTTATTTCTTTTTATATTTCTGATATTTCATAAATGTATAGAGCTCCATGTATCAATCATTAAATATATCCTACTGGAACATTCTTGTTTCCTTTCTGCTGTTTTGTGATAGAAGTGAAAACACATAGAAGGAATATTTTTACATAATAAATTCATTACACTTTAATTTTTGTGTTCCTAATGAATTTTGGATCCTGCAAGTTGAATTGATAAGTTCCCAGTTATGGACAACTGCATCAGGCTCATCACACTCTTGCTTTTTACCTCCACACTTTTCTAGGTTTCAAATATTGTCAATACTTATAGCTAGGATTGAATTATTTTTGACATTACATTGAATATTGTGACTTTAAATGTAAATAACACTAATAATATGAATACTGCTACTAATAGTAGCCAACACTTGTCAAGTACTTACTATGTTGCCAGGGATTTTTAAAAGCGATTTACACAGATTGACTTAGGCACTCAAAACATTAATTCCAGTCAATTCCTGTGCTGAGTAACACTTTATACCGTCCCATGAAGTTAGACCAACAATAGATGCAGGTGTCTCTTGTCCTCTCCTGGGTTTGCTCTTGGGATATAAGGCATAAATATTAAAGTTCACCAAGAAGAGAGTAGCAAACTATACTAGATTGGAAATTCCTAGAATTATTTATTTTTTATATCCCAAGTTATTATTTGGCATACAAATGTTTGAGAAATAAATTAGTGAATATTATTTCATTAGAGCCCAGTAAAGTTAGGATCATGATGGGCTTTGAAATGGCAGGGGAAACAGCTGTGCGGGGAGCTGAGTTTTCAGCTAGAACTTACCTGCTGTTAGGGAGGTAAGTCAAGGAAAACATCTATTCCTGTCAAGGAAAAATTTAAAGTACATGGTATTGGCTTCATGGATGATTGCAAATGTCAAAATTCCATTAATTTGAGTTTTAAAGTTTAAGGTATTCTGCCATTTGTTTACTCAGTATATGAATAGAATGACATTTATTCTACTTGGCTCTCTGTAAGCTGCACATGCACATTTGTTTGAAGGGTATCATTTATCCCTTTAATGAGTATTTTAGGAGCACACCATGTTGGGCTAAATAGGATGTGTGAACTAAAGGAAAAGGACTCATATTTAGACTCTAATGGAAGACAGACCTGCTGAACATGAAAGTCTTAAGTTATAATGAAAACCAGTGTGGGATTAAGTGGCAGTGAGTGATACAGACAAGATGATACATCTACATATATTTCAGAGAAGGGAGAGGATGATCAGCTAAGGCCTGATGAGGAAGGTAGGATTCTGTGTGGACTTGAATTGCAGGGAGGGGAAGAAGAGTTTCCTTTAGAAGTGGAGGTGTGTTGTGACCCAAAGCAGGAATTAATAAGACCTGTTTTTGAGGTCATGTAATGATTTTTTCCTGGCTGGAGTTTTTTATTTTTCTTTTTTAAGGTTATTCATTGAGCACTTACTACATGCCAGGCATTGTGTCAAGTATTAAGGTGCATCGTTTAACTTAATCCATCTTATTGCCCTATGAAATAGCTATTACTAAATCCAGAGAGGACACTCAGGTAAGGGAGGTCAAGTCACTTGCCCAAAGTCATACAGCTTGTCAGCAACAGATCTCAAGTCTCTCCCTCACAAAAGTCTGTGCACTAACCCATCAGCTCCCATCCCAATTTGTTCAAAACGAAATATAACCTAAGTGTCAATTTCTCTCGAAGACTTCTCTTCCTTTAGTATATTTAGGGATAGGTGGTTTTATCTCATGTTTCCCCTGAGTTATTTCTCCGTAGCACACGTTCCTGCTCACTTCTTTCATCTTGGCCCTGAGGTTCTGCTTATTTCAGGGGTGGTCACTGTTTGGACACTACAACCATTGCCCTCATGATATGACGCTGCTGCCATTGTGCTGGCTTCAGCTGAATGGTGGTGTGGAGAAGGACACAGTATCTTTTCCTGCTCTGTTACTTAATTCTTTACTATATCACCAACACGAAACATTACTGAAGGAATAAACTGGAGGTTTTCTTAGTTTGGATGTAGGTTTAATCATAGAAACAGAGACCCACCATTAGTAATGGCTTAAGTATGGCGGGAGTTTCTCTACTGTATGAAAGTCTGAACTGTTAGGGTTGCTCTCCTTCATGACAGGGACAGGGGCCCAGACTTCTACCTTGTTGCTGTGCCATCGTAAGGTAGCTGCATGTAAGGTCCAGTGTGGTGCATCATCATGTCTATATCCTAATAGTCTTTTTAAGGAATGGCCTGGAAGTTGCACACATCACTTTCACAACCATCCTGTTGGCCAGAACTTAGTCACATGGTCCTGCCTAGCTTCAAGGGAGGCTGGGGAATGCTGTCTGTATTCTGGGTGGCCAAGTAGCCAGCTGAAACTCAAAGGTTCTATTACTATGAAAAGAGGAGAATGAATATTGAGGAATAGTTAGCAATCTCTGCCACAGAGGGAATGATTACAAAAGAAAACTGTGAAAAGACCAAACTATTAAAATCTTTGGATTTGGGAGGGATGCAGTCCTCTAATAGACATTGTTTGGGTACAATCTTTGCTCTCAGGTGTGACTTCTTTCAGAGAGAGAGATAGAGAAAGAGAGAGAGAGAGGGAGGTCCTAAGTACATCTTCATTCTTTTAAAGGGCTCTGGGTACTCCTTCTTCCACAGAAGTAGTTCTCACCCTTGGATCTCTTCTCCAGCACTATCCTTAGACACGACAACCTGCAGCCATACCTTTGCCAAATTCTGGGTTTTTTTAATCTAGAGTTACCCATAAGGGACATGAGCGGAAAACCCCAGATGTTATAGAAGAGTGTTACATATGCAGCCAAAGTGGCTTTTTGCTTCACATCATTGGTGGGTTTTTTTTTCCAGAAACAAAGTAGAAATGAATGTCTACCTCGCTTAGCTTCTACCAGCAGGTTCTGAGTCTCCACACAGTGGTTCTCAAATGTGGCCATCGACTGGGACCACTGAGGGAATGTTTAGAAATGTCAGTGCCTGAGTGTCTCTCCCAGGGCTTCTAAGTTAATTGGTCCTGATCATGGCCTGGGCCTCAGGATTTAATAGGTGATTTTAGTGCACAGCTGCTGTTGGAAATCTGTTCTCTGTCTTTTCATAGGGCCATTTCCTGAAGGATTCAATTCTGAGTTAGTGACTTATTTTAAAATGGTTCTGGGACTTCCCTGGTGGTGCAGGGGATGGGACTCCATGCTCCCAATGCAGTGGGCCGGGGTTTCATCCCTGGTTGGGGAACTGGATCCCTTGTGCCTGCCACAACTGAGAGTTCGCATGCCCCAGCTAAGGAGCCCGAGCTGCAACCAAGACCCCGTGCAATCATACATATATATATATATATATATATATATATATATATATATATATATATATATATATAAAATGGTTCTAAAAGCACTTACACTTGGCTGGTAGAGAGAACAATTAGTGAGCAGCATTGAGAACTGGGTAGAATTAGAAATAAAGTTGAGATTCCAAATCCTCTGGATCCAAAGTGAAGTGACACATAGGTGCACGATGGGTGGGAGACAAGGTGACTGAACCAGGCAAGATCAGAGTGAGAACACATCGTAGTGAGGCAGATGTAGGAGGGAAGGGGGGAAGGGGTAGGCCCTGCTACTCCAGTCTTCTGAGGTGAGATTCTAACCAGGAGGATTTAGATTGCCTATGGGCTTTGGGAAAGTGCACAGGAAAGCAGGAATCCCAGGTGCGAGAGTAGAACTAGAATTCCCCTCTGCCAAGCATCCCTCTTTCAGAGCTGCTTGGCTGGTCCTGTGTGCACTGAGGGGCTGAGAAAATGAAGGTTGAACACACCCTCCCTCTCCCATCCCCTCTTTTCTACAAGCTTCTCTGCCAGGGGACTGTGGACAGTTCCTACTCAGAGCAGGGGGATTTAGATTTGACTTGGAATTGTAAAATTTCCAAAATCACTATTTACAGCTCTGCCCTGTTGGTTCAGTTCATCTCTGCAATCCAGGGGTTTTAAGGGGAGCTTTTAAAAATGGGACAGGTAGGGCTTCCCTGGTGGCGCAGTGGTTGAGAGTCCGCCTGCCGATGCAGGGGACGCGGGTTCGTTCCCCGGTCCGGGAAGATCCCACATGCCGCGGAGTGGCTGGGCCCGTGAGCCATGGCCACTGAGCCTGCGCGTCCGGAGCCTGTGCCCCGCAACGGGAGAGGCCACAACAGTGAGAGACCCGCATACCGCAAAAAAAAAAAAAAATGGGACAGGTAGAAGAAGTTGAGGAATAGGAGAGAAAATTCAAATTGGTCACTTTTGACCTATTGAAATTTGGAGACATGGAGCCAGGTGGTAATGCCTGGATTAGCAGTATTAGTCTTGCTTCACTTTAGTCCTCAAAGTTATTTTTGCTCTTTGTAGATACATTTTTCAGGGGTTGAACCCGTGCCCCCTGCATTGGCAGGCAAATTCTTTTTTTCTTCTTTTTTTAATAAATTTATTTATTTTATTATTATTATTATTATTATTTTGGCTGAGTTGGGTCTTTGTTGCTGCACGTGGGCTTTTCTCTGGTTGTGGCGAGCTGGGGCTACTCTTTGTTGCAGTGTGTGGGCTTCTCATTGTGGTGGCATCTCTTGTTGTGGAGCATGGGCTCTAGGCACATGGGCTTCAGTAGTTGTGGCATGTGGGCTCAGTAGTTGTGGCTCGTGGGCTCTAGAGCACAGGCTCAGTAGTTGTGGAGCACAGGCTTAGTTGCTCAGCGGCATGTGGGATCTTCCCGGATCAGGTCTCGGACCCGTGTCCCCTGCATTGGCAGGCGGATTCTTAACCACTGTGCCACCAGGGAAGCCCGCTCTTTGTAGACATTTATTTGGTGTTTTTCTGCATCTCCTTGCTCTTCGATAATGGGTAAGATCTGATATATGTCCAGATAGAATAATATTAAATGACTATGTTTTGGCTCATATTACATTTTACACGTATTACATATTACATTTCTGCCTTGTAATAGTCTGCTTTAGTAGAATATCAGATTTTTCATTTCAGTGCAATGCAACCATCGAGTTTGGCTTTTCTCCAGTTTTTTCTGTTGGACACTAGTGGCAACAGTGTGTAAAATTTATACTTGCCTTGGACCCCTGTAGCTAAGGGCTCAAATCATTCTTTTTGAAAAATTACTTAAGATCTCTGAGCCTCAGTTTCTCTTTTGTAAAGTGGGGATAATAATAGTCTCTTATTTTATAGGGTTGCCTTTTATACTGCTGTTTTAAAAATTATTAATATTGGGCTTCCCTGGTGGCGCAGTGGTTGGGAGTCCGCCTGCCGATGCAGGGGACACGGGTTCGTGCCCCGGTCCGGGAAGATCCCACATGCCATGGAGTGGCTGGGCCCATGAGCCATGGCCGCTGAGCCTGCGCATCCGGAGCCTGTGCTCCGCAACAGGAGAGGCCACAACAGTGAGAGGCCCGTGTACCGCAAACAAACAAACAAACAAAAAACTATAAAAACAACGCCAATAACTTTCTACTTTGAAAAACTTGAAGTTTTTTCACGTTTAAGTGATTTTTAAGTTCGCAATCCTTTAATACAGTGTTTTGGCTGATCCTTTAGAGTCTTTATTTTTTCCTTTCACTTAGAAAAATGAGGCTGGAGTAGTTGTGTTTTTCTGGTGTCAGAGTAGACTTTGACGGTGTCATTCCTCCTCTTTCTCTCCGTCCCCTACTCTCCCCATCCAACACCACGCCCCCCAACCAGAGTATTATTTTATGGTTATTCACCAACTCTTCCTTTAGCTAAAGAAAATATTTTTGGAAAAATGAAAGATACGTGTTATTCTCCAAAGTTTATTTCTGTTTCCCTTTTGGACAGCCCTAGAAAAGATGGGTATATTTGAAGGTGTGAAAGGGATCAGGAGAGGATCTGGGAGAAGGCGGCAGTCGGTGTGTCAGGGGTTTGCACTCTTGTTAAGCAAGGTCTCAGCCAACATTGCCTCTGGCCTGTGTCCCTCCCAAAAGAGGTCATGTTTTTCTGACAGCTTTGCACCACGTCCGCAGGGCGTGTTTGAAGTTTGTATTTCCATAATGCTTCTTAATGAGTGCTTTCAACAATGCTCACTGTCATAGTTTTGAGGAACCAGTCTTGTTAAATCTTGTTTCATGTGAAATAGTTTAGCATCAATGCCTGACTTACGTCAAAGACCTAGGAGCAAAAAAGTGTGACGGGATAATTTACTGAAATATTAGCTGATTATTTTCTCCTGTTATTTCCCCTCTTCTCTATTTGAGGAATATAGCCTGGTCTAGTTTTTTGTTGTTGTTGTTTTTGTTTCTGTTTTTTGGCTCAGAGATTTTTGTTGGATAGAAAGGAGAAGCAATGTTTCCTTCCTTCCTTCTTTCCTCCTTCCTTTCTTCCTTAGCTAATGGCCAGAACAGGGAAATATAACCATTATTTTGTAATAACGATAAATAGAATATAATCTATAAAAATATTGAATCACTATGTTGTACACCTGAAACTAATATAATATTGTAAATCAACTATATTTCAATGAAAAAAGAGCCAATGGTAATGTCCTATGAGGAAAAGGGAAATAGATAAGGCCTTTAAGGGCTTGGAGAAATCAAGGCAGAAGAGTCTCCCCAAACTCATAAGTAAGAGGTTTGAGGTCTCATGGGGGAATAAATGCATTGCTTAGTAGGGGGTAGTAGCTGAGGAGTTGGGAAGACCCAGAAAAACGGCACCTCAGGGAGAAGAGACAATAAGCATGAGGGTTGCCAGTCCAGGTAAAGATCCCCAGTGCCCACGTATGGCACGGAGGCCAAGGCTCCTGCCCTTGCAGGACCACTCCGGGCTTGGAGGACATTCACCCAAAGCTCTTCCTGCCTTCTCTGCATTCCAAGTGACCCCATCGATCTGGTGCAGCCTGGGAATGGAAGGGGTGCTCTTCATGACTGGGATGAAATGCAGGCTTGGTGCCATATTAAGTTGATTAAAAGGCAATAAAACAGCAATCTTTCTTGAACACCTGAGCTTGTGGACTGAGATTCATATCTGCTACACTAGAATTAATTCATGGCTAATTGATTTGAGGGGAAAACATTGATCTGTCACACCAAAGGCACATGTTTGAGTAAGCCCCGACCAAAGCAGGAATTGTATTAATTTCATGTATTAAGGGAGAAGAGAAGGAAAAAGCATAAGTAAATATATAGGGTTTGTTTTTCTATAAAAACTCAGGGTTCCAAAACCCTAGTCAGAGTTTCTTATACAGAATATACATACTTTTAAATTCAAGGGGTTTGCAATCATTTTGGGCAAGTTTTAGGTATGAATGGGGAGGGAGTCATTGACTTACTTCCCGATTGGTTGTCCTTTCCCTTCCATATCCAGCGAATGCACTTTCTCATCTCTGGAAAGAGCACTGGACTGGGAGTCAGGACCCTGAATTCCAAACCTTGGTCTGGGGCGAGCCATTTTACCCCGAAATATGTGAAACCGAGGGTCTTGGCGTACATGGGAGTTCCCACTTGCTGGGATTGAGGATGGGGAGTCAGCTGTGGGGAAATGCATAGAGTGAAGAGCGCTGGACTTGCTCTGAGGACCAAAACTCAAAGTTCGGCTTTTCATACTTACTAGCTTTTATGACTTTGGGCAAATTATTTAATTTTTCTCAACCCCAGTTTCCTAAACTGGAAAATGATCCTTATTTTTTTCGTGTGTGAGGACGAAATGAAATGCTGTATGCTGGAGTACTTTGTAAATTATGAAGCACTATACAAATTTAAGGCCTTGTTAGCAGTCAATCAACATAGATTTTTGAGAGCCTGAAATATGTTGCTTGGCTCTAGAGGAGAGATGAGAGGAGCCTAAGACGACTTCAGGTCTCAGTGAACTTTTCGTTCAGTTGAGGACAGGAAGCAATCAGAGGACACTTAGCAAAGGAAAACTTTAAAAAATGTTTTATTGGGGCAGGACAAGAAAATAGCTGGGGCATATTATTTAAAAATTATGACATTAAAGTAAATAAAGGCTAACTTATTTGCTAAGCCTTCTAAAATTTGCCAAAACAAACCCAGATGATCTTTCATTTTTAAAATTTTTAATTTTTTTCCTGGAACTTTATATATCATAGCAGCAAACCATTCCCATCCTAGTCAGAAAATGCAGAAAGCTTCTCTGGGTGAGAATCTCCATGCCTGTTAAATCCCAGATCAGTAAAGATTCTTACCTTTTTGATTTCTTGAAAGTGGCTTGCCTGCCAGCAGTGTGTATTTCTGGAAGAAATGATAGTAAGTTCAGGTGTCCCCATGCTTTACATAAATTAGCCTGTTTAATCCTCACAACAGTCTTAGGAGTTAGGCACCACCATTACCACCAGTACCCCTGCTTTATAGAGAGGAAACTGAGGCACAGAGGAATTACAGGTAGTTGAGCCTGAACATGAACCTGGGCAGCCTGATTCCAGGGCCAGTATTCTATGCATTAACCAGTATTCCATGTTGCTGCCGAAACACCGCATCATCTCTGATCTTAACTTTTACTAACAATGAAATTTATATTCTGTAGAGTGTAGAATACCCAAAGTTCTCAAAGGCAATTTTTTTGGAAACATTGTTTTCTTTCATTTAAAGTGAGAATATCTATGACAATCTGTTTGTCCATTGTTGGCGCCATCAGTGAAGACAATATCCCAGGAGGATTAGTACTTTCCTTTGTGCTAAGGATTCTCTAGAGTGATGATACTGAGATCGTGAGTCCTAAACTCACATATAAGTGACAGTTAGAAGAGAAAAATTTAAACAAAGAAAAAAATGGAAACAACAGAATGAGATCTTGAAAAGACAGAGTAGAAAAACAACATATGTCAGATTTATTTTAACATAACTCACTTGAATTCAATGCATATTGTGAACAGTTTTGACTGAGATATTTGAATTCCCAGAGAATTTTCTTTCTATTAGTACATCCTTTAATTTTAAGTTATGTACTTGCATATCCAGATACTTGTCCTTAGGGCAAAAGTAGTTACCTATGTCCTTAAAAAATAAATTATTTGTATGGTAAACATGATGAATAAAAAATATTAGGTCTCCAGGCAGAGGATTCTATTCATTCATAATTCCTATTTATTATCAAACACGTATATAATTATAAATCTTTTTGAAAAACTATGTAGAGCTGTAGTAAAGCTATTATATGAGCAACAGTAAAAAATTTTACAATTGTGAGGAAAATTGGTTTGGGTGTTTTACCTCTGCATTAAGCCCTACGTACCTTCAGACATTTAGGGCGCTTCTGAGGAAGGAGGAAGAAATTGGGGAACTCCTAATGGTAATTATATTGAATTGCCAACACCTATTTGATCGTAATACTGAAAAAATAAACATGATACTAGGTGGCAAGTTTATTTTTTTTTTATTTATTTTTTTTTTTTGCGGTAGGCGGGCCTCTCACTGTTGTGGCCTCTCCCCTTGCGGAGCACAGGCTCCGGAGCACAGGCTCAGTGGCCATGGCTCACGGGCCCAGCCGCTCCGCGGCATGTGGGATCTTCCCAGACCGGGGCACGAACCCGTGTCCCCTGCATCGGCAGGCGGACTCCCAACCACTGCGCCACCAGGGAAGCCCGGTGGCAAGTTTAAATGGAGAAACTGGAGCTTACATAAGGAGAATGAGACAGATGTTCAGAAAATTTGAGAAATCGGGCAGTAAAAATTCCCAGTGTGTAATTTCTTCCTAAATACACACATTAAAAGAACAGTTTTATCCCCTTACCTTTCTCCTTCTTTCCTTCCCTCCCTTTCTTCTTCTCTCTCTTCCTTTCATTCTTTCTCACATATTTATTGGGTGTTTACTGTATTCCAGTCATTGTTCCCACTCAGAGTGCAACAAGACGGATGTGATCAAGACAGATGAGGTTCCTGCCCTCCTGGGGCTTACATTCTAATCAGTATCTCTCCCATGCTGTTTCCATTTTCTTCACTATCACTGCCATCCCTCATTAATAAATGTGAGCTATTGTAGCTAGACTTCTAACTGGTTACCTGGTTTCAACTTTCTTTCCTTACTCTGTTTAGCATACTGCAACCAAATAAATCTTGGCAGTATGTTGCTTGGTTGAATTCGCCACAGAGTGAGGACCAGAATACTACCATATGGTTAAATGAAACTTTCAGGTAAAGATTTAGCACAGTAAGTCCCCATTAAATATTGGTCCATGCTGTTATTCTAGAGCCTCCATTGGCTTCTCCCTCTCCAGGAGGGAAAGGTTAGCCTCTCATCCATCATTTGCATGCCTCCAAGATTTTGTTTAGGGCTTGAATATAACATATTAGGCAGTTCTGTTTGGTTTACAGTTTGTTGGGATAGTGAGGGTCAGGTTAGGTTTATGATACACACATAAAAGTGATTCAGCCCCCAAAGTGATGACCATTCAGGGGTAACAATAGAGAGTATTCGTCTAGAGCACCTTTCAGTATTTCAAATTCTACCCTGTCAGCCTATGCTCAGCCCCTGTAACAATGTAGGATATTGTTATTTTTACTAAATTATACGGACAACTTCCACATGTCTAAAACAGAACTCATGGTTTCCCCTCCCTATTGCCCCTCCCCCCACCCCATTGGTAAATGGTACTGCCAGGCACCAGCTTGCTGAGTCAAGAGATCCTGGAATCATCCCTGATTTCTTTCTTTCTCTATTACCCCACACTGAGTTCCTGAATAAAGCCTGGGGGCTCTAATTTCAAAATGTATCCCCACCCCAACCCTATCTCCCCTACTCTCTGGTCCAGAGCATCCTCTTCTCTGGCCTGGGTTCCCCCAAGAGCCTTCTTCCTTGGCGTTTTGCCTCTCTTGCTGTCTACAGTCTGTTCCCACACGGCAGCCAGAGTGATTCTTCTGAAACATTAAATTACATTAAGAACCTCAGTCCTTACAATTTAAGTAACATGATTTGGTTAATAAATTTTAAGTTGAACAAAATCAAAAAAAAAAAAAAAAAAGAGCCTAAGTCCTTTGCTCCTCCAGCGACTTCTCGTCTCCTTTAGAATCAAGGCAGATACCTTGCAGAGGCCCTCCCTGACCTGGCTCCCGGCACGTCTTCAGTCTCGTTTTCTACCCCTGTCACCTCTTGCTCTCAGCTCTCCAGCTTCACTGGCCGCCTTGCTGCTCCTCTGACTGACTGTCTCCTACGCAGCTTAACCTCCTGAAGCTCCTTCTGTTTCCATTGTACAAAGGAGATATTTGTACAGTTGAGATTTTTCGTCTCACGTCGCTTGGGAAGATTACAATGGATTAGGCTTGTAAAGTGTTGTGCCTGTGCCTAGCATACAACAATTCATTAATAAATGTTTACTATTGTTTCTCTTTTAATACTACTCTCAATTTTCCAGATGTCCTAGATGTCTCACTGGCAAATCAAATTCGATATTTCCAACCTGAACTCATAAACGCTTCCCAACAAACCAACTCTTTTTCTTGGCACTTCTGTTCAGGTTAAGGGCATCACCGTTTCTCAGGATGCCTGTCCTCACACCTGTGCCCTCACTCTTGCTCAGATGTCACCTCTAATTAGTCACCAAGTTCTGTTG
Organism: Hyperoodon ampullatus; assembly: GCF_949752795.1. NCBI lineage: Eukaryota > Metazoa > Chordata > Mammalia > Artiodactyla > Ziphiidae > Hyperoodon > Hyperoodon ampullatus. The sequence continues at coordinate 70,360,955 of NC_136926.1, forward strand.
TTTCTAAAAATTTCCATCGATCTCCCTCTTTCCTTAATGCCAGCACACTAAACTCTCTTAGTAACTTCCTAACTGACCGTCCTGCTTCTGGTTTCTCCTTTCTAAAGGATCCCGTTTTCCACTCTCAGACTCCTGCAGTCTAGCTCGGCCCTGGTCATGCCACTCCTGGACTCAGAAGTCTTTAAACTCTTCCCGTCACCTACAGAAGAAAGGCTCTGTGACCTGGCCTGTTATTTAAGGCCTCTGTATTTGTCAGTATTTTCCAGAGAAACAGAACCAATAGGATATGTGTGTGTATATGATTATGACTGTATATATTATATATATATATATGATTTATTCCATGGAATTGGCTTACATATTAATGGAAGCTGGCAAGTCTAAAACCTGCAGGGTGGGCCAGCAGGCTGCCATTGCTGCAATTCCAGTGGCAAGACTGGCAGTCTGGAGACCCAGGAGAGCAGATGTTCCAGTTTGAATCTGAACACATTCTGCTGTAGAATGCTGTAGGAAGAGCCGTCGTTGCTGATGAAGTCTGAAGGCAGTGTGCTGGAGGATTCTCTCTTGCTCAGAGGACGCTGGTCTTTTTGTCGTATTCTAATGGTTGGAGGAGACCGCTCACGTTGTGGAGGGCATCTACTCAAAGTGCATTGATTTGAATGTTAATCTCATCCCAAGACAGCCAGAATAATGTTTGACCAAATATCTGGGCACCCTGTGGCCCAGTTAAGTTGATGCATAAAGTTAAAAGCTAATATCTTAATCAGCCCCCTTTGTGTAGGCCAGTACTTGCTGTTTACTGGTGACTCTTATTTAGCTCATTTTGGAGTTTAAATCAGCAACCCGCTGTGCTTCTTGGTTTTTTTTTTTTTTTTTAGATTTATTTATTCATTTATTTATGGCTGCGTTGGGTCTTCATTGCTGCACGCAGGCTTTCTCTAGTTGCAGCGAGCGGGGGCTACTCTTCATTGAAGTGCGTGGGCTTCTCATTGCTGTGGCTTCTCTTGTGGCGGAGCACAGGCTCTAGGCACACGAGCTTCAGTGGTTGTGGCTCCCAGGCTCAGTAGTTGTGGCTCAGGGGCTCTACAGCGCAGGCTCAGTAGTTGTGGTGCACGGGCTTAGTTGCTCCGCGGCATGTGGGATCTTTCCGGACCAGGGCTCAAGCCCGTGTTCCCTGCATTGGCAGGTGGATTCTTAACCACTGTGCCACCAGGGAAGCCCTGTGCTTCTTGGTTTTTAAAAAAATAAGTAAAAAACAAATAAGTTAAATTTTTTTTTAAATTTTTATTTATTTATTTATGGCTGTGTTGGGTCTTCATTTCTGTGCGAGGGCTTTCTCCAGTTGCGGCAAGTGGGGGCTACTCCTCATCGCGGTGCGTGGGCCTCTCACTATCGCGGCCTCTCTTGTTGCGGAGCACAGGCTCCAGACGCGCAGGCTCAGTAATTGTGGCTCACGGGGCCAGTTGCTCCGCGGCACGCGGTATCCTCCCAGACCAGGGCTCGAACCCGTGTCCCCTGCATTGGCAGGCAGATTCTCAACCACTGCGTCACCAGGGAAGCCCCCAAATAAGTTAAATTTAATTAAAACAATTTATTGTGCATAGAGGGATTTAGAACAACTGTTGGCCTTGTTCTTTTAATTTCAGTTCCCAGGCAGCAAAGGCTGCTGAGTATGAACTGCCCATAGTCACCAGGAAGCCCTCTGAAACCCCCAAACCCAATAGCAATCCAGCAAAAAAAAACAAAAACAAAAGCAAAAATCTATCATTTATTGAACTGAACATGAACTGCCTACTAAGGTTACACCAAATAGGCCTGAATGATAGTTTTTAGTCTTCCCATTCTGCAGTTGAAAAGACTAAGGCTCAGGGAGACTGAGAGGGTTTAGGTAACTTTCCTGAAGACACACTGTAAACGGATAAACTGGGATTCATCCTAGGAAATTAAAAAAACAAAACAAAATACACACCTAGATTTATTCCTACTAGTGAAAGATTTTAAGAAGTGGGGCCTGGAGGTCTGCATTTTTTTTTTTTTTTTGCGGTACACGGGCCTCTCACTGTTGTGGCCTCTCCCGTTGTGGAGCACAGGCTCCGGACGCGCAGGCTCAGCGGCCATGGCTCACGGGCCCAGCCGCTCCGCTGCATGTGGGATCTTCCCGGACCGGGACACGAACCCATGTCCCCTGCATCGGCAGGCGGCCTCTCAACCACTGCGCCACCAGGGAAGCCGGGTCTGCATTTTTAATGAACTCACCAGGAGATTCTGATATGTGGACTACTCTTTGAGAAACACTGACCAATGGGAATGAGCTTGTGACCATGAAGACATGAGCTCACGGACATGGCACTGCTGTGGGATAGTGTTCAGTCCTCTCAAACCAGCCATTTGATATTTCAGATAAATTGAAAGTAATGCAGTAGAATTCAGTTATGGGACTCACAGAAGAGGAGCTCAGTGCAACGTAAGGAGCATACTTCTCCAGCGGACAGATGTGGAATAGCTTACAGTAGAGAGGCCCTGAGCTGAAGACCAGTTGAGGAGTGGAATTAACTGGGTTACCTGGACATGTTAAGATTCTGTGTTCCTGAAAAGAGAGAAGCCAGTGTCAGCTCAGACTCCAGAGATCTTGGAGGGACTGTTTCCTTGGTCCCCAAAATACAACACATGGGGAGGATTCATTGTTTTCCATTTAAAGAGAAGATGGCCCACCTTTGAATAAGCAGTGGGAGGTATTTGAGTGTGATTTCTGGACAATGTAAACTGTTCCCCAAATCAATTACAGATAATGACTCCAAATGAGCTTTGAGCAAATTCATGAAAAGCTAAGTGTTTTTTGTCTGTTGTAATAAGCATCCTAATACAAGATCAAAACATGCAAGTTCAGAACTGAGCCACACAGCAGGAAAACATTTACAGAACCCAGAAAAGGAGGAGTCCAGAGGCCCAAGAGCAAAGATGTTGTCTTGGTTCTCACCAGAAACTAGACCCTCTGAATCACATTCATAATATATGTAAATATAGCATAAGTTAACTGCTTCGTAAATGTATATATTTAATATTCTAGGATAGTATATTTTCCATTTATTTCTATATAATCCATTTGTGGTCTTCAAAAACTCTACGTTCCTTCAAGTATTGTAATGGATGACCGATTATGTCTAAACATAAAAATGTTATAATACAAAAAATATAAAAGTGAAAATGCCTTATTAGTAATTGCTTCATTTCATTTAAAAAAGCACAAAGAAATAAAGAATCACAGAAAGCAGGTTTTGCTTATCTTAAATACTGAAAACAAAACCGGAGGGGAGTATAAAATACAAGGGCAAATTTCTAAGTTTACCTACAGCAACGATATAAACTGCATCCTAAGTAATCATATTTCCCACTTTAAAAACAGTATATATTTTCAAGTTCTAAAGTGAATGTTACCTATTTAAAGTTACAAAATAGGCATCAGCTTATTTAAAACAAAAGCAGGATGACAGACTCTACCCATGAGAATTTTTAGCAATACTACCGAATTCTAACGTTAGTTTTTGCATATCAGGGATTTTTTTGGCAACAAAGAGCACCATGAAGCAGGAACATATTAAGGAATTCATCTATAAACTGACTGTAGTCTTGCAAATGTCAAAGGCTTACCTAAGGTGTTTGATATTTCACAGAGCTCGTGAAAGGATTAGCTTTCTTCCTTTCTGTCGTTTCTTTCATTCTATTCGTGCACTAAGCCAGCTCCTCAGAAATCAGACCTTGCCAGGCTGTATCATCTTTTATTTGTCTCAATTTCCAGAAATGCTGTTCCTGCATTAATAAATAGTTAATGCTATATCGTCTTTTTTTTTTTAAATAGAAGGCAGATTAAAAAATACTCATTTGAAGAATGACTCAATTAAAAAACTGTAGTCAAAGATATTTTATTCCATAAGCCTATTAGAAAGATTGAAATAATGTTTGTTCTTCTTAAAAGGAAATAAATGTGTTCTGCCAAGGCCAGGGCCTAACACAGAGTGGACACTCACTAAATGGTAGTAATTAAAAAAAAATCTCTTTCAAGAGTTACTGTCAGAAAAATATTTGACTCTTCTGAGGAACTTGTTTGCTTTTTAATAGAATGAATGATGAGAATTATATTCTCACTTGTTTACCTATTTTCTATAACTGATAGAAACTTAAAACTAAATTTAGTGCTTAACTTCCATAATCATCTTATTCTAGATACTTAACACATCTATTTCGAGTCATTTTACAATTGTAAAAAATTAGCTATCTTATTTTATTTGGACTTTAACATTCTGATCACCTTCAAGTGGTTTTTAGAAGGAGATGAGAATAATGAAAACAAAACAGTAACAAGAAAGAATGCTGTAAGCCTCCAACTCCTAAGATTTTTCATAGACATTAGGATGCATCCAAACAAAATTATTTTATTTTTATGACATAAATTATGTCAATTTATGTTATGTATTATTTATGTTTTTATTGTAGTGTCGAGTGTTTAAAATATTTCAAATATCACAGGAAAAAATAGCCTGGATGACTGATTCATGCCACACTTAAAAAATAAAACAAAATAAAACAAAAACCAGTGTTTTATAAAATTTAGAACTTTTCTGTTTTCTAAAGAGAAGTCTGAGAGAAGCAAAATATTAATTTATGCTGTGTTTTAACACTTTAAAGCATCGTGCTTTATACATGGATATATGGACAGAATCCCACAGACTCATGCTCTGATCCAGTTGCTGCTGCTTCCTCCTGGGTGATCTTTGCAGAGTTAATCAACCCTCTGTGTCTGTTTCCCTATCTGTAAAATTAAAAGAAAATAATTCCTACCACTCATAGTTGTAAGGATTTATGACAGTTTATGCAGCTTGCCTGAGACAAAGCCATTAAGTACCCATTAAGTATTCCATAATTGGTAGCTGTTGAATTAGTAACAAAACCAACACTATATGCTCTGCTTGCCTAGAAGTGTGCTGAACATGAATCCTCAAAGGACCTTTGGTAAGTTGCATTGAGAGGAAGAGTAATACTGACAGCAAAACAAGCTGGCTCTTCCTTCTAGGATGCTTCTGGCTTGACTGACTTTCTCTCTGACTGATGAAGCTGGATGTAAAGATGGGGACTTGAGTCTATTTTTAATAGCTAGAGTTATTAAATATTGTTTTTCACTTACATCAAATATCAAAAGTAACAACACTAAGAAAATAACATTGTGTTGTTGACATAGTTATACTTTTTTTTTCATAAGGAAGAGAGAAAAATATCTTAATCACTTATAATAATCATGTTGAACATGTTTTTCAGGCCATGGGTTTTTTTCCTGTAACACCCTGGAATAATTATTTACTTTTGTCCCAAATCTGTTTTTGATTGTGTACAATTTCCTTTGATTATCTTAGAGGTGTGCTAAGATTCCAAAAGGCTGAATTTTGCCCATAACATAATACACCAGTTGAATCTGGAAATTGTGCCTATTGGAAAATAGATGCTGACTCACATGGTGGACTATAGCATGACTGCATGTAGTCACGTACATGCCCTTTCATCTGTTAGAGCTCCTGCTGTCATAATTGTAATTTGTTTGCTCTGGAAGAAACTGATAATACGATTCTCAGTTTGTCAAAGCTGTAGAATTCCACTAATGTAACAATTTGGCTTTGGTATTCAACATTTTTGCAGCTTTTTGTATTGGTAAAACTGAACTAAGCAGAGAATCATGAATTAAATGTGTACCAATTTTGACCCTTTAACTTTGTTTTCTCTAGGAAAATATAAAAACAAACAAAAAACTTTACCTGCCAATTGGTAAACTTTATAGTGTAGCTATGAAGTTTAGAAGCACACCATGTTTGACTCTTATCAAGACACGCAGTAATTACTGCATTGGGGAAAAGTTCCTGCTTTTCTGCTGGGTGAAAGTTGCTGCTGCTGGGGGAAAGTTCCCTGGAGTTGTTTAAGGGACTGGTGGGATGATGTCTGTCAAAACTGTACTGGAATATGTGGCTGTGTGCAGTGGGATGCATGCTCCTCAGACGTGAAGCTCATAGTTATTTCTTCCAGGGTAGGCAAAAGGCACAGTTTTATTTAAAATAAATAGCAAAGGTACAAATCGTCTGAGGCAACGCATTACAGATGTGTATGTGTACGTGTACGCAGGGATTGATGGAAATCCTGCATTTAATGTACTACATTCATTGCTATTTTGCATACTGTAGTGAGATATGCATTGCTAATGAGGGGCAATGCTTTGAACTTTCATGTATGCATTGAGCACCCCATGTACTTTAATGCAATATCACCAAATAAGTATATATTTGCCTGTATTTTCAAAATAAATGGTCAAGTAAATATATAGCTCTCTAATCCCTGAGTAGCACAGTGACTAGGGTGACCAACCATCCTTGTTTGTCTGGGCCTGAGTTTCTCAAGATCAGGACTTCCAGTTTTAAAATCAGGGAAGTTCCAGGAAAAGTTGGACCAGTCGGTCACCTTAATGGTGACATACCAAGATGTGAAAAAGTTGGTCAATATAGGTCAATACTAATATAGGAAGTGTGGAATCAACTGAATGTTAAATTCTAATGTTAATTTACACAAAAAGGTAGTAGCTACGCTCTCTACCATAAGACCTGCGGTTGCTCTAGGTCTCAGGACTATTTTCATCATTATCCCCTGCCTGGTGTTTATAATACACATGATAACTACTGACCAAGGTTTTGTGGACTGACTCAGCTAGCCACATCAAGTCCCAGCATGGAGCCAGAGAGGTGCAAGGTATCTAAATAAAAGCAGAATTAATTAATACTGCAAGGATTTGCAAACCTTTTCCTCAAACTTAGAGGGACGTTTTTAGGAAATATTAAACTAGAAGGGCTGGAAGAAAGGGAAGTATAATTCACTGTAAAGAATCTTTCCGGCTTGCTGTTTCTCATGCAGTTGTCTTAATGAGATTGAGAGAAACAAGGAAAAGAGCAAGGGCTCTGGAGTCAGGCAGGATTGGGAAGGAATCCTACCTCCAGGACACCTTGGCTGTGTAATCTTGATCAAGTTACTTAACCTCTATAGTCTCATCTCTGAAATGAGAAATGCATAGTCTAAACCATTTTCCTTTGTCATATACTCTCAGAGAATTATATTTCTTTTCATTAGAGCACTGAGCTTAATGGTGATTATTTGCTGTGTCAAACTCCCTGTGAGTTCTACGAGAGGAGTGGCCATCTCTCTTTTTATTTTAACTGCATTGTCATAGTGGGCATTCAGTCATTTTTTGTTGAATGGAAGAGTGAAGAATTTTTGTGAGGATTACTTGAAATAACTTACATGTAGGGTTCCTGGAACCTTCTTTTCTTCTTGTCTGCCCAATCAAACCCACTGAAATGCTGAAGTTACAGTCTTGCTTTTGTATTTGTAGAAAAAAGGTTTAGTTAACAGATATTTTGTAAATATGTAGAAAAACTGAAAATCCAAAGATCAGATGGTATATCTGCATGTTCATCCAATCTGCATATTTGGTCAAAATGCCAATTCCTATCCAGTTATTCGGGGTAATGTCCATGCAGATTTGGGTTATGGCTAAGGATTGTGACCACAGAGAACTGGAGGTTTATTTTGTTGTGATTAGTGGTCCCTATTTCTGTAGTGAGGGTGCACGATAACCAACAATTTAGATGGGTTGCACACATTTTCAAATACCTGTTTATGCCAATTTTGAGCCCAGGTATTGCATTCCTGATAAGAATTGTGTCTGAGCAGACAGTGAAAAGTGAGGACTAGCAGGAAGTTTATTTTCTTTTATCCAATCAATATTTCAGCTGTATGTGATTTTCTGTCCAAATTATGTAGTTGATTGCTTCAATTTTTTACTCCCTTCTGCATGTCTAGACACATCATTAGAACTGACAAAGAGAATTTAAGTGGCATGCCAGTCTCTGTAGCACAGGGCCTTATGAGAAGGATAATCCTTGGAACTGCTCCTTTCCAAAGCAATTCATGTAAAACAGGCCATACCACTTATTTGTAGAAGGAACACTATTCAGCTTATCAATAAGTTAATATGGGGTAGATAGAACAAATTCAGTTGTGTCATATTTTTATAGTGGGCTTATTCCACTATAAAATTCCAATACCCTTTCAAGGAGTCCTTTAATTTTGTGTGTGTGTTTTGAAGAGTTATCTAGATATAGCAATTCAAAAATCTTAATGGTTGTTCTATGATTTGATCCCTAAAAATCAACAATGGATGGTGTACCGTCACCATTTTTGTTCAGAATAGGCTTGTTATTGCCATTTCCTTACCTCACCACATACTCTGCGCTTCCTGTACTCTCAGTCATACTTTCTTAAAGATTGGAAGAAAGGATGAAATTAGAAACATACAAACCAAATAAATAAAAAACCTTGTGACTAATTATTTTATGCATAAACCTAATAAGAATACAAAATATAGGTTGTTGCCTACACAAAAATACTTGGGGTTTGCCACGAATGCCATTTTAGTTTCTACATAGTTGATGCTGATGGGGAGGGAAAAATCTCTTCTTCTACCCATCTTGGGTTCTCTAGCTGTGGCCTTGTGAATTAGACTGGCCAAAGGCAGATTAACAAGGGAAAAACAAACAGATGGTTATTAACATGTGCACCATGCATGTATCACATGGGAGTACCAGAGATGGGTAACTCAAAGGTTTTGTTAGCATTTTAGCAGAGGAACAAAACATTTTTAGAGATATGACAAGACAAAGGAAAAGGACCTTGAGTCTCTAGGGATAGCAAATAGTGGAAAGGCAAATATATGAGAAACTAATGGAAGACAAGGACTAGCTAGTAAAATTTGTTATATAGATTCCTCTGGTGCCATCTCTAGGCTGATGAGGATCTAAAGATGTCTCTTGTGATTAACTTTTGTCCTTCCTGGTAGAGAGAGGGAGGAGGGACACCTTTGTACATTTATGCTCTGTTTTAGGCAACCAGGAGGGCAGAAAGCTTTTCTTGTATCTGCTTTTTCTCAATTGCCTTCCGCTCAAAAATAATCCTTATGCCAAAGTGACACACAGTTTGCCTATCCATGGGTTCCAGATCCAGGGTTTCAACTAACCCCGGAACCTGTAGATATGGAGGGCAGAGTGCACAATGCTGTTTTACATAAAGGACTTGAGCATCTGTGGATTTTGAGGGGCATCCTGGAACTAATTCCCTCCCAGTACTGAGGGACGACTGTGTTTTCGGGTGATATGTTTTGCTACCCTACAATGCCATTGGCCTTTTCTTATGCTGCTTGTGTGTGTGTGTGTGTGTGTGTGTGTGTGTTGCTTTCTTTTTAAGCTATAAGATGAAACTGATAGAATTAAGGACATATATGATAGTAATCTCTTAATAGCATTCATTGGCATATTCAGGGTTCAAATTAGATACATTTACTTTGTAGAGATCAATTACATGATATAATGTGACAAACTCTAAGTGACTTTTTAAAATAGAAAAGGATACCAAGATCACCTTTTTTACTCACTGTATCAATTCATTCTCATAGTTTAGGACTAAATTTAACAATACTGTTAGGCAAATAAAATTTTTAGAATAAAAATTTGGGAACATTGCACTCTCCCAAGTCCAAAATTTTATAAACTACAAGGAAGGACACATTACAACATGTTTGCCCAGTGTTTTACAACAGAATTTATTCTCTCATTCAGGAACATTTACTGAGTACCTCCTATTTCCCAGGTGCTAGTGCTGTGCTGCCAGTTTTACGACATAGGAAGCAAACAAGACATGGTTCCAGCCCCAGGGGAGCTTACCAAGAGCCAGACAAATAGATGGGTCATTTTTACATGGTGTGATGAGTGCTTTGATAAAGACAAGTCCAGTGTTGCCCTTCCATTCCCCTTAGAGGTAGGTTCTTTGTCAAAATGATAACTAATGAGGCTGCTGAGTTCATCAGTGATCTTTGAGGTTAATCATGGAGTGGGCCAAGTGGAATCATGAAGGCGTGTAAGGAGGTAGGTTGGGAGACCACAGCCTTCTTAATGTGAGATCGTTTGAAAGGACACTTCTCTGACTTCTAGGAAATACTTACAGCTATTATAGAGATGAATTATCATGGTAGACTTTCTAAAAAAATCAAAAACAGATTTCTGGATCTCTTTCAGGGTCTGCTAGTGCTCCTTCCACACTCTGACTCACTTACACAGGACGTTTTCCTGCACACAGAAAGTCAGTTGTATTTTACCACTTAACAAGATTTATATAAAAACAAAATAATGACTACTGCTTGCATTATTAGTTGCAACTGGTTGCAACCCCAAATATGTTGTTAAGTCTTCCTGCAGTGGAGCCCATCTTCCCTTCATTGTTAATCAGTCTTTTTAAGCAGGTGGTTGGCTTTATCACACTAGAGTTTCTGATTAACTCAGAAGTCTGTAGAGTCCTGTTGTCAAATATGTCCTGTTTGATTCAAAAAAATTCAAATTTGTCAAATTTGGGTCATTTGATGAAATCAGGTGATTTTTCCTACTGTATAAAATCCCCTTATTAATGTTTTAGTAATGTCTCCAGATATGTATATTTAAACTAATTTAGGGAGAGAGAGAAAAATACTAGAAAATTGTATTGACAATGAAACTTGAAAGATTGAAATCTGAAGAAGAAAATAACTTCCTCTGCAACAAGCTATAGACACTGTATGGACACTGTATGAAGAAGAATGATTTCTTATTCTCTATCTTCTCCATGAGAAGAAGTATATTAGTTCTGTAGGAGGTGAAATGTAAGTAAAAATTCCTGGAGAATAACATCCTCTAGAATGTTTAAATACAGTGGAACTGGTCAATATGGAAATTTCCATAATGTCCTTTTTGACTTTTCAGAGAAGGCTATTCTAGGCACTGTGGAATACAGTGGTGACTGAGGCAGTCAAGTCACTCTGGGTTCTTGTTTTTGGCAGGGGTACCTTTCTCTGGGGCCAGTGCAAGTGGCAGCAGATGCCCCCTCTGCACAGAAACAATGCCCTCCATTCCTTTATGTTCATAAAATAATATAAAGGTCTGCCTGGGAGGTTTCTGTGCTATAGATACCCTTTTACTCCTCCCCTATCAAATGTTTGGGTGGTATTTTATGCAGACTCATGTTTAAACATTTTTTTTTCCTGACTTCAAGTTTTTAAGTTCGAATGTTTACAATCTCTTATCAAGGGAAACCAGGCTGCTTACTCTTGTCAGTGTCACACAGGGATGTGGGCAGCCTTTTGGGTACGAGTCATCCACAATAGCCAGAAAGATGGAGGCAAAAGACACAACCATATCTGAAGAAGACATCCAGGTTTGAAACTAGATTTGCCAAATTGGCTGTCAGTGAGGAGTGGGATGGTGGAGGGGGCAAATGTGGGGAATTTTCTAGAGTTCTGTAGCTAGAAGAAAAAGCATAAAGCAGAAATGAGATGACAGAGGTCAAGACATTGGTCATAAGTAGGGATGGGTGCTGACTGCATGATGTATGTGTGTGTCATTTGGGTCAGAAGGCACAGGGTTTAGTTTGGAATTAACATATACACACTACTGTATATAAAATAGGTAAACAAGGACCTACTGTAGAGCACAGGGAACTATATTCAATATATCATAATAACCTATAATGGAAAAGAATCTGAAAGAGAATATATATATATATATATATCTGAAGCACTTTGCTGTACACCTGAAACTAACACAACATTGTAAATTAACTATACTTGAATAAAAAAAAGATTGAAAAATAATAAAATAAAAGAAGGCACAGGGTTTAAGGGCCTGAATAAGGAATTTAAAGCATGTGTTAAATTTTATACTCACTGAGTAATTAAAGTTATTCATCCTTACCTAGAGATGAAGTCAGTGCCTTCTTTGTTTCTTACTTTTAAAAATTTGCCAGGCAGGATATGACTTCTCCTTTTTGAAAAGAAGGAATCCTCTCTTAAATATTCATTGCCACTTATCATAATAGAAGGAACAGACTGGAAATGAGAAAGAGAACAAGAAGAAAAGGGGGGATATAGTTTTTTTTATAGATATAGTTTTTTTTTTTTAAGTTCTTCACAAGTTTGGACTTCCGAAAAGAATTACAGCCTATCAGACTGTATGAAAAACCAATTAGCTAAGACAATTTTTGGAGTCACAGAATAATAAAAACTCATCACCCTCCCCCTGCCCCCCACTTTTTTTTCTCTATGATTGCTTATGCTTTCTTCCTCCATTCATATGTCCTTCTAGACATTATCACATGTCCAAATCCAACTCAGAATTTAAGGTCCAGATCAAGTACACTCTAGTCCAGAAAGCTTTTCTAAATTCTTGGCTAGAGTCTTCACTCCCTTCTTATAACGCCCAAGACACTTAATCTGTACCTCTCATGTCTTACTCAAATTTGAGTAAGCCAGCTGAATATGACTTACACAATGGCAGAGCCTTGAGGATGGACTTGGAGAACAGCTTTGTCATAACACAGCCCAGCCAAGGACTGCTGGGAAACAACTGCAGACGGACCCACCCCACCAGAACAGTCACAGCTAGGCCCCTCAGCACTCTAGTTGGGTAGGCTGCACCAGAGCTGCGAAAGGGTCTTTTGTTCTGAGGATTACTGGCCTCCCATTAGCCCTTTCAGCCAGTCACGCACAGTGAGCAGTCCTGTCAGCAGCCTCATTTCTTTAGAGGAAAGGAAGTGGTAAATCAGTGTGTGGTGAGGATCGTGGAACGTCGGTTGTAAGAAGCTGTGTTTCTGGAAGCTTCTCTACTGGCAAGTAGACACTGCTCAGTGGCTGAACTGCTGCTGATTTGGACAGGAAGCTGAGTCAGCTTGTGGGTCAGCCTCTGAGGAAGAGGTTGTGAGGGAGATTCATGCACTAGGGTCCAGGGAGAGATGGAAGAGACCAGAAAATGAGGCCACTGCATAAAGTAGACTCAACCACAGGGGAGGTGAGATCAGCTGAGGAAGGGAAGTTGTCAGGCCAAAGGTGTGGTTCTGTTGCCTATGGTGAGGACAACCAAACAGAGGTAACCAAATGTACGTACCAAAAAAGGTCCAAGGTGCACCATGTTTGGAACAGAATAGGCCTGTCCCCAGGCAGAAGCCCTGCCCTTGTCTTGGTTAATCTTAATATCTGAAAACACAGTAGTGACTGAGAATAAATATTTCTCTTTATAAGGGATATATGCAAGAGTGTTAGTCAGCATTTCTCAAACTGACCCAATCATAAAAATCACCTGGTGAGGTTTCTAAAAAGATACAAATTTCCAGGCTCCATCTCAGATAGACCTGCAGAATCAGAATCATCAGGGAGAAGGATGGTCTGGAATTGAGAATTTTTTTCTAGGCTTCTCAGGGGATTCTTACAATCAGGCCAGTTTAGGATGCCCTGTTGTGCCTGGAAGGGCTTACAAATGGGAATCAGAAAGTCTGAGTTTGAATCCAGGCTTTACTGCTCACTCATTGAGAGGTCTCGTGTGAACAGCATAACTTCTGTGAACCTGTTTCCTCAAATGAAAAAAGGGCATCCCTTTCCTCCCTACGTCACTGGCTTGTGAGGCTCAACTGCCTTCATGTGTATGACATGTACAGTACATAGTAAATTCAACCTGTTTTCCCCAAACTGTCTATAAAATAAATTACTCATGTATTACAGACGTTTTCCATTGATTTGCAGCGTATTTTGGAAGAAGTATACATTTAGGTAAAATCAATTACAGGATGACAATGGAGGCTTTAGTCTCCTCTGTCTGGCTTGCTCATCCCCCCACTCAGCATGCATTGGGTGAGCAAGTTATATTTCTTTGGGGACTGCTTGGGTTATCATTGCTGCTTTCATTGCCTTCTCAGGGGTTTGTGAAACATGACAGGTCAACTCCAGACTCCAAGGAGAATAGTTGTGTTTGTCTTCCTCTGAAGGTGGGATGGGAGCAGACTATGGGATGCAGAATGGAGTGAGACCACATGGTGGTCAGCTATGTTTCTTCCAGAAGCAAGAAGGGAAGATAATGTCAGGAAATCTGAGCATATAGATATGTATGTGAATATACTACTCACACACACACACACACACACACACACATATATATGTAAACATATACATACATATAAATATACACATAAATACATACAGGTATTAAAAATATAAAAAAGTGGGCTTCCCTGGTGGCGCAGTGGTTGAGAGTCCGCCTGCCGATGCGGGGGACACGGGTTCGTGCCCTGGTCTGGGAGGATCCTGCATGCCGCGGAGCGGCTGGGCCCGTGAGCCATGGCTGCTGAGCCTGCGCGTCTGGAGCCTGTGCTCCGCAACGGGAGAGGCTGCAACAGTGAGAGGCCCGTATACTGCAAAAAAAAAAAAAAAATATATATATATATATATATATATATATATATATATATATATATATAAAAGTAAAATTGGGATTAAAAAAACACCTCATTTGTTTTTCAGTTAATACAGCCTTGATAGCTTTCCAACTTAATAAATACAGACTCATAGCATGAGTTTTAATGGTTGACTACTAACACTTAAATTAATTGATGTGTCATAACTTACTTAACCAGTCCCTACTAGTGAATACCTGAAATGTTTTCCAAATATTAGCTAGCATAAATGTTGCCTCCTACATATGTCTTTGCCTAATTGTCCAAATATTTCCTTAGGAAAAATACCTAGAAATTGAATTGCTGGGTCACGATTATGCACATTTAAAAAAGACTTTTGATCTATTAGTTCAAGTGATTTTCCAGAAAACTTGTATCAATTTATATTCACACCAATACCTTCTATGTGCTAGTCCCTACCCTCGAGGAAACCACAGTCTAACTCTTTATACTTTAGGATATTAACCCTTTTTCTACCTTATATATTTGGAAATATTTTCTGGTGTTTTATGCCCTTTTTTTCTCTGATTGGACTGGGTAAATCCTTGATGTTTGCTTAAATTTCACAGTGTACTTCATGGTTTGAAAAGAGATTAAAAACTGTCCTCACTTTGATCAAAGCTAAGTAGGAGGCTAAGGTTATTGTTGCCACTTACAAATATGTTTACGTAATGTCAGATACTCAAATTCAATCTGGGTTTGTTGGCTGGACCATCGATTCATTTATTCATTTCATCAAACATTTATTGAGTGTGTTAAAAATTTCTAGGACCCTTAAGTCAAACGTGAACTCTAACTCTGAGGAAGCTGATGATCTAGTAGAGAAGACAGACAACTAAATCCATACTGATAGTGTGATATGCAGTGTGATACGTGCTATGATATCAGAATACACAGACTGCTCTGAGAACACAGAGTAAGGAAATCTCTAATGAGATGGGAAGGCACTTGGGCCATTTTGAAATTTTAGTAGGTAGTTGGTGGATATAGGCATGGAAGGGCATTCTGTGCAAAAGGAACAGTATGATTGAAGGTACAGAGACATGATACACATTGAAACATTTAGGAAATATGCAGTGTTTTTGTTTTTCTGCATTAAAGAGGGTTGGAGAGCGGCAGGAGGGAAGTTAGAGATGAAGTTGGGGCCAGGATAAAATGGGCCATCTGAAGGCTAAGATAAGAATGATGAATTTTACTTAGAAAATTTTGGGAGAAAAGAGGAAGAGGAGTGGGATTGCAGAGGGAAGAGTGGGGCTTTACTTGTAGTGTTTCTTCTTTTTTTCTTTCCTTGAGAGAGAATTTTAGATTTAGAGTTGCAAAAATGAGTTCCCACATGCCCTTTAACCAGCTTTTGCTTATGTTCACCTTACCTAACCATAAAACATTTATCTAAACTAAGAAATTAACCTTGGTTAATTAATAATACTATTGATTATAGAACAGAACTTTATACAATTTCACCAGTTTTTCTACTAATGTTCCTTGTCTGCTCCAGAATCCGATCTGGGATCCCACATTGTCTTCAGTTGTTATATTGCCTTGGTCTGTGATAGTTCTTCAGTTTTCCTTGTCTCTCATTGTTACTGAAACAAGTTTGAGTCCGCTGGCTCTCATGCAGTAAAGCCGATCTACTGACGCTGGGTTGTGGTGAAGCAAAGTGCAGCGTTTATTGCAGGGCACCAAGCAAGGAGTCCAGGACAGCTAGTGCTTAAAGCACCTGAACTCCGCATGGGTTTCATTCAGCAAATCATTTTTAAAGGCAAGGTGAGGGAGGGGCATCCCAGGGTGTGTGATCAGCTCATGCACAATTCTCTGATTGGTTGATGGTGAGGTAATAGCGTGGTGTCACAAGGGTGAATATTATCAATTCTTTAGGTGCCAGTAGCTATGGGGGCTACGTGCTCACGATCATCAAGTAGTTAATTTATTCCATTTGGTGGTGGTTTTAGCATCTGTAAAACAACTCAGGAAATGTGCATCCGATACTGTAATCTAGGTACTTCAGAGAGGAACTAAAGCAGAGGACATGGGGGAGGGGTCTGTCCTGGGAAGGCCCCATAGGGTCCTGTTAGGTTACATCATGACCTTGACGATTTGAAAGAATACTAGTGAATTGTTTTGTAGCATGTTCCTCAGTTTGAATTTGTCTGTTTTCTCATGATTAGACTGAGGTTATACATTTTTGGGGAAGGATAACTCAGAAACGATGTGCCCTTCTCAGTTTGTCATATCATGGTGAACACTGATTTTTTTTTTTTTTTTTTTTTTTGCGGTACGCGGGCCTCTCACTGTTGTGGCCTCTCCCGTTGCGGAGCACAGGCTCCGGACGCGCAGGCTCAGCGGCCATGGCTCATGGGCCCAGCCGCTCCGCGGCATGTGGGATCTTCCCGGACCGGGGCACAAACCCGTGTCCCCTGCATCGGCAGGCAGACTCTCAACCACTGCGCCACCAGGGAAGCCCTGAACACTGATTTTTTTTATTGCTATCTGATAATGTTAACCTTGATCACTTGGCTAAGGCAGTGCCTGCCAGGATTCTCCACCATAAGCTTAATAGTTTTTCCTTTTTAATTACTTAATATCTTCAGAATGTCAACTAAAAATCTGGAAAAACATCTTCTTGGTGATTTGGAGACATCTAAGAAATAATATCAGTATTATAATACTAATAAAAATTACATATTATTAGTATTTTTGAGAGACCTGCTTTCTGAGCCGGTAGTCTCTGTCTCATTAAAGCTCTAAGCATTCTTGACAAACAAATCAGCAATAGTTCAGACATTATTGCTCAGTAAAGACTAACTTAGCCTCATCTCATGACAGATATTGTGACATCCCCCACGTGTACTTATTCTACCAGCCAAGTTACCTAGATCCTTAAGCCCTACCTCCCTCTTCCTCTCTTTCTCAAATGTCTCATTCCCTTCAGCACACACATTTTCCCAAGTCTCTTCCACGTTAAAAAAATACGTATATATACATAAAACCCCTCCATAGCTTCCTCTGACCCTGTGACTGTCTCCCTAACCACCACCCTTTCCACATACTTCCCTCACAGTAAGCTTCCAGAGTATGTCATTTACACTCTACGTCCGTGTTCTGTAATTAGCCCAGCCCATGGCATTTTTCTTTTGCTCCATCAAACAATTAACATTACTCGTATTAAAGTCAACACAACCTTTCATTTGGCATTTTTCAGTGATTTTTCACTTCCTGCGGCATTTGACGTTGCTCACCACGGACTTGTTCCTGAAATGCTTCCATCTTTCTTGGCTACATGGGTCATACTCTTTCTGGGTTTTCTTTCTGTCTCTGGTTGTTCCTCCTTTATTTTTCTCTATCATAGTTTAAACTCGCCTGCGTCTGAATGATGTAAGAGTCACACTTCCAAAGACTAGAGGGAAAAACAGTAAATTTACAGGGAAGAACTTGCCAAACACTACTTAAGCCTTGAGGTTAATATCCCTAGTGATGTCATGTGGTATCAGGTACCCCTGGCATGCTGTGATGAGAAGGGTACTTTCCCTCTGTGGTATTCTTTCAAAAAACCCACAAACCAAGTCAAGAGGAGTTGACCAAGGTGGTGGTGATGTAGGAGGCTCCTGAGCTCCCCACCTCCCATGGACACACCAAACGCACAGTCATATATGGAGCATTTCCCTTTGAAAAGGATCCAGAAACTGGCTGTACGACTCCTACTCATCAGACGAATGAGAAAACATCCACATCAAAACAGGCAGGAAAGGTTGAGACACACTCTCACCATAAACCCCACCCCTGGCACAGCACTATGCAAGGGGGAGGGAAGCCCCAACTCCTAGCTTTTCCTTAAAGAGAAAAGGGTTTGAGCCTCACGTCTACCCCCCCAACATTTGAGACTCCCAGGGAGGGACAGGTTCCCCAAACATCTAGCTCTGAAAGCCAGTGGGACTTGTTTTCACAAGACTCACAAGACTATAGCAAAATAAGAAGCAATTCTTTGTTTTTGTCTTGTATCTGACATTTTTTTAACATCTTTATTGGAGTATAATTGCTTTACAGTGGTGTGTTAGTTTCTGCTGTATAACAAAGTGAATCAGCTATACGTATACCTCTGTTCCCATATCCCCTCCCTCTTGCGTCTCCCTCCCACCCTCCCTATCCCACCCCTCTAGTGGGACACAAAGCACCGAGCTCATCTCCCTGTGCTATGCGGCTGAGAAGCAATTCTTAAAGGATGAGTGAACACTCACCAAGGCTATCACCCCAGCGTTCAGTGCAGAGGGAGAGGGCAAAATAGCCCCTCTGCCAGTCTTGCCCTCAAAGAGATTTATCTGCATACCTTAAAAGCTGCTGCTTGAGGGCCAGCCTTCTAATTGAGCAGGCACTAGAGGCTGGCTGTAATCCTCCCCAGAGCCCAGAGAAGCTGGAGGACACCTCTCCCACCTGCTCCTTCCTACCTGCGCCAAGTCACCAGTTTCTCCATGGAAGGAACTTGTATGCATGTCTGTGCCCCAGCTTTTATGGCTGCTGCAGAAAGGACTGACTGCATCACCTACCTCTGATAGCCGAAGGGGCTTCCATTCCCAGGTTGGAAGGGAATGAAAGGAGGTAGATATAATTGCTAGGAAAGTAACTTGGATGATGTCTATGGTAAGACTAACTGGTAGGTGACAATAAGCTGTATGAATGTGTTGGACAGGCTTCACAGGTGAAAGGTAAATGATGGGTTTTAGTTTATAAAACGTATTTTGCGTGTATGGTCAGTTCTTTAGTTACTCCCTGCAGTGACTCTATGAGATATTATTATACAATATTTTCATTTTCCACATGAGCAAGCTGAGGTAAAACAGCTTATGTAGGCTCACACCAAGGGCCAGAGTCTGCTCAGAATGTTGCTATTTCCAGCTGTGCTGATCACTGAAAAAAAAACTGGGGGGAGGTTTGTTAGTTCATTTTGCTAAAAATGAAACTTCTTTGAGTAGGTTTGGCTAAAGCAAGATGTGTGACAAAAAATGCTGCTTGTTCCAGGTCTTATTTTGTGCTTTGGTGATGCAGTGCTGAGTAGGCTTGATTGAGCTGCTCAAATTCCCTAGGCATTCTAAGAGAGCGGCAGGGAAACGCAGAGATGTGGGTGTTCATTTTCATTGAGCTTCATGCTGTTTGATGGTGTATTTATTTTACTCATCTTCCTTAGGATATTCTGATTTTTTTTTTGTTTTTTGGGGTTAGATCTCTCACAGTAACAACTCCTATTTAAGAAGAGCTCAACGCATTTAAGAGACAAATATGACAAGATCTTGGACTTTTTGTAATGCCTCTTGAAAATTTCAAATAGTCCAAATGACCAAGTTTCTTTATATGATTTAGATTAGAGCTATCAGCTTGTCCAGGTAATACATTTTTTTCATAAACAAGGTACTGTTTAGAGGATCAGAGCTTTTGGGCTTATTAAATACATTACACATCTTTATGATAAAAATTTTTATTTTTTATAATTTAGTTAATTCATATAGTAGAATTTAACAGTCTAAATTCTAACAGAGTAAACCCATGCAAAATTTTCCCCTTTCCTGGATTTAGGAAACATTCTTTTGGATGACTTTTTCCACTGCAAGTATGTTTGGTCTCTTGTGTATAACAGCTAAATGTACAGTAAATATCCCTGTTCCCACGCCAATATGAGAGGCAAAACACATAGAAAAAAAGCATACAAAACAGTATAGGGTACATGTCTGATGATAGGCACTGACAGCAAGAACTACTGAAATTTAGAGAAGAGAGAGCTTAGGATGCACTAAGAGCAGTTAGGAGAAATGTTGCAGGAAAAAAAAAAAGAGAGACCTAAAGATTGAAGGGTCTTGGAAACAGCCTAACTGAAGGTTATGTAAGTGAGTTGGAGGAAGGAATAACTAAACTCCATACTGATGGAAAGTGTGAGTATCTCATGAATTTATGATCCAAATCCCAGGAAGAGGCATTCTTGAAAAAATTATTCTTGTGAGGGCTTCCCTGGTGGTGCAGTGGTTGGGAGTCCGCCTGCCGATGCAGGGGACACGGGTTCGTGCCCCGGTCCGGGAGGATCCCACATGCCGCGGAGCGGCTGGGCCCGTGAGCCATGGCCACTGAGCCTGCGCGTCCGGAGCCTGTGCTCCGCAACGGGAGAGGCCACGATAGTGAGAGGCCCGCGTACCGCAAAAAAAAAAAAAAAAAAAATTATTCTTGTGAGAAGAGTGAGAGAAAAGGGAACATAGATGGGGATGTGTATGCAGCCTGCCTATGGGCAGCCCTTTGAGATCTCTGTGGTTCCCTCCCTAGTCGTACAGTGGGTGAACGCTATACTTCGTGTGTGTCCTTCGTGGTCGCTTACCCAAGATCTTCAGGAATTTGTTCCTCAGGCCCAGCTGAGGAAAGCCTTTGTAGATTGTGTGAGATCAAGACAGACAGCCAGACTACAGGAAAGATGTTCTTTTTATTCTGCAGAGAGGTCCTTGCACTTAACAACGATTTACACAGGGGTGGTATAAATTGTTCTCTGAACCAGTAAACTAAGAAAGCTTTGTAGCAGGATGAATTCCTTATTTGTTTTCTGTTCATTGTTGAAGGGGTTATATTACTTTAGAAAAATGGAGTGATTTTTCAGAGGACATAAAATTATCTAAACTCACAGGGACCAAGAGGTATCTAATTTGTGGCCAAGCTCTGAGTGAAAGTTTATCTTTTACATGGTACAATGTAAATGAAAACTGATTCTTTGGACAGTTATTGCTTGGAGTGTAACTTCTATTCCAATTATCCAGGAATTCTGACTCCCTTTTGAAAATAATAGCATCTTGATGTTTGATGTTATTTTATTTTGAAGAATTCAAAGGCTTTTATTTTTCACAGTTTTATTTTGATAAATATACATTATTAGAATATTCATATTTTATTTGATAATGCAATTAGAATTTTATAAAATATGCAGTTAAAATTTCTGAACGATTTAAGTAATGGTTTTGAAAGGTAAACCTGACTTTGTATCATTAAGTGAGGTCAGCAGATATGCTATTATACATTCACTTCAAATTAGTTGAGTCAGCCTGGATTTTATGATGTTAGACCAGTAAGATATCAGAAGTCCAAGGATATAAGCAACAAAATGACATATATATCATAAATAATTGAGAAATTTTTTGAAGTTATTTCTCAGGTAAACTGCTTAAACTGTCATGAAGGTAAATTAAGTTGGATGCATCTAGTTCTAGGCTCCAGATCTCAGAGTACTTCATACATTATTTTACCAAATATTCCACTTAATTAACTATTTTCTTAGCCAAAGAAAATCCATATAAATTGAAATACATTAATGAAAGAATGATTTAAAAACACACAGCTTTCAAATAAGTGTAAAATTAAAATTGATTTTAATTTTACACTTATTTAAGTTGATGTAGTTTTCCAAGATTTAAAAATGATTTTAGTGAAATTTTAATAGGTATCCAAGTGGAGAGAAGAAAACACTTCTGGATTCTGGGTTTTGAACTGTCTAAAATTCAGCTGTAATGAAAATTATTTCAGGTTTAATTCAATCAAAACTTGGCAAGGTTTTTGCCTGGATAAAATAGTTATTAATAAACATTAAATTGGAGAACAATTATTTAAACTACCCTTGCATGAGCTATAGTTATTTTATTTAATAGAAAACCTTTTGTCACCTTTCTTTATCTCTTGCTGAAAGAGTGCCAAAAACCTTTTGGGATTGTTCACTTGAAGTAAAATGAGAAATAAGCAAAAAGGGATAAGGAAACAGGGCAATAAGGGAAAATGTCTGATCTTCAGTGTGCAAATCTATTGGGAAAAAAGTACTTTTCCTTTTGCCAAGCATTTATTGAAGTTTAAATAGCAGAATAAAAGTCTTTTCTTGGGAAGAAATGGCACTCATATCTTACAAAAATTGAAATGTTGAGGTATCATAATATACTTTCCTTTGTAGTGCATTTTTAAATTAAATTTTTTAAATTTATTTTTAAAAATAAAAATTGTACATATTTAAGGTATACAAAATAATGTTTTGATATACATGCATCGTGAAATGATTACTGCAGTCAAGCTAATCAATTCATCTCCTCACATGGTTATCCTTTTTTTGTGTGGTGAAAGCGCCTGAGTTCTTTCTATGCTCTTAATGAGTTTCCAAGTAAACTACATTATTATTATTAACTATAGTCACCAAGCTGTACATTAGATTTCTAGAATTTACTCATCCTACATAACTGTAATTTTGTACCCTTTGACAAACATCTCTCCATTTCTCCCACCTCCCTGCTCTGACTTTTTTAGATTCTGCATGTAAGTGAGATCATGCAGTATTTTTCTTTCTGTGTCTTGCTTACTTCACTTAGCAGGATATACTCAAGGTTCACCCATGTTTTTACAAATGGCAGGACTTCCATCTTTACTGTAGCTGAACAATATTCCATTGTATATATATACCACATTTTCTTTATCCGTTCATCCACTGATGGACACCTAGTTTGTTTCTATATCTTGGCTATTGTGCATAACACTGCAGTGAACATGGGAGTGCATATATTTCCTGGAGTAACTGATTTCCTTTGTAGTGTTTATTACAAATGTTATTAAACATTTATTTGTATGTGTTTTTTGCTAAGCTCTAGGCTCCCTGAGAGAAAAGACTGAATCTCTGGTCCTTTACTTACTTTCAAAGACTCAGCATAGTGGCCGACACCTACTAAGACACAGGAAATAGTCATTGCATGAATGGATGTTACAAATAAAATGAAAAACTGAACCCACAAGGAAAGTTAAAAGAGGAAGTTTGATTATTTTCGTCATTAAGAAAAGACTAATCAAAGATTTTGTGGCGATAAACGAAGACCACCCGTGTGAGAATAAACAGAGGCTCTTCATTCAGAACTCACTATATAGCAAGGGTGTCAGCCACCATCACTTGTGTTTGGTAGAGACTCAGAGGATGTAGGGGAGTGGGAAAGCTTTATAGTGGGAAAAAAAGGAAGGCTTCCGGTGAACCTGAAGGCTGTGGGCATGGGGAAGCTAGAGGTAGGAAAACTAGAATGAGGTCACCTTATATGGTTGGTTTGGGGAGCATATTTGGCCTTCTCTGACTGATCCTGAGTTGGGAGAGGCGCAAACATTAGGACAGTCTGACGCCATTGGCCAAGTCCTGACTGTTCTAGGCTGATTGTGGTTTGCCTTTCCTGACTAGTTGCTGCCGGAAGTTGTGGGTCAGAGTTCTACTGAGATGTAAAGTTTGATGTGTTCCATTTGTACGTTCAATCTCTCAATGTAGTGTTTCTCAAATATGTGACGGGTTGAGAGCCTCATTTGATATTTTCCTTCTCTCTGGTAAAAGATGGTGGGTGCTTAGTAAATAGTTGTGGGATGGTGAGAAATGGGAAGAGAAGAAGGCTGAAGTTCTTTCTCTGCTGCATCCCAAGACTGGACTATGCAGTGCAATAGACACACATAGCTGGTGAGCACCTGAAATGTAGCTAGTTTGAATTGAGATGTGTTTTAAGTGTTAAATATACAACAAGTGTCCAAATCTTCATATGAATGAAAGAATGCAAACTATCTCATTAACAATTTTTTTCCTGCTTTTATTTTTATTTGCTTTTTTTTTTTTTTTTTTTTGGCGGCATTTGTTCCCAGGCCATAAGTTTTTGTTTCTTTAGTTTCTTCTGGGGTATCTTTTTCTTCTGTGCAACCTCCTTTTCTGATTTAAGATCAGTCTATTCTTTTTCAGTAAGGATCATCTCAGTGTGGCAGGGAGAGCTCATGAATGGGTTGATCCGACCATGAGCTCTGTTAAGTCCTGTGCCGCATCTCGGGGGCTTTGTTCACCTGGATGTGCTCAATATCCAGAGAATCTACATCTAAACCCTTAAGTTCAGCATTACGCTCTGCATTTCCGAGCATGTGCAATAAAAATTCAGCAACCTTTTTGGGCCATCGACTCTTGAGGCCAGCCCCACTGTCTGGCCTGGGCACACCTACCAACTCCACCACTGTAACGACTGAATGGCACACATTGCTTCTGTAAAGTGACATCCTTCAGATACTTGGTGGCTTTTAGGATATGCATACCGTTAATGGCCTGGGAAGTTTCACGAGTGTTCTTAAAGTGAACACGAAGGTTTGAACCTCTTGATTTGCATGTTTGTGAGGTTTTCTGGGTCAAGTGAATGGTGAACCATTTTTAGAGGTCACCTCAGGCCGCTTACTGGAAAAAGCTCATTAACAATTTAAAAAATATTTATGAAATATTCAAATGATAATATTTGGATATATTAGGTCAAATAAATATGCTATTTAAATTAATTTCACTGTTTCTAAAAAATGTTTTAAAAAACGTGGTTACTAAAAAAATCTAAGATTATGTATGTGGCTTGGATTATATCTCTACTGAACAATGCTGACCCAGAGTAACACTTTTTGTGCATAAATTTTCTCTTCAATAAAATAAGGGAAATAATTTCTATGGCATGTCCCTTTTACATTGCCTCAATATAAACGTATTTGAAAAGGCTGGAAACAAATTTGCATTCATTTATTCATTCATCAAAATATGTGATGTATTTACTATGTCCCAGACATAAAACTAGACATTCCTGAATAACTCCCAGTCCTTGCCTTTGCCAACTGTGGAGAGAGAGAGACTTAAAGGGTGATTTGTTTGGTAGGCATACAAAACTACTTAAACCCGAGAAAACTTCATGGGAAATGCTCTTGCAGCCTAATTCTCACAATGATGTATCAATAATGTAATAATTTACGTCTCTAAAAAAAGTAAAACCAGGGCTTCCATAGTGGCGCAGTGGTTGAGAGTCCGCCTGCCGATGCAGAGGACACGGGTTCGTGCCCTGGTCCGGGAAGATCCCACGTGCCGTGGAGTGGCTGGGCCCGTGAGCCATGGCCACTGAGCCTGCGCATCCGGAGCCTGTGCACCGCAACGGGAGAGGCCCGCGTACTGCAAAAAAACCAAACCAAACCAAAAAAAACCAGCACCAAAAATATCTGAAAATTCACCTTAGGAAGATCTTTGTTTAACATTGTTTTCATGAACCAAGACGCGTTTCAGTTCTGATTTTTTTTCCCCACTTACAAGCTGTGTGACCTTGATAAGACCCTGAACCCTATGGGAATCATAATCTCCTCCCCCATAAACTGGATTTACCTCATGAGATTGCTCTGAGGATCAAACAAGATAATATGTATGAAAACTAATATAAATATGAAGGATAATTATAGTTATTATTAGAAACAATTATGACCATTAGGTTAAAATGAAGGTACTGAGAAAAGAGCAGTTTGGGGACCCACAAAATAAATTTTAGCTTATATAGATTCTTTTTTTTTTTGGCTGCATTGGGTCTTTGTTGCTGAGTGGACTTTCTCTCGTTACGGAGCACAGGCTCTAGGCACACGGGCTTCAGTAGTTGCAGCATGTGGGCTCAGTACTTGAGACACATGAGCTCTAGGGCGCGGGGGCTTCAGTAGTTGTGGCGCACAAGCTTAGTTGCTCTGCAGCATGTGGGATCTTCCCGGACCGGGGATCGAACCCGTGTCCCCTGCACTGGCAGGTGGATTCTTAACCACTGCGCCACCAGGGAAGTCCATATAGAGACTACAAGAGGACAAATGAAGAAGCATAAAGATGCGAAGCATAATACATGATATTAAGATCTAACCCTTCATATGCTTCTAAATCATTAGAAAAAAATTGCCTTCAAGAATGAAATGAATTCCTTTGCTGTGCAGAAGCTTTTAAGTTTCATTAGGTCCCATTTGTTTATTTTTATTTTTATTTCCATTCCTCTAGGAGGTGGGTCAAAAAGGATCTTGCTGTGATTTTTTTTTTAATGTTATTTATTTATTTATTTATGGCTGTGCTGGGTCTTCGTTTCTGTGCGAGGGCTTTCTCTAGTTGTGGCAAGTGGGGACCACTCCTCATCGCGGTGTGCAGGCCTCTCACTGTCGCGGCCTCTCTTGTTGCGGAGCACAGGCTCCAGACGCTCAGGCTCAGTAATTGTGGCTCACGGGGCCAGCTGCTCCGTGGCATGTGGGATCTTCCCAGACCAGGGCTCGAACCCGTGTGTCCTGCATTGGCAGGCGGACTCTCAACCACTGCGCCACCAGGGAAGCCCCATCTTGCTGTGATTTTTGTCATAGAGTGTTCTGCTTATGTTTTCCTCTAAGAGTTTTATAGTGTCTGGCCTTACATTTAGGTCTTTAATCCATTTTGAGTTTATTTTTGTGTATGGTGTTAGGGAGTGTTCTTATTTCCTTCTTTTACATGTAGCTGTCCAGTTTTCCCAGCACCACTTATTGAAGAGGCTGTCTTTTCTCCATTGTATATTTTTGCCTCCTTTATCAAAAATAAGGTGACCATATGTGCATGGGTTTATCTCTGGGCCTTCTATCCTGTTCCACTGATCTATATTTCTGTTTTTGTGCCAGTACCATACTGTCTTGATTACTGTAGCTTTGCACAAGATGAAAAGACAACCCTCAGAATGGGAGAAAATATTTGCAAATGAAGCAACTGACAAAGGATTAATCTCCAAAATTTACAAGCAGCTCATGCAGCTCAATATCAAAAACAAACAATCCAATCCAAAAATGGGCAGAAGACCTAAATCGACATTTCTCCAAAGAAGATATACAGATTGCCAACAAACACATGAAAGGATGCTCAATATCACTAATCATTAGAGAAATGCAAATCAAAACTACAGTGAGGTATCACCTCACACCGGTCAGAATGGCCGTCATCAAAAAATCTACAAATAGTACATGCTGGAGAGGGTGTGGAGAAAAGGGAACCCTCTTGCACTGTTGGTGGGAATGTAAATTGATACAGCCACTATGGAGAACAGTATGCAGGTTCCTTAAAAAACTAAAAATAGAACTACCTTATGACCGAGCAATACCACTACTGTTCATATACCCTGAGGAAACCATAATTCAAAAAGTGTCATGTACCACAATGTTCATTGCAGCACTATTTACAATAGCTAAGACATGGAAGCAACCTAAGTGTCCATCGACAGATGAATGGATAAAGAAGATGTGGCACATATATACAATGGAATATTACTCAGCCATAAATAGAAACGAAATTGATTTATTTGTGGTGAGGTGGATGGACCTAGAGTCTGTCATACAGAGTGAAGTAAGTCAGAAAGAGAAAGACAAATACCGTATGCTAACACATATATATGGCATCTAAAAAAAACAAAAAGGTTCTGAAGAACCTAGGGGCAGGACAGGAATAAAGACACAGACGTAGAGAATAGACTTGAGGACACAGGGAGCGGGAAGGGTAAGCTGGGACGAAGAGAGTGGCATGGACATATATACACTACGAAATGTAAAATAGATAGCTAGTGGGAAGCAGGTGCATGGCACAGGAAGATCATCTTCATGCTTTGTGTCCACCTAGAGGGATGGGATAATGAGGGTGGGAGGGAGATGCAAGCGGGAGGAGAAATGGGGGTGTACGTATATGAAGAGCTGATTCACTTTGTTATACAGCAGAAACTAACACACCATTCTAAAGCAATTATACTCAAATAAAGATGTTTTAAAAAAAAAGAACTACCATATGATCCAGCAATTCCAGTCCTGGGCATATATCTGGAAAAAACTGTAATCCAAAAGGATACATGCACCCCAGTATTCATTGCAGCACTATTTACAATAGCCAAAACATGGAAGCAACCTAAATGTCCATCAACAGAGGAATGGATAAAGAAGATGTGGTACATATATACAATGGAATATTACTCAGCCATAACAAGGAATGAAATTGGGTCGTTTGTTGAGACGTGGATGGATGTAGAGACTGTCATACAGAGTGAAGTAAGTCAGAAAGAGAAAAACACATATTGTATATTAATGCATATATTTGGAACGTAGAAAAATAGTACAGATGAACTGGTTTGCAGGGCAGAAATAGAGCCACAGATGTAGAGAACAAATGTATTGACACCAAGCGGGGAAAGCAGTGGAGTGGTGGTGGTGGTGTTGGGATGAATTGGGCGATTGGGATTGACATGTATACACCTATGTGTATAAAATTGATGACTAATAGGAACGTGCTGTATTAAAAAAATATATATATATATTATTTTTTTTAAATTGCCCATAAAAAGTTTTTATTCTTTTTAGTAAGAAGCAGTCCAGAGCTGCATCAGGAAAAAAAGTTGTTAGTAATACAGAAAACAAAGAAGAAAATGTGCTGATGGAACAGAAACTGCATTTCAGATATTTTTAGGAGGATATCAGAGGAATGGTGCTGACCGTGGGAATTTTGGGTGTCTTTTGGGTCAGCTGGTGTCCTATGGAGCAGAGTGGCGGAGGATATGTTCTCACAGTCTTCCAGGCTTCCTGAGCACATCAGCCTTTGCAAGCAGATCACAGCTGAAGGCCTGTCCTGAATCTATCATCCAGCAAATTGTTAAAAGAGGTAATGACAACAAAAAAATTTCATTCAAGTTGTTTACTGGAATAAAGAGAAGTTAGGAGACAGAGAGGAAGGCAAAACATTGGGGCAGAAGATAGTGCATGTTAGTGAATCCAGATGCAAAGGTCGTATTGAAATTCAGCTCTGCTTTCAGGACCCACTGGCCCATCGTGACACAGCCCATTCATTCATTCTAAATTATAGTCTCCCATTATGCGTGCTATGTTCAAATATCACTATGTTCTGGAAATGACTTTGGATGAAGTAGTCTTTTGTATAAATTGCATTTAGAACATGCTGGTAATAAATTACAGTCTATCAGACAACCAAATTACTTATTAAGAATATCCTATAGATTTTAAGATTTTTAAAAGTCAATCAGCATTAATTTTTCCTTGTGAATATGGAAGCTCTATAATTTTAACTTTGCCCTAAACAGAATAAGAATATAGTTATTAATTGGAATTTTTTGATATAAAACTTAGAAAATCTAATTCAGAAAATAAAATATTCTTAAAAGTCTGGATAAGTTTTATCTTCTTTCATTTTGATTAACTTTGTTTAGCAAATGGAAATGATAGAGGAGAAATATTGGGTTGGGCAAAAAGTGCCTTTGGTTTTTAAGTAAAAATAAAAGACACATTTTTCATTTGCACCAAGAACTTTATTGGACAATGTATTCTCCCTTTTGTTCCACTACCTTCTGCCATTTTTCAGGCAACTTCATAATTCCATCTTCCCAAAACTTTTTATCTTTTTGAACAAAGAACTGTTCCAGGTGCCTTATATGGTCTTCCAGGGAATGGAAATTTTTTCCATTAAGAGAATTTTATGAAGACCGAAATAAGTGGAAATCCGAAGGTGCAATGTCTGATGAATATAGCGGATGAATCAGAACTTCCCAGCCAAGCTGTAACAGTTTTTGCCTGGTTATCAAAGAAACACATGGTCTTGCATTATCCTGATGGAAGATCATGCGTTTTCTGTTGACTAATTCTGGACACTTTTCATCGAGTGCCACTTTCAGTTGGTCTAACTGGGAGCAGTACTTGTTGGAATTAATTGTTTGGTTTTCCAGAAGGACCTCATAATAGAGGACTCCCTTCCAATCCCACCATATACACAACATCACCTTCTTTGGATGAAGACCAGTCTTTGGTGTGGTTCATTTCACTTGCCCCATGATTTCTTCCATTGCACATTTGTACAGTATCCACTTTTCATTGCCCGTCACAATTTGTTTTAAAAACAGAACATTTTCATTACGTTTAAGTAGAGAATCGCATGTGGAAATATGGTCAAGAAGGTTTTTTTCACTTAACTTATGTGGAACCCAAACATCAAAGCAATGAACATAACCAAGCTGGTGCAAATGATTTTCAGTGCTTGATTTGGATATTTTGAGTATGTCGGCTATCTCCCATGTGGTATAATGTTGATTGTTCTCAGTTAATGTCTCGAAATGATCACTATCAACTTCAACTGGTCTACCTGACTGTGGAGCATCGTCCAGCGAGAAATCTCCAGCACGAAACTTCGCAAACTACTTTGGATACGTTCGATCAGTCACAGCACCTTCTTCATACACTGCACAAATCTTTTTTTTGAGTTTCAGTTGCGTTCTTACCTTTCTTGAAATTATAAACCATAATATGCCGAAAATGTTGCTTTTCTCCTTCCATCTTCAATATTAAAATGGCTACACAAAAATTCACCAATTTTGATAAGTTTTTTTAAAAATGCACACTGATATGACAGCTGTCACGATACAATCAACAAAGTTGTTTCGAATGAAGTTAAAGACAACTAAGCGCTACTAGAGCCATCTTACGAAAAAACCGAACGAACCTTTTGGCCAACCCAATACTTGCTACAGCTGAGTATCGAACACAGACTAACGTTCAAAACTGGGAAGAATCATTGGCAAATTCAGGACTAATTTTGATTGTACTGATTTCCCTTTCCCCAAAAAGAAATTGTTAAACAAGAGACTCACAATCTCATTATTAATTTGAGAAATGAAAATGTTACTGAACTTGGTTTTAGGGGTTTGAAATTTAAGGTTCTGAAATTTGCTCATGATTTTAATGCAAAATAGGTGATGTTTAAATCAGTCATATATAGGACAAAACCATTTTTCTCAAACCAATATTTATCTTGATGAAGAAATATTGCAAACTATATAGCCATGATTCATGAGTTTGGTCGTTCTTCTCCTGTGGGTGATTTCTGACAGAAGCCTCAGTGGAAGAATGTTGATTACTCCTCCTCTTGGAATCTTCCATCCCACACCTCCTGTTCAAAAGACTCGAAGGTGAGAAATTTCAACTTTTCTTCTGATTCTGAAGTTCAGATTGAAGACTGAGGCCACACTTTAGAGAAAAGCCTTATTTCTCAGTTCCCTGTGAATCTATGGAATTGTTGGCTTCAGGTCCATGCTTGTTGATATCTTGAAATGGTCTTGGAATTGCCATTGTGAATTTGGAATCATACATTTCCAACTGTGACATATCAGAAAAAAATTCCTGAATCAAAACATTGTCACCCTAATGCTTTCAGTATTGTTAGCAATTAAGAGTTTAGCAGTGTGTCTTTCGATAGATGATCCAGCAAAGTCTTTTAGAAAGACAACTCCCCGGTACAAACATAGCTTAACTGGGGTCCATTTGGCCTTTGTCTCCCACAAGAGCCTTCGTCTCATAGCTGGGTTCCAGTGAAGTTAAGAGCAAGCGAAGAGAGAACGATGAAGGCCTTCTTAAATTCAGCAGTTGTCGAACTTTCTGTTCATTGAAATCACCTGGGAGTTAAAAATATACTGATTCTCTGAGTACCACCTCCAGAGAGATGTATATGACTGGGGTGGGAGGCAGCCCCAGCAGTGGAAGTTTTGAAAGCTCTCCAGGTGATTCTGATATGCAGCCAAGGCTGAGACCCATGCTGGGTTACAGGACTGATGTGATTAACATACATTCTACAATATCTCTTCAACTGACAAATTGAGTTCCAAAGACATAGAAAAGTTGGAGCTTAAGTGTCACTCTGATACCTTCTTAGGCTCACAGGTTTTCTAGGACCATTTTAAGACCTTTATATCCCAGAGGCATTCACGCTGTTGATGTTTCCAACCCACCTCGTATTACATTAAAATATAGCCACATCCCACATTCACTGTGATTGGTACAGAACTACATGAGGCAAGTTGTAGTTTGAATTGTTAGTTTAAAAGATGTTATGGTCATTTAGGGCCTTTGGGACCAGGTCTCAAACATTACTGTAGACCCTTACAGTTTCTTAGCTTTGAGGGATAACAGAGCCAGAGCCCTTAGCCAGTACACCACGCTAAGAGCACAGGTGGAGAACAAAGAAGTGAATCGTGCCTACCTGCACTGCTTCCATGCAGCACAGTGAGTTTGCATCCTGAGTCTGAACCTTTGAGCAGGTCTCCAGCCCAGTCTCAGGTGTTGCATACATTCAAAGCCCCAAGCTATCAGGCTTAGCTGCTGGCAATATGGATGAAGATGATAGCCTTGCCTTTGCCAGCCCACTTGTAGACACCCAGAGTTCTTTGCTGCAAAGGTAGCCCAGCAGCTACTTACAGAACATGCCTGGGTGGGGCTAGTAACTGTCTCTCATTGACCTCCAGTCAGTGATGACAGTAGAGCTTCCACCATAACAGCTGTGAGGCACATCCCCCAGCTCCTGGCCCTGGTCAGTCAGCCAGGGCAGACCACTGGCTGAGAGAGCACCGTCTGAGGGTACAGCCTATACAGGCCTGTAGCTGATCATCATTTAAATGTACTTTTAAGCATGCAAATGTGCTGGAGAACAATTTACTAAAGAAGAAACCCCCAAAGTTAACAAGTATATGAAAAGACATTCAAAATCATTAGTAAACAGAGAAAAAGGCAAATTAAAACAATACAGTAATCCTTTATACCAGAGATTCCCAATACTGGCTGTGCTTTAGAATCACCTGGAAAGATTTTTAAAAAACGAAAACAAAAACCTGAACACCCAGGCCCTACCCTAAAAGATTCGGATCTAAATGTTCTGGGTAGGGCTTGGGCATTGGTTTTTTGTTCTGTTTTGTTTTGTTTTAATTTTATGTATTTTATTTTTGGCTGCATTGGGTCTTCGTTGCTGCACGTGGGCTTTTCTCTGGTTGTGGCGAGCGGGGGCTACTCTTTGTTGCGGTGCGCGGGCTTCTCATTGTGGTGGCTTCTCATTGTGGTGGCTTCTCTTGTTGGGAGCACGGGCTCTAGGCGCACGGGCTTCAGTAGTTGTGGCTCGCGGGCTCTAGAGCGCAGGCTCAGTAGCTGTGGCACATGGGCTTAGTTGCTCCATGGCATGTGGGATCTTCCCAGACCAGGGCTCAAACCCGTATCTCCTGCATTGCCAGGCGGATTCTTAACCACTGTACCACTAGGGAAGCCTTTGGGCATTGGTTTTATTTCAAAGTTCCTGAGGTGTTTCTTCAGAATTAAAGGCCTATTGCACTGGATAAGTACAAAGCTGGGGAAGTTCTGGCAGAGGTGGCAGAGATTCTACACAGAATCTGGTACTATGTATTTGAATTAAGGACATACAAATCTCTGCCTCAGCAATTCTGCTCCTAGGTACATATATACCAAAGAAATTTTTCTTCAGCTCCGTCAAGGGACTTGTACAAGGTATTTATTGTAACATCATTCACAGTGACCGGAAGCTGGAGAGAACCTGAATATCCACCTGAGAGCGTAGATGGTTCAGTAGGGTGGCTGCACAAACAGCAGTTAAATTAATGCACCGAGTGCACTATCGATGGGTCTTAAAAGCATAACGAAAACAGGAAGAATCTAAAACAATCATACTCATTTTGCAAAACAACTTACTGTATAAGATGGAGGAGAATGGGATGGAGATGCAAAGATAAAGGTGAATAAAATGAGAGCCGTGCAAGGACCAATGACGATGTGCTATGAACTGATAAGTTTAACCCGACCCCCTGCACTTACGTTAGAAGAAAAGAAAGAAAATAAAATAAGTACGTGGGGACAGCAAGGAGGAGTAAGGAGAGCAAAGGGACCGAGAAGGGAGCACACAAGGAGATCTGACCTCTGGACAGTCCAGCTTGAGGCTCAATGCTGGATACATACTTGGAAGGAGACAAGAAGTGGAGTGAGCAGTTCAAGTCAGAGTTCATTTGTGCGTAATTGAAAACTCTGACCCCAGCTCAGAGGAGGAATCTGGCTGCGAGGAAACTCAAAGAAGCTGAGGTTTTCGGGGAGGTCCCCACGGGGTGGTCTCCGTGCCCTGAGGAGATGGGCTTGGCTTGGCTAAAAGGTGTGTGCAGGAGAGGAGGGTCATGAGAAATACAGTTGAACAGTTGAGAGATGGGACCACTGGGCTTTGAAAGCCAGACCGGAGGAGTCAGAACTCAGTTCATCAGGAAATGGAAAGCTGTTGCTGAAGGGAGGACCATGAAGAAGGTTAGGAAACGAGATACTAGCTGAGTGGGGGATAGAGAGGCTGTCAGCAGGGAGACTCTGCAGGAACCACTCTGGGTTTTTATAGGATCTAGAGAACTGGCTAGGTTTGAAAGACTGTTAACATTTTTGCCAGTGTTTCAGGAATTTGGGACATTGTTTTAATATGAAAATATTATGCTATTTTAAAATATGAGGCAGCATAGTGTGGTGATTAAAAGAAGGGACTCTGAAACCAGACTGCTTAGGTATATGTGGTGGCTTCACTGCTTCCTAGCTGTGTGACCCCAACCAGCTGTTTAACCCCTCTGTGCCTCAAAAATGGTGCCTTGTCAGTAAAATCAGGAAAATATCTGCTAAGATTGTTCTGAGAATTAAATAAGCTAATGTTCATAAAGTGCTTAGAACATTTGCCGAGGACTTATTAAGTACTATTTAAGTGTTTGTTAAATAAATATAAATAAATGACTCTTTTCCTAGGTTTGGGAAACAGATGCCTTTTCTTCCTACTTAAGGAAGGGTGCTGGAGGCCCTCTTTGATGAAAAGATGACAGTCTCTAATCATGGGATAGGGATGGCTTTGTGGTCACCATTTTGGATCCTAGGCCTAGAAGCCAGTAACAGACTGAGTCTTATTCCAGGACCAAAAACCTGAACACCCAAACCTGTGGTAATTCTTATGGCCTGGATCTTCATCTCTCCACAGCTCCTCCCTTAATCCCTGGAGCAAGGTTTTTCTGTGTGCTGACCTGGATTTTACGGCAACTGCACTTACCTGGACAAAGTGTGAAGCTCCACCCACTGAGACACACGGCATCTCTGGTCATTAGGGACTGGGAGGCCCCAGGTGGCCTGGCCCTGTGGGTGGCATGGACTTTGGGTGGGGCTGCATCTGCACAGGGCCTGGACACCCAGAGAAGGGAAGGCATGACCTGGGGTCATTCAACACTGACCCTGGTGAGGAACACTTTCTCTCTAATTTTAATTATATTAATTTTCACGTGTTACTTAAACCTAAATTGTTATTATCAAAAATGAGAGAGAAGAAAGAATCCTCCATTATACTTTCTGGCCTTGTGGATGTTAGGTGTTTATACTTTCTTTTCATCTTTGTTTAATTTTCTAGTTTTTTAGCTAAGAGCTAATGGTGAAAAAAAAGATTTCTCCATTGGGCTTTTCTCAAATCTTAGAAAGAAAGAGAGATGGGAAGACAGTTACAGATGCCTGATTTGAGAATCATTTAAAGGCAAGATGGAAGGGATGGAGTAAGCAGATGGCAGGGGAGGCTCTGCCTGAGGCCATGTGGAGAGGCTGCATCTAAGGGCTGGCAGTCAACTTGGGTTTTCAAAGAAGCATAGTTTTCAGAAAACTGAGGCTCAGTTACTCACTGGTTGTGTGACTTTGGGCAAGTTACTTACACTTCAGAAGCTCAGTTTTCTTCTGAGTGAAATGGGGTCACTAAATGCTACCTGCTCATAAATGTAGTCATGAGGATTAAGTGGTAAAATGCTTATGAAGTGCTCAACACAGGCCCGGCACAGAATAAAGCTCAGGGAATACTAGCTGGATGCATGAATGAATGAATGGATTAGTGTTCATTGGTGCACAGTCCTGAAAGGTCATGGCAAAGCTGGCAATATAGCGTCACTGCCTAATTTTTGTCTACTTGATTGACTCTTACCCAGTACACTTAATTTAAAAATACAAATCATGATTTAATGATGTATGTAAGTCAAATCCTTATGCTGTACACCTTAAACTTATACAGTGTTGTATGTCAATTATATCTTAATAAAACTGGAAGAAAAAAAAGAAATGCAAATTTTATTATTTTTTTTAGATTTTTTTTCTTTCTTGAAATTTTGTTTTATATTGGAGTATAGTTGATTTACAATGTGTTAGTTTCAGGTGTACAGCAAAGTGATTAATTTATACATATATAGATATCTATTCTTTTTCAAATTCTTTTCCCATTTAGGTTATTACAGAATTTGAGTAGAGTTCCCTGTGCTATAGGTCCTTGTAGGACCTTGTTGATTATCTGTTTCATATATAGTAGTGTGCATATGTTAATCCCAAACTCCTAATATATCCCTTCCCCCTACCTTTCCCCTTTGGTAACCATAAATTTGTTTTCTAAGTCTGTAAGTCTGTTTCTGTTTTGTAAATAAGTTCATTTGTATCATTTTTTTTAGATTCCACATATAAGCAGTATCGTATTATATTTGTCTTTCTCTGTCTGACTTACTTCACTTAGTATGATCATCTCTAAGTCCATCCATGTTGCTGAAATGGCATTATTTCATTCTTTTTTATGGCTGAGTAATATTCCATTGTATATATGTACCACATCTTCTTTATCCATTCCTCTGCTGATGGACATTTAGGTTGCTTCCACGTCTTGGCTATTGTAAACAGTGCTGCAGTGAACATTGGGGTGCGTGTATCTTTTTTTTTTAATCTTCATTAGATTATAATTGCTTTACAATGTTGTGTTAGTTTCTGCTGTACAACAAAGTGAATCAACTATATGTATACCTGCATCCCCTCCCTCCCACCCTCCCCACCCCACCCCTCTAGGTCATCACAGAGCACCGAGCTGATCTCCCTGTGCTATACAGCAGCTTCCCACTAGCTATCTATTTTCCACATGGTAGTGTATATATGTCAATGCTACTCTCTCAGTTCGTCCCACCCTCCCCTTCCCCCCATGTCTACAAGTCCATTCTCGTCTGTATCTCTATTCCTGCTTTGAATTATGGTTTTCTCTGGATATATGCCAGGAGTGGGATTGCAGAATCACATGGTAGCTCTACTTTTAGTTTTTTAAGGAACCTCCATACTGTTCTCCATAGTGGTTGTACCAATTTACATTCTCACCAACAGTGTAGGAGGGTTCCCTTTTCTCTACACCCTCTCCAGCATTTATTGTTTGTAGACTTTTTTTTTTTTTGGTGGTACGCGGGCCTCTCACTGTTGTGGCCTCTCCCGTTGTGGAGCACAGGCTCCGGACGCGCAGGCTCAGCGGCCATGGCTCACAGGCCCAGCCACTCTGCGGCATGTGGGACCCTCCCGGACAGGGGCACGAACCCGTGTCCCCTGCATCAGCAGGCGGACTCTCAACCACTGTGCCACCAGGGAAGCCCTGTTTGTAGACTTTTTGATAATGGCCATTCTGACTGGTGTGAGGTGATTTGATTTGCAAGGAAATGCAAATTAAATAAAAATGGACAAAGGACTTGAATAGACATTTCTCTGAAGAAGACATACAGATGGTCAACAAGTACATGAAAAGGTGCTCAGCATCACTGATTATCAAGGAAATACAAATGAAACACAATGAGATATCACCTCATACCTGTTAGAATGGCTATCGTCAGAAAGATAGGTGATAACAAAGTGCTGGGAAGGATGTGGAAAAAAGGGTAAATTGATAACAGCCATTATGCAAAACAGTATAGAGGTTCCTCAAAATAAAATTAAAAACAGAACTACCATATGATCCAGCAATTCCACTTCTAGGTATATGTCCAAAGGAAATGAAATCACTATCTTGAAGAGATATCTGCACTTCCATATGCATTGCATCCTTATTCACTATAGCCAAGACATTGAAACAACATCAGTGCCCACCAATAAAGAAAATGATATATGTATACAATGGAATATTATTCAGCCATAAAAAGGAGGGAAACCCTGCCATTTGTAACAACATGGGCAGACCATGAGGACATTATACTAAGTGAAATAAGTCAGGCAGAGAAAGGAAAACACTGTCTGATTTCACTTATATGTAGAATCTAAAAATTTCGAACTCATAGAAGCAGAGAGTAGAATGGTGGATGCCAGGGGCTGAGGGTGGGGAAATGGGGAGATGTTGCTCAAAGGGTAAAAACTTTCAGTTATAAGGTGAATACATTTCTGGGATCTAATAACAGCATAGTGACTATAATTAACAATATTGTATTGTATGCTTGAAAAGTGCTATGAGAGTAGACCTTTAATGTTCTCACCATAACTGCAACAACAACAAAATGATAATTATGTGAGGTGAAGAATGTGTTAACTAACTTTTTTGGGGTAAACATTTCACAATGTATATGTGTATCAAATCATCACATTGTACACCTTAAACTTATACAATATTATATGCCAGTTATATCTCAACAAAGCTGGGGGGAAAGGCACATACAAAAAAAATGAGATCTTTTTTTCATTGAACATTTATTAAGTTCTTGTCCTGGGCACTGTGCCAAATGCTGGGTTGAAAAGTAAACTCACCCCCCATGAATTGTTCTGAAGACTAAAATGTGACATTTGTAAAAATAACAGTAAAATGCTGAAATATATATATTTATAAATCATCTGATATATAAAATATTTATAAATCATTTATAAATCATGAAGAATTCCTGTCCTTCATCCCTTCACGTAAAGGTGAAAATTAAAGAATGCTAAGATTCTTTATTGTCCTGCATTCTAATGTTCTTTTACTTTATGAGTAAACATTGGGATATTTTTTTGCCTTAACCACTTTTGGTGCAAATTTAGATGTTGTAGTCAGTGGGTCTCAGTGGGTCTCAGTGGGTCAGTGGGTCACTGGGGAGGCTAGTGATGAGGCTACTGCAGTCACCAGAGGAGGAGATTTATGAGAGCCTTTAATTCAGAGCCTGGTAATCAGTAAGAAGTGTCACGTCTGTAGTTCTTGTCCACAATCAGGCCGTTCTCGGGCATCTTCCTGACAACACACATTATTTTTCCAAATTCTACTCCTCTCTCAAAGACTCTCTTCACTCATGATGCCCACTTTTACTTCTTTTTGCCAACCTCCAATATATTTTAAGATCTGGCTCAAGATTCATACCTCCAAGAAGCCTTCAGTGACTGGCTTTTTTCTGCATTTGTCACTGCTTTTGCTCTACATGTATTTTGAACAACATCCCTCTCTGCATATTGACTGTACGTTTCACCACATTCCTCCTAATCGAGTCTACTCCAGCATCTCACAGCAGTTTCTGTCCTGCCCAAATTCCAGAGCCACCACGACTGAGACAGATCAGAGAGGTAAAGCCCAATTTTGAACATTAGAGTGCTATGCTAGAGTCTTAGTTCATCTACTATGCCCTGATATCTAATGTTTCAACCTTGAGGTGAGGTATAACAACCCTTTGCTGACCACTTGGGGCCCTGTTTTAGTCAAGATAGCTTAGGTTTTGCTGCAGCAACAAGCAGCACAGGTATTGTAAAGGCTTATGACAACAAAGGTTTATTTCTTGGTCACACTACTTGCCCATTACTGGTCACCAGAGCCCACTTATGGTCTCTGCTCCATTATCATTTTCTGAGGCTCAGGCTAATGGAACCTGGTCTCTTTGTGGAACATTGCCACTGACCATGGCTTATGATTTGTCTCAACACTATAATGCTCCAGTCTCAAAGTGATACACCTTCTACTGACAACTCTGGCCAGAATAAACCTCACCTCAAGTAGGCTGAGAAGAAGTAGAGGAGGATAGAAAGTGCAATTCTATCATGTATTGGAAGAACTTGAATGACTAGTACTACTTTCATTGTGGTCTGGGGATCAGTGCTCATCCCAGCATTTAATGGTACCCTAGATCTGAGAACTAAATTATGATGATGGCATTTACAAGTCCAGATCCTTTCTCTGTGACTCATTCTGTAGGCCTGAGATCCTCCTGGATCTGAGGTTCTGTTCTAGCAATAAGCTTGTTTCCTGGGGTTCGCCAATAGGACTGGAAGCCTTGTCTCCATCCCTTAGGATTGGAGTCTCATCTATCCAGCTGCTAGAGCACTGATACCTGTGGGCAAATCATGGCGTAGATGGCAATGAATGCTCAAACTCCTGACCCATTCTCCAATTCAATGGTACCTGTTGAGAAGCCGTGATATTTTTCTTTGAATTCTCTCATGCTGATCATTTGCCTGAACCGCAGACAGAGATTCAGTCTGCAAAGCTTGTAAGTCTTGCCTTCTGCCCAGGAATTTCTAAGCCTATGATATAAGTTGGGTCTAAATTCCAGCATCTTCTCCCTAGTAGGCAAGTCTGCTCCAGGTATTAATGACACTCCTTTCCTGCTATTAGTAAACAACCCTGCTGCCTTGATATATTCTGAGGTATGTCACAAGAATCTCCAGTTGTGTTTTTTTTAATTTATTTCTATCCATAAGAGATTAAACTTCTAAATATTTTTTCCTCTCCTCCCTTTCCCAAATTTTCTCAGCGTCTAAAGTGACACAGTGAATATAGTAAGTATTTGTTAACCACTTCTTGGGTGAATGAATGCAGAGCCACAGACTTATCTTAAAACTAATTATCACTAAATGCTTTGTTTGGTATTTCATCAGGAAAATGGGGTAATGATACTTAATTCAAGAAGGTATTAGGAGGATTAGACACGATCAGTGAGGTGTGTGCTAGAACAGGCACCCCTTCACAAGAAATGTCAGTAATATTAACAAGATGTGGCTGAGTCAGTAACTAGCCAGGTATAGAGCAGCACCCATTTAGTGTGCTCTACTGACATTCTTCAACAAGAGATGAAACTTTAGTTTTCTTATCTCTCATCTATATCTGAACTGCCCTCCTGCAGCTTTCTCTTTATGTGAAAGGAAAAAAACCTCTTAATTTATTTAAGCTTTTGATTTTTTGTTGGGAAGGGCAAGAGAGGTAGATTCTCAAACAAATGTGAAGATAGTTTTTTCACTCTCTCACTTTGATCACTTTTTGCACATAGTCAGTGCATTGGTTTGATTTTGACTTAATACCTAAAAACTTCTTTTACAACTTCTATGCATTTTGAATGATTATCTTATCAAGTTTAATAGGAAATACAGCTCTAAATACTGTACTAAAGCCTTTGAAATCTGCTGTCTGTTGGGTTATCATTTCAATCACAATACAACATAGTTTACTATGATAATGTCCTGGCCAAAAAAAATTGCTAAAGATGACAGAGCTGGATCTGTCATATTAGTTGTCATCACACTGAAAGGCCAAAGCACAAATACAAAGGTGTTTTGATTTTTATTTTTTTTTCTTCTGATGCTGGCCTCTTTGTTTTTTTGGGGTTTTTTTCCTTAATTTTATTTATTTTTTTATACAGCAAGTTCTTATTAGTCATCAATTTTATACACAGTGTATACATGTCAATCCCAATCTCCCAATTCATCACATCACCACCCCCGCCCGCCCCGCCACTTTCCCCCCTTGGTGTCCATACGTTTGTTTGCTATATCTGTGTCTCTATTTCTGCCCTGCAAACCAGTTCATCTGTACCATTTTTCTAGGTTCCACATACGTGCGTTAATATACCATATTTGTTTTTGCTTTCTGACTTATTTCACTTTGTCTGACAGTCTCTAGATCCATTCACATCTCAACAAATGACCCAATTTCGTTCCTTTTTATGGCTGAGTAATATTCCATTGTATATATGTACCACATCTTCTTTATCCATTTGTCTGTCGATGGGCATTTAGGTTGCTTCCATGACCTGGCTATTGTAAATAGTGCTGCAGTGAACATTGGGGTGCGTGTGTCTTTTTGAATTATGGTTTTCTCTGGGTATATGCCCAGTAGTGGGATTGCTGGATCATATGGTAATTCTATCTTTAGTTTTTTAAGGAACATCCATACTGTTCTCCATAGTGGCTGAATCAATTAAATTCCCACCAACAGTACAAGAGGGTTCCCTTTTCTCCACACCCTCTCCAGCATTTGTTGTTTGTAGATTTTCTGATGATGCCCATTCTAACCAGTGTGAGGTGATACCTCATTGTAGTTTTGATTTGCATTTCTCTAATTATTAGTGATGTTGAGCAGCTTTTTGTGTGCTTCTTGGCCCTCTGTATGTCTTCTTTGGAGAAATGTCTATTTAGGTCTTCTGCCCATTATTGGATTGGGTTGTTTGTTTCTTTAATATTGACCTGCATGAGCTCTTTATATATTTTGGAGATAACTCTTATGTCCGTTGATTTGTTTGCAAATATTTTCTCCCGTTCTGAGTGTTGTCTTTTCGTGTTGTTTATGGTTTCCTTTGCACAAAAGCTTTGAAGTTTCATTAGGTCCCATTTGTTTATTTTTGTTTTTATTTCCATTACTCTAGGAGGTGGACCAAAAAAGATCTTGCTGTGATTTATGTCAAAGAGTGTGCTTCCTATGTTTTCCTCTAAGAGTTTTATAGTTTCCAGTCTTACATTTAAGTCTCGAATCCATTTTGAGTCTATTTTTGTGTATGGTGTGAGGGAGTGTTCTAATTTCATTCTTTTACATGTAGCTGTCCAGTTTTCCCAGCACCACTTATTGAAGAGACTGTCTTTTCTCCATTATATATCCTTGCCACCTTTGTCATAGATTAGTTGACCATAGGTGCGTGGGTTTATCTCTGGGCTTTCTATCTTGTTCCATTGATCTATGTTTCTGTTTTTGTGCCAGTACTATATTGTCTTGACTACTGTAGCTTTGTAGTATAGTCTGAAGTCAGGGAGTCTGATTCCTCCAGCTCCTTTTTTTCCCTCAAGACTGCTTTGGCTATTTGGGGTCTTTTGTGTCTCCGTACAAATTTTAAGATTTTTTGTTCTAGTTCCATAAAAAATGCCATTGGTAATTTGATACGGATTGCATTGAATCTGTAGATTGCTTTGGGTAGTAGAGCCATTTTCACAATGTTGATTCTTCCAATCCAAGAACATGGTATATCTCTCCATCTGTTGGTATCATCTTTAATTTCTTTCATCAGTGTCTTACAGTTTTCTGCATACAGGTCTTTTGTCTCCCTAGATATTTTATTCTTTTTGTTGCAATGGTAAATGGGAGTTTTTCCTTAATTTCTCTTTCAGATTTTTCATCATTAGTGTATAGGAATGCAAGAGATTTCTGTGCATTAATTTTGTATCCTGCAACTTTACCAAATTCATTGATTAACTCTAGTTTTCTGGTGGCATCTTTAGGATTCTCTATGTATAGTATCATGTCATCTGCAAACAGTGACAGTTTTACTTCTTCTTTTCCAATTTCTATTCCTTTTATTTCTTTTTCTTCTCTGATTGCCGTGGCTAGGACTTCCAAAGCTATGTTGAATAATAGTGGTGAGAGTGGACATCCTTGTCTTGTTCCTGATCTTAGAGGAAATACTTTCAGTTTTTCACCACTGAGAATGATGTTTGCTGTGGGTTTGTCATATATGGTCTTTACTATGTTGAGGTAGGTTCCCTCTATGCCCACTTTCTGGAGAGTTTTTATCATAAATGGGTGTTGAATTTTGTCAAAAGCTTTTTCTGCATCTATTGAGATCATCATATGGTTATTTTTCTTCAATGTGTTAATATGGTGTTATCACATTGATTGATTTGTGTATATTGAAGAATCCTTGCATCCCTGGGATAAATCTCAGTTGATCATGGTGAATGATCCTTTTAATGTGTTGTTGGGTTCTGTTTGCTAGTATTTTGTTGAGGATTTTTGCATCTATAATCATCAGTGATATTTGTCTGTAATTTCCTTTTTTTGTAGTATCTTTGTCTGGTTTTGGTATCAGGGTGATGGTGGCCTCATAGAATTAGT
The DNA here is from genome assembly GCF_949752795.1 of Hyperoodon ampullatus. Lineage (NCBI taxonomy): Eukaryota > Metazoa > Chordata > Mammalia > Artiodactyla > Ziphiidae > Hyperoodon > Hyperoodon ampullatus. Next base: position 70,404,861 of record NC_136926.1, read on the forward strand.
TTGGGAGTGTTCCTCCCTTTGCAATTTTTTGGAAGAGTTTGAGAAGGATGGGTGTTAGCTCTTCTCTAAATGTTTGATAGAATTCACCTGTGAAGCCATCTGGTCCTCGACTTCTGTATATTGGAAGATTTTTAATCACAGTTTCAATTTCATTATTTGTGATTGGTCTGTTCATATTTTCTATTTCTGCCTTTTTCAGTCCTGGAAGGTTATACCTTTCTAAGCATTTGTCCATTTCTTCCAGGTTGTCCATTTTATTGGCATAGAGTTGCTTGTAGTATTCTCTTAGGATGCTTTGTATTTCTGCGGTGTCTGTTGTAACTTGTCCACTTTCATTTCTAATTTTATTTATTTGAGTCCTCTCCCTCTTTTTCTTGATGAGTCTGGCTAATGGTTCATCAATTTTGTTTATCTTATCAAAGAACCAGCTTTTAGTTTTATTGATCTTTGCTATTGTTTTCTTTTCATTTTTTTCTGCTGTGATCTTTATAATTTCTTTCCTTCTGCTAACCTTGGGTTTTGTTTGTCCTTCTTTCTCTAGTTCCTTTAGGTGTAAGGTTAGATTGTTTATTTGATATTTTTCTTGTTTCTTGAGGTACACTTGTGTAGCTATCAACTTCCCTCTTAGAACTGCTTTTGCTGCATCCCATAGGTTTTGGATCGTCGTGCTTTCATTGTCATTTGTCTCTAGGTATTTTTTTATTTCCTCTTTGATTTTTTCAGTGATCTCTTAGTTATTGAGTAATGTATTGTTTAGCCTCCATGTGTTTGTGTTTTTTACGTTTTTTCCCCTGTAATTCATTTCTAATCTCTTAGTGTGTGGTCTGAAAGATGCTTGATATGATTTCAATTTTTTAAAATTTCCTGAGGCTTGATTTGTCACCCAAGGTGTGATCTATCCTTGAGAATGTTCCATGCGCACTTGAGAGGAAAGTGTAATTTGCTGTTTTTGGATGGAATGTCCTATAAATATCAGTTAAGTCTATCCGGTCTATTGTGTCACTTAAACCTTGTGTTTCCTTATTTATTTTCATTTTGGATGATGTGTCCATTGGTGTAAGTGAGGTGTTAATTCACCCACTATTATTGTGTTACTGTTGATTTCCTCTTTTATGGCTGTTAGCAGTTGCCTTATGTATTGAGGTGCTCCTATGTTGGGTGCATATATATTTATAATTGTTATATCTTCTTCTTGGATTGATCCCTTGATCATTATGTAGTGTCTTTCTTTGTCTCTTGTAACATTCTTTATTTTAAAGTCTATTTTATCTGATATGAGTATTGCTACTCCAGCTTTCTTTTGATTTCCATTTGCATGGAATATCTTTTTTCAATCCCCTCACTTTCAGTCTGTATGTGTCCCTAGGTCTGAAGTGGGTCTCTTGTAGACAGCATATATATGGGTCTTGTTTTTGTATCCATTCAGCAAGCCTGTGTCTTTTGGTTGGAGCATGTAATCCATTCACGTTTAAGGTAATTATTGATATGTATGTTCCTATGACCATTTTCTTAATGGTTTTGGGTTTGTTTCTGTAGGTCCTCTTCTTCTCTTGTGTTTCCCACTTAGAGAAGTTCCTTTTGCATTTGCTGTAGAGCTGGTTTGGTGGTGCTGAGTTGTCTTAGCTTTTGCTTGTCTGTAAAGCTTTTGATTTCTCCATCAAATCTGAATGAGATCTTTGCTTGGTAGAGTAATCTTGGTTGTAGGTTCTTCCCTTTCATCACTTGAAGTATATCATGCCACTCCCTTCTGGCTTGTAGTGTTTTGCTGAGAAATCAGCTGTTAACCTTATCAGAGTTCCCTTGTATGTTATTTGTCATTTTTCCCTTGCTGCTTTCAATAATTTTTGTTTGTCTTTAATTTTTGCCAATTTGATTACTATGTGTTTCAGTGTGTTTCCCCTTGAGTTTATGCTGTATTGGACTCTCTGCGCTTCCTGGACGTGGGTGGCCATTTCCTTTCCCATGTTAGGGAAGTTTTCGATTATAATCTCCTTAAATATTTTCTCTTGTCCTTCCTCTCTCTCTTCTCCTTCTGGGACCCCTGTAACGCGAATGTTGTTGCACTTAATGTTGTCCCAGAGGTCTCGTAGGCTCTCTTCATTTCTTTTCATTCTGTTTTTCTTTATTCTGTTCCTCAGTAGTGAATTCCACTATTCTGTCTTCCAGGTCACTTATCCGTTCTTCTGCCTCAGTTATTCTGCTATTGATTCCTTCTAGTGTAGTTTTCATTTCAGTTATTGTACTGTTCATCTCTGTTTGTTTTTTCTTTAATTCTTCTAGATCTTTGTTAAACATTTGTTGTATCTTTTCGATATTTGCCTCCATTATTTTTCCAAGGTCCTGGATCATCTTCACTATCATTATTCTGAATTCTTTTTCTGGAAGGTTGCCTATATCCACTTCATTTAGTTGTTTTTCTGGGGTTTTATCGTGTTCCTTCATTTTGTACATAGCCCTCTGCCTTTTCATCTTGTCTATCTTTCTGTGAATGGTTTTTGTTCCACAGGCTGCAGGATTGTAGTTCTTCTTGCTTCTGCTGTCTGCCCTCTGGTGGATGAGGCTATCTAAGTGGCTTGTGCAAGTTTCCTGATGGGAGGGACTGGTGGTGGGTAGAGCTGACTGTTGCTCTGGTGGGCAGAGCTCAGTAACACTTTACTCCACTTGACTGCTGATTGTTGGGGCTGGGTTCCCTCCCTGTTGGTTGTTTGGCCTGAATCAACCCAGCACTGGATACTACCTGGGCTCTTTGTTGGGGCTAATGGTGGACTCTGGGAGGGCTCATGCCAAGGAGTGCTTCCCGGAGCTGCTTCTGCCAGTTTCTGGGAAGACACAGCCATCTCCCGCCTCTGTAGGAGACCCTCCAACACTAGCATGTAGGTCTGGTTCAGTCTCCCCTGGGGTCACTGCTCCTTCCCCTGGGTCCCGATGTGCACACTGCTTTATGTGTGCCCTCCAAGAGTGGAGTCTCTGTTTCCCCCAGTCCTGTCGAAGTCCTGCAGTCAAATCCCTCTAGCCTTCAAAGTCTGATTCTCTAGGAATTCCTCTTCCTGTTGCCAGACCCCCAGGTTGGGAAGCCTGACATGGGTCTCAGAGCCTTCACTGCAGTGGGTGGACTTCTGTGGTATAAGTGTCCTCCAGTCTGTGAGTCACCCACCCCGCAGTTATGGGATTTGATTCTACTGTGATTGTGCCCCTCCTACTATCTCATTGTGGCTTCTCCTTTGTCTTTTGCTTTTGGGTATCTTTTTCGGTGAGTTACAGTGTCTTCCTGTCGATGATTGTCCAGCAGCTAGTTGTGATTCTGGTGTTCTCACAAGAGGGAGTGAGAGCATGTCCTTCTACTCTGCCATCTCGGTTCAGAGCCATCCAAAAAAATCGGTGTTTCGATTAATATCAGATCACGGTGAAATTTCAGTCATGGAAGTATTTGAAGTGGGTGACTTGATCAATAAATTAACTTTGTTGTAATCTTTAAGACTACAGTGTGGTTCATTTTATAACAGATGACAGTTTAACAGGCTCTGCATTCTTCGGCCAAAAAAAAAACCTACCAGTTGTTAAAAGACCGTCAACCACTCTCAATTAATATAGACTTCCACATTTTTTTGCCTTAAAATTATGCAGATATCAAAGAGCTTTTCTAGGAGATATTCAGCATACCAATGAGAGTTGCCTGTATTTCTTTGCCTGTTGTAGTAATCCAGGTGTGCCCCTCTCTAGCTGTTGGTTTGTGATGTGAAAAAAGCACAAAAAGTATTCTTTGGAAAAACAAAGTTCTAAATTTATGCTGAAGATTTAAGTGCATAGTGATTTACTTTGGCTCTTGAAACAGTTCATCAGCTAATGACAATGAGGGTGGGACTTTGATGTTATTTTGTCAGTGACTTCATGATATACACTCAGAATTTTACCTTCTCAGTGGTTCTGGAACTCCAGGGCAGAATATAAATATGTGTGTGTTAGTACTGCAACACCATACTAGATTTTTTTAAAGCTCAAGTAAACTATGTATTCTAATTGAATATTTGTTCACTAGAGATATTGAATCAATTTTTAAATGCATTGACTTATCCAGTGGTCATGGTTAGTACTAGTGAATCTCCTAACTCACATGGGTTCTTTATTGCTAAGTGACCACATGTCCTGGTTTACATGGGATAGTGTTGTCTCTGCAAAATTAAATTATTAATACTGCTTCCTTTTGCTCTCAGAAGTATTTTGGTTTGGAGTGATAAACTACATGATCACTCTACTTATATTGTCACAGAAGCTATAGTTTCACTGCCTTAGTTTCATTATGGAGGGTTAAAGCGTTGTCTTTGACTCCTTCCTAGAATAAATCCCTTCCCTAGTTTTTTCACACCTTTTTTATTCTCTAGATCCAAAGGCCATTTTACTTTGCTTCCATGGATTCCAATGGAAACTTTTAGCTAAAGAATGCATCTATAAGAGAACTTTAGAAACGATCAAAAAATATTTTAAGACGTAATCCGTATACGTTTTACTCTACTCCGAGAGAGCAGGAATCTTGATTCTTCTATTCACCATTGAGCACTCAGCCTCTTGCACAATGCTTGGGTATAACAGAGACTCAGTAGTGCTTATTGAAGGAATAAGCAATTAAAAACTTACCCATTTTTTAATTTGAGAAAATTTTAGTTTCTTTACACACACAATTTTCTTCCCTAAAATATGAAGACACTCCATGTGCATGCTTGGGATCATTGGGTAGCAAACTATTTCTCAAACATGTTTGAATAAAGATTACTTGACATTTGACCAAAAAGTCAGGCTCCCAGACTTTGCCCCTGAAAGTTCAGTAAGTCTCAGATGGCTTCAGGCATCATATCTAGGATCTTTTCCAAATCCAAGTCTTTGATATCTTTGTTTCACTTTGTTTTCAAAAGACATTTGCTTGGCTTCCTACTAGGCTGTCCATCTTTCTACAAAGTCACTATTAATAAACTAATTATAGAGACGGTATTAGACTGAAAGGAAACTGGGTTCTACCACCCAGCTGATTTTATCACTTCCCCTCTTTGGACACAAAATTCCTCAATCTTAAAATGACAAGGCTAAACTCCAAGATCTTCCAGCCCTCTTGCAGCTCTATTATCAGGTAATTCTTATCTTTGAAACCTGATAGATATCTGGCCAGTTAAAAAGTGCTACATGAGACATTTTCAACAAAAAAGTGTAAGTATTTTGTCTTTATTGCTTCATTTGTAAGAAATTACCTATGGACTAATTACAAATTGAAGAGATATTTTAAAACTTTTAGGTTACTTAAGCACCATTCTTCATAAATAATTTTCTATACCTGTTTTATTTGGGATTCCTTGGGTACGTGTGTTGGGAGCTGATTGATAACTTTTTATTTGAGGTTAAAAATGATTTCTTAACTCTTGTCATTGTCTTTTAGATCCCTCCAAAGATATATCTACAGATAAGAAAAATGTCCTTTGCTTTTGAGTATAATTTTCAGAAGTTAGAAAAGCCCCACCTGTCCAAGTGTCTTGTTACTAAACTGTAAGCAAAATCAGAAGTAATCTTCTGGGTAACTATGCCAAATAGATCTCACAAAAAACAAAGAGAAGGGAATCTTGGTGAATATATTCACAGAGATTTGTTTATCAGATTAACTGTCTGTATCAGTCTGGGGCTTGGAGACATGTAAGCCAAGTTGTATTATTTTTTTCCAGAAGTATAAATCAAGTTAGATTAACATTTTCTAGAAGCAGAGAAAGAGAATAGATTGGAAAAGTTTTAAAGGTGGGGAGGAACCCAAGAAGGTCAAGACTTGATGAGCAGAGGGTCATGAGTGCCTAAAGGTTGTTGCCAGTAAGAGCGGAAAGATGTTCCTGTCTGTTTGGAAAAGAAGCAACAGCAACATTTATTTATTTCAGAATTCTATCTTGGGCTGTTCCTGAAGTCAGAAGGAAGAGTTCTGTGAAATGATGTGATAGGAGAGAGAAGGAAGAATTGTATAATTGCAGTTTAATTCTACCAGGAAGCTGCCTGGTAGAGGGTGTATAGTATTGCTGCATAGTATTGAGGGTGTCATCACAGAGGTGAGATTGGTTTTCTTGTATCCTCATGTAATTTCTTAACACCCACTTCTTCCTCTAAGGTGGATCCCACATAAAGAATAATTATTATTTAGTCTAATCCACACTAGCAGAGATGTCTCATAGTGGATATTAACCAACTCAATTATCTCTCAAGGTTGCAGGTATAAAGAGCAGTGAACAGGCTGAAAAATTTCTGGAGTTAAGCTTGTGCTTCAAGAATGGACGGAAAATGTGGGAAATACGTAGTGAATATGGAACACTCTGGAAACCAGCCGATGAGTATTGGTGGCACCACCGTGGTATGTTCTGATAGTTCAGAGTCTTGTTTTCAATAATAATCCAACTCTGACTTTTTTTTATTACAACATGTTTCTTCGCAAAAAGCAATTTTTAATCAGAATTCTACATGAAAGACAATTTTTAGCTATTCTATGACTACTTGTTAATTAGAAAACTTGTATTTTTTTCTGTATATCAGTATATGCATTATTAAGAAATTTATTTTAATACTCAGTAATCTAAGATATTAGCAATTTGAGGGGTAACAATGTAATAAACCGTTCAAATAATTCACTACAGTTATCATAACTAGAGTATAAGATGACAAATCTGTGGTTGATTGCATTAACAATTTATGTTTTTAAAATGTGATATATAGATTTTTGTGTTAATTGCCTGGATTTTAGTGTAATGTGTAGATTTGTCAGAACGCAAAGATTTCATACATTTTTGCAAGTCAGAACATAATCTTGTAAGTGAATTCTAGGCCTAGGAAGCAAATTATCTAGCAAATCCTTTAGATTAGCCTCTGCTTAACTACATACGAGTTTCTTTTTTAGTAGAGAATAGTATTCAAGGGAATATTAGATTTCAATTATATACAGTATTATTTGACTATTGCTTATGTTTTTAGAAGAAATAATTTAGTACTGTGTGTTTTGGGATTGCCTTTTATGTAACTTTGTCTCTGACTAGAGCCCTTGATACTGGAAACATGTGGAAATGTGTTGAATGAAATCAGTATAAGTTTGAATGGACAATTACATTCTGTGAGGAAAAATATTTTTGTCCCCCTGCACTAACAAGGAAGGTACAAGGCAGAGAAATTGTTCTCTTGATTCTAGATCAGCACTCCTTTCCCCTAAAGATGTTCTTTATGGTTCTTCTAGCCTTGCAACTATGTCATTAGGTCTTCACAGTGTCAAGATACTCAGATAAAAAGGTCCCTTTACTAAGGAATTATTCATCTTGAAGATTTCCCTAGATAATAATGAGGGTTTTCAAATAAAGGGCATGTATCTTCATCAGACTATCTCACTTTACATCTGGATATTTGGATATAATGGTAGAGAAATTTTTTTTTAATTGATGGCCATTTTCACCAGTGGATTATAGTAGCAGTTGAAGTCTACGTAAAAAAGAGAAATTTAGGAGTTTGTTTTTCCCTCTTAGGAAACATGAAATGGTAATCTCTTAAGTTATGAGCATAGAATTTAAAATTTTCTTCTATGAACATAGCTAATGCATATTGGGTGTATGTAATGGAGATTATTGGCTTCTACCAAGAGCTAATTAACTATAATTCATAGCCCCCCAACTTCTCAAAATTTTAACTTTAGAGAGTACTCTGCTCTCAGTGCAATCACTCACCATCTTTCTTCTCTTAAATATTTTTAATTCTGGTAAGTTGGTCTTGCCAGTGAATTTTTATTTAATTACAAAAGTTCAGAAAGATATTCAAGTTCATCAGCCATAAACAAACTGGATAGCTGAAGAATAACGATAGTAATAATATAAAGAAACACAAAGCTTTTATAAAATATAAATCTGTGTGATTTCCTCAAAGCTACCTATTTAAAAACAGATGGAAATTCTTAAAGTGCTTGTGTGTATTATATCTTCTTTTATTTGGTATCACTGCATAGCTATTCTCTTTACTTCTTTGGCGTGATATTACACCTTTAGAAAAACAGAACTTGACTAATTTTTTTTGGCCGGAGTGTATTCCTTCTTGACTATTTTTAATCATAATTATACTCCCTTTTATTCTTAGTTATAGTTGCTCAATGGCCAACGTCTGCACACATATGTAGCTTGATTGTTTTAATAGAAATTCGAGATTGAGCCAGCAATGTCAATAGCATTTTTAATAACCATTTAGGATTGGTTATTTAATCAATGTAATTGAGAGAGTACATTTAAATAATGCTCTTGCTGTCCTATGAGTAAAAATTAGATAATTCTATAATGTTTTTGAGCTATAACAAATTTATACATAACAATTTACACTCCCGTAAGAATATAACACAGATTGCTCTCTATCTTTTTCTTAAAACTGTATCTGGAGTTATTTCTCTCTCTCTCTCTCTTTTTTTTTTTAGTTGAAGAAATAATCTTCTATTGTTAGAAAATAACATTTATTCAAATAAATAGAGCTAATATATTTTAACATAGTAAGTTTATAAAATGTTATAGATGGTGCTGTTGAGGAAATGTCTTAGACTGACTTCAAGAAAAACCTAACCACCAAAACCTTTCTTATTTGAACCCATCCTTTTAATTAATTTACTTAAAAAAATTCAACATGTATTTAAAAGACTTCAAGAATAATGTAATAGGCATGTATGTACCAAACACCAAGTTTAAGAAATAAACCATGGCAGATATAGTTGAAGTCTTTGTTTTTTTATTGGCTATATTTGACACATAACATTGTAAATTTAAGGTGTACAATGTGCTACTTTGATGTTATTATATATTGTAATATGATTATCTGTAGCAATATTTATCACATTATATAATTATAGTACAAGAATGTTGTCTATATTCATTATTCTATGTATTAGATCACTACTTTTTGCAAGTTTGTGAAATCTTTTGTTTATATCTTCCCAACACCCTTCCCTTCCTCCTTTGTGCTACCTACCCCATAAAGACTATGGTGAATATGTTTGTAGCCAAACATTTCCAACTTCTAATCCTTATCATATTTATCTGCACATATTTTATCAAATTCAAACAAGCCTGTTGTGCTTCACTAATGGAGCATAAGATCTGTAAGAGTAGAAAAATCAAATAGAAACTAGAAAATGCGTGTTGAGAGATTACTAAATGACTTGTCTTCCATAGGTCTTTTCATGGACTGCCTAGTTCTGTTGAAAAATGAGGATGGCATTAATAATGTTAAGGCTAGGGCCTCCCTGGTGGCGCAGTGGTTGAGAGTCCGCCTGCCGATGCAGGGGATACGGGTTCGTGCCCCGGTCCGGGAGGATCCCATATGCCGCGGAGCGGCTGGGCCTGTGAGCCATGGCCGCTGAGCCTGCGCGTCCGGAGCCTGTGCTCCGCAACGGGAGAGGCCACAACAGTGAGAGGCCCACGTACCGCAAAAAAATAAATAAATAAATAAATAATGTTAAGGCTACAAGACCCATTCTGGTATGAGGAGTTTCAGTTAGTAGGTTGTGGACATATGGCTACTGGTCTTATTAGACTTAGAAATCCTGGGCACTAGAACCTGAAAAATGTAACTTTGTTATTGTTTTGAAAACCTTTATTTTTAAAAATAGTTGTAGTCTTATAGAAAACTGCAAACATAGTACAGAGAGTTCCCACATACATAGAACCTAATTTCCTCTATTTTTTCTTCCAGCTTTATTGAGATATAATTGACATATAGCACTGTATAAATTTAAGGTGTATGGCATCATGATTTTACTTACATACATTATTAAATGATTATCACAATAAGTTTAGTGACCATTCATAATCTCATATAGATACAAAATTAAATAGAATTTTTTGTGATAAGATCTCTTAGGATTTACTTTCTTAACTTTCATATATAACATACAGCAATGTTAATTATATTTAACATGTTGTACATTACATCCCTAGTACTCCTTTATCTTATAACTGGAAGTTTCTTCCTTTTGACTGCCTTCATCCAATTACCCCTTGCCTCCATGGACCCCACCTCTGATAACCACAAATCTGATCTCTTTTTCTATGAGTTTGTTTGTTTGTTTTTGAAATTTAATTGACTTACAGCACTATATTATTTTCTGTTATACAACATAGTGATTTGATGTTGCTATAAGTTTCAAAATGATCACCACAGTAACTGTAGTTATGATGTTACCATACAAAGATATTATATAGTTAATGACTATATTCCCCACTGCACATTTCATTCCTGTGACTCATTTATTTTGCAACTGGAATTTTATACCTTTTAATCTCCTTCACCTATTTACCTCAACAGTTTCCCATATTATTAACATCTTACATTAATGTGGTACATTTGTTACAATTAATGAACCAAGGTTGATATATTATTGTTTTAAAAAGTCCATACTTTATTCAGACTTTTTAGTTTTTACTTTCTGCCCCTTTTCTGTTGCAGGATCCCATCACAGCTACCAAATTACATTTAGCCATCATGACTCCTTAGGTTTCTATTGGCTGTGACAGTTTCTCAGACTTTCCCTGATTTTGATGACCTTGATAGTTTTGACAAATACTAGTCAGATATTTGGTAGAATTTCCCTCAATAGGGATTTGTCTGATTTTTTTTTTTTATCATTAGCCTGGGGCTATGTATTTTTGTTTTGTTTTGTTTGTTTGTTTTCCTTTTAGGGAAGACCATGGAAGCAAAGTGCCATTTTCATCACATCAGATCAATAGTACCTATTATTAACATGATTTATTATTGTTGATGTTGACTTTGATCACCTGGATGAGGTAATATTTAACAAGGTTCTTAAAGTTGTTCTCCACTCGCCCCTTTCCAAACTATATTCTTTGGAAGTTGCTGTGCTCAGCCCACTCAAAGAGTGGGGAGTTATGTTCCGTGAGGGTGTAGTATCGATGTCAATCATTTGGGATTCTTCTGCGTAGGAGATTTACCTCTTCTTCCTCATTCACTTATTTGTTCAATCATTTATATCAGTATGGACTCCCAGATGTTTATTTTATACTTTGGGTTATAATCCAATGCTACTTTAAGTTTTTTGCTCCAATTGTTATAGCTTTGGCTATTGAGAGCTCTTTCAGTTGGTTCCTGTGTCACTTTGACATACTGACATACCTTTATCACTGTTATTATTATTATTTTTTTTTTTGGTGAAGCATGGAGGATTTCCTTAATCTCTGGTGCTACAAGATGCTCCAGGCTCATCTTGTATATTTCCACACCCAGCCCTATAATCAGCCATTTCTCCAAGGATCCTTGGTTCCTTTCGCTAGAGAATGGTATCAGAAACCAATATCTGGGTACTTGTTCCTGCTAGTGTGTTGTTGCTTCTAGGTCCTCTCAGCTGACAAAGCAAGGAAATATGTGTGTATATTAACCAGTGTATACAAACATATCTATAAATATTTCTATATACAAGCAACTGCATTTATATTAAGCTAAACATGAATTCATACTGATAGCTCCAACTTTTAAAATTTTTTTATATTTATCTTGTATTCAATGATCTCATTAATTCACTTATTCTAACATTCTGTCTATAGATTGTTTTGGATTTTATTTTTTTGAATTTTTGAATATTATTTTATTTATTTTTCTATACAGCAGGTTCTTATTAGTTATCCACTTAATACATATTAGTGTATACATGTCAATTCCAACCTCCCAATTCATCACACTGCCCCCACCACGCCGCCGCTTTCCCCCCTTGGTGTCCATACGTTTGTTCTCTACATCTGTCTCAATTTCTGCCCTGAAAACCAATTCATCTGTACCATTTTTCTAGGTTCCACATATATGATTTAATATTTGTTTTAGTATTTGTTTTTCTCTTTCTGACTTACTTCACTCTGTATGACAGTCTCTAGATCCATCCACATCTCTACAAATGACCCAATTTCGTTCCTTTTAATGGCTGAGTAATATACCATTGTATATATGTACCACATCTTCTTTATCTATTCGTCTGTCGATGGGCATTTAGGTTGCTTCCATGACCTGGCTATTGTAAATAGTGCTGCAATGAACATTGGGATGCATGTGTCTTACTGAATTATGGTTTTCTCTGGGTATATGCCCAGTAATGGGATTGGTGGGTCATATGGTAATTCTATTTTTAGTTTTTTAAGGAACCTCCATACTGTTCTCCATAGTGGCTGTATCAATTTACATTCCTACCAACAGTGCAAGAGGGTTCCCTTTTCTCCACACCCTCTCCAGCATTTGTTGTTTGTAGATTTTCTGATAATACCCATTCTAACTGGTGTGAGGTGATATCTAACTGGTGTGAGGTGATACCTCACTGTGGTTTTGATTTGCATTTCTCTAATTATTAGTGATGTTGAGCAGCTTTTCATGTGCTTCTTGGCCATCTGTATGTCTTCTTTGGAGAAATGTCTATTTAGGTCTTCTGCCCATTATTGGATTGGGTTGTTTGTTTCTTTAATACTGACCTGCATGAGCTGTTTATATATTTTGGAGATTAATGCTTTCTCCATTGATTCGTTTGCAAATATTTTGTCCCATTTTGAGGGTTTTCTTTTTGTCTTGTTTATGGTTTCCTTTGCTGTGCAAAAGCTTTGAAGTTTCATTAGGTCCCATTTGTTTATTTTTGTTTTTATTTCCATTACTCTAGGAAATGGGTCAAAAAAGATCTTGCTGTGATTTATGTCAAAGAGTGTTCTTCCTATGTTTTTCTCCAAGTGTTTTATAGTGTCCGGTCTTACAGTTAGGTCTCTAATCCATTTTGAGTTTATTTTTGTGAATGGTGTTAGGTAATGTTCTAATTTTTTTCTTTTACATGCAGCTGTCCAGTTTTCCCAACACCACTTATTTTTTTTTATTTTTATTTTTTTTACCAACACCACTTATTGAAGAATAAATTTTTTTCCACTTTTCTCCATTATATGTCCTTGCCTCCTTTGTCATAGATTAATTGACCATAGGTGCATGCATTTATCTCTTGGCTTTCTATCTTCTTCCATTGATCTATGTTTCTGTTTTTGTGCCAGTACCATATTGTCTTGACTACTGTAGCTTTGTAGTATAGTCTGAAGTCAGGGAGTCTGATTCCTCCAGGTCCGTTTTTTTCCCTCAAGACTGCTTTGGCTATTCGGGGTCTTTTATATCTCCATACAAATTTTAAGATTTTTTGTTCTAGTTCCGTATAAACTGCCATTGGTAATTTGATTGGGATTGCATTGAATTTGTAGATTGCTTTGGGTAGTATAGTCATTTTCACAATGTTGATTCTTCCAATCCAAGAACATGGTATATCTCTCCATCTGTTGGTATCATCTTTAATTTCTTTCATCAGTGTCTTATAGTTTTCTGCATACAGACCTTTTGTCTCCCTAGGTAGGTTTATTCCTAGGTATTTTATTCTTTTTGTTGCAGTGATTAATGGGAGTGTTTCCTTAATTTCTCTTTCAGATTTTTCATCATTAGTGTATAGGAATGCAAGAGATTGCTGTGCATTAATTTTGTATCCTGCAACTTTACCAGATTCGTTGATTAGCTCTAGTAGTTTTCTGGTGGCATCTTTAGGATTCTCTATGTATAGTATCATGTCATCTGCAAACAGTGACAGTTTTACTTCTTCTTTTCCAATTTGTATTCCTTTCATTTCTGTTTCTTCTCTGATTGCCATGGCTAGGACTTCCAAAACTATGTTGAATAAGAGTGGTGAGAGTGGACATCCTTGTCTTGTTCCTGATCTTAGAGGAAATGCTTTCAGTTTTTCACCACTGAGAATGATGTTTGCTGTGGGTTTGTCATATATGGCCTTTATTATGTTGAGGTAGGTTCCCTCTATGCCCACTTTCTGGGGACTTTTTATCATAAATGGGTGTTGAATTTTGTCAAAAGCTTTTTCTGCATCTATTGAGATCATCATATGGTTTTTCTTCTTCAATGTGTTAATATGGTGTTATCACATTGATTGATTTGTGTATATTGAAGAATCCTTGCATCTCTGGGTTAAATCTCACTTGATCATTCTGTATGATCCTTTTAACGTGTTGTTGGATGCTGTTTGCTAGTACTTTGTTGAGGACTTTTGCATCTATATTCATCAGTGATATTTGTCTGTAATTTTCTTTTTTTGTAGTATCTTTGTCTGGTTTTGGTATCAGGGTGATGGTGGCCTCATAGAATGAGTTTGAGAGTATTCCCCCCTCTGCAATTTTTTGGAAGAGTTTGAGAAGGATGGGTGTTAGCTCTTCTCTAAGTGTTTGATAGAATTCACCTGTGAAGCCATCTGTTCCTGGTCTTTTGTTTGTTGGAAGGTTTTAATCACAGTTTCAATTTCATTACTTGTGATTGGTCTGTTCATATTTTCTATTTCTTCCTGGTTCAGTCTTGGTAGGTTATACCTTTGTAAGAATTTGTCCATTTCTTCCAGGTTGTCCATTTTATTGGCATAGAGTTGCTTGTAGTAGTCTCTTAGGATGCTTTGTATTTCTGCGGTGTCTGTTGTAACTTCTCCTTTTTCATTTCTAATTTTATTGATTTGAGTCCTCTCCCTCTTTTTCTTGATCAGTCTGGCTAATGGTTTCTCAATTTTGTTTATGTTCTCAAAGAACCAGCTTTTAGTTTTATTGATCTTTGCTATTGTTTTCTTTGTTTCTATTTCATTTATTTCTGCTCTGATCTTTATGATTTCTTTCCTTCTGCTAACTTTGGGTTTTGCTTATTCTTCTTTTTCTAGTTCCTTCAGGTGTAAGGTTAGATTATTTATTTGAGATTTTTCTTGTTTCTTGAGATAGGCTTGTATTGCTATAAACTTCCCTCTTAGAACTGCTTTTCTGCATCCCATAGGTTTTGGATCATTCTGTTTTCATTGTCATTTTTCTCTAGGTATTTTTTTATTTTCTCTTTGATTTCTTCAGTGATCTCTTGGTTTTTTAGTAATGTATTGTTTAGCCTCCATGTGTTCGTGTTTTTTATGTTTTTTTTTTCCTGTAATTGATTTCTAATCTCATAGCGTTGTGGTCAGAAAAGATGCTGGGTATGATTTCAATTTTCTTAAGTTTCCTGAGGCTTGATTTGTGACACAAGATATGATCTATGCTGGAGTATATTCCATGTGCACTTGAGAAGAAAGTGCAATCTGCTGTTTTGGGATGGAATATCCTATGAATATCAATTAAATCTATCTGGTCTATTGTGTCATTTAAGGCTTGTGTTTCCTTATTAATTTTCAGTTTGGATGCTCTGTCTACTGGTGTAAGTGAGGTGTTAAATTCCCCCACTATTATTGTGTTACTGTTGATTTCCTTTTTTATAGCTGTTACCAGTTGCCTTATGTATTGAGGTGCTCCTATGTTGGATGCATATATATTTATAATTGTTATATCTTCTTCTTGGATTGATCCCTTGATCATTATGTAGTGTCCTTCCTTGTCTCTTGTCACATTCTTTATTTTAAAGTCTATTTTACCTGATATGAGTATTGCTACTCCAGCTTTCTTTTGATTTCCATTTGCAGGGAATATCTTTTTCCATCCCCTCACTTTTGGTCTGTATGTGTCCCTAGGTCTGAGTTGGGTCTCTTGTAGACAGCATATATATGGGTCTTGTTATTGTATCCATTCAACAAGCCTGTGTCTTTCATTTGGAGCATTTAATCCATTCACATTTAAGGTAATTATCGATATGTATGTTCCTATGACCATTTTCTTAATTGTTTTAGGTTTGTTTTTGTAGGTCCTTTTCTTCTCTTGTGTTTCCCACTTAGAGAAGTTCCTTTAGCATTTGTTGTAGAGCTGGTTTGGTGGTGCTGAATTCTCTTAGCTTTTGCTTATCTGCAAAGCGTTTGATTTGTCCACTGAATCTGAATGGGATCCTTGCTGGGTAGAGTAATCTTGGTTGTAGGTTCTTCCCTTTCATCATTTTAAGTACATCTTGCCACTCCTTTCTGGCTTGTAGAGTTTCTGCTGAGAAATCAGCTGTTAACCTTCTGGGAGTTCCCTTGTATGTTATTTGTCATTTTTCCCTTGCTGCTTTCAATAATTTTTGTTTGTCTTTAATTTTTGCCAATTTGATTAGTATGTGTCTTAGTATGTGTCTCGGTGTGTTTCTCCTTGGTTTTATCCTATATGGGACTCTCTGCACTTCCTGGACTTGGGTGGCTGTTTCCTTTCCCATGTTAGGGAAGTTTTCGACTATAATCTCTTCAAATATTTTTTCAGGTCCTTTCTCTCTCTCTTCTCCTTCTCGGACCCCTATAATGCAAATGTTGTTGCATTTAATGTTGTCCCAGAGGTCTCTTAGGCTGTCTTCATTTCTTTTCATTCTTTTCCCTTTATTATGTTCCACAGCAGTGAATTCCACCATTCTGTCTTCCAGGTCACTTATCCATTCTTCTGCCTCAGTTATTCTGCTATTGACCTTCTAGTGTAGTTTTCATTTCAGTTATTGTACTGTTCAACTCTGTTTGTTGTTTAATTCTTCTAGATGTTTGTTAAACATTTCTTGTATCTTCTCGATCTTTGCCTCCATTCGTTTTTCGAGGTCCTGGATCATCTTCACTATCATTATTCTGAATTCTTTTTCTGGAAGATTGCCTATCTCCACATCATTTAGTTTTTTATTGGGGGTTTTATCTTGTTCCTTCATCTGGTACATAGCCCTCTGCGTTTTCATCTTGTCTATCTTTCTGTGAATGTGGTTTTTGTTTCACAGGCTGCAGGATTGTAGTTCTTCTTGCTTCTGCTGTCTGCCTTCTGGGGGATGAGGTTATCTAAGAGGCTTGTGCAAGTTTCCTAATGGGAGGGACTGGTGGTGGGTAGAGCTGACTGTTGCTCTGGTGGGCAGAGCTCAGTAAAACTTTAAACCACTTGACTGCTGCTGGCTGGGGCTGGGTCCCCTCCCTGTTTGTGGTTTGGCCTGAGGCAACCCAACATGGGAGCCTACCTGGGCTCTTTGGTGGAGCTAATGGCAGAATCTGGGAGGGCTTATGGCAAGGAATACTTCCCAGAACTTCTGCTGCCAATGTTCTTGTCCTCACGGTGAGACAGAGCCACCCACTGCCTCTGCAGGACATCCTCCAACTCTAGCAGGTAGGTCTGGTTCAGTCTCCCCTGGGGTCACTGCTCCTTCCCCTGGGTCCGGATGCACACACTACTTTGTGTGTGCCCTCCAGGAGTGGAGTCTCTGTTTACCCTCGTCCTGTCGAAGTCCTGCAATGAAATCCCGCTAGCCTTCAATGTCTGATTCTCTAGGAATTCCTACTTCCGTTGCCGGACCCCCAGGTTTGGAAGCCTGACGTGGGGCTCAAAACCTTCAATCCAGTGGGTGGACTTCTGTGGTATAAGTGTTCCCCAGTTTGTGAGTCACCCACCCAGCAGTATGGGATTTGATTTTATTGTGATTGCACCCCTCCTACCATCTCACTGTTGCTTCTGCTTTGTCTTTGGATGTGGGGTATCTTTTTTGATGAGTTCCAGTGTCTTCCTGTCGATGATTGTTCAGCAGTTAGTTGTGATTCTGGTGTTCTCACAAGAGAGAGTGAGAGCCCGTCCTTCTTTTCCGCCATCTTGGACCCTCTTTTGGATTTTCTATAAACCCAATCATGTCATTTTTTTTTCATATTTTATAGCTTTATTTTTGTTTTCCTAACAATGCACTGGCTACGACCTCCAATGTAATGTTGAATGGAAGTGGTGAAAGTGAACATTTTGTGTTGTTCCCAAATTCAGGGGGGAAGCATGAAATATTTCACCATTAATTATGATGTTAGCTTAGGTTTTATGGAGCTATCCTTGATCAGATTATGGAAAGTCTCTTCTATTACTAGTTTTCTCAGCATTTTTATCACAGATGGTTGTTGAATTTTGCCAGAAGTCTTTCTGCATTTTTTTGATATATTCACATGTATTTTTCTCCTTTATTTCTGTTAATGTGGTGAATTATATTAGCTGTTTTGAATGTTAAACTAACTTTCATTCTAAGTTAGTTTAGTAGTTGGGTAGACCTCACTTGGTTATGAGTTTTTACCACTTTGATATATTTTTGGATTTAATTTACTATTATTTTGTTTATAATGTTTGTATGTATATTCTTCAGAGATTGACCTTCAGAGATTTCAAGGTCACCTCTTTAACATCCTATGCCAGGCAGCCTCAAAGTATGGCAAATGTCCTTAGGGAGAAACCAGTCTTGTGTTTGTGTTAAGTCCCTTTCTGATAGCAGGATTTTATCTCCTAATCACTATGATACTGCTGAAGACTTTACTCTGCCTTTCCATCCTGACTGCCAGCCTCCTGAGCTATTCCAGAACATTACAAAGGCCTTGTGTTTGGGGATCCCCTATTTTCCAGTCTGTTATGCCAGACTCACATGAACAACAAAAGTTTTGCTGACTCTTTTGTTAGTCAGAACCTCAACTCATACTCAGAATCAACGAATGCCCCCAGAAAATAAAATGGCCTATGATTATTAGATCATTTTGGAAAAGCTCTTTCTTCTTTTAAATTTTAAGTAATCTAATTTCACTTCTTTGAAAGCCCTTCAATTTTATTTATTGATTGATTGATTGATTGCAGTGGGAGAAGTGTCCTATTGCAATTTACTATACCTAGAATCTCACTTCACCTCTTTAGATTTGATTTTCTCATTATGAATAAGACCCCAAAGTGTTGTTCTTCATAAGCCTTGAAGTCTCTAGAATTTTCATTTGGGGACTTTTAAATTTTATTTTATTAAAAATTTTTTTTCTGGAAAGAAATTTATTATTCCATACTAGCTGAAGCACACAAATTTATGGCCATGTAGAATTACACAGAAGTATGTAATTTTTTTATTGAATAAAAGATTCTTTAAATTCTATAGTGCTTTACAATTTTCAGAAGTTTCATACACATGATTTTATATAGTCTCACAATAACCCTTTCCCCCCCATCCTCCTCCCCCTTTCCTCTCCCCACTGGTAACCAATAGTTCGTTCTCTGTATTTGTGAGGCTGCTTCTTTTCTGTTTTATTCACTAGTTTGTTGTATTTTTTATTTTACAGTATTTGTCTTTCACTGTCTGACTTATTTCACTTAGCATAATGCACTCCAACTCCATCCATGTTGCTGCATATGGCAAGAATTCATTCTTTTTTATGGCTGAGTAGGATTCCACTGTAGATATATATCATATCTTCTTTATCCATTCATCTGTTGATGAACACTTAGGTTGCTTCCATACTTTGGCAATTGTGAATAATGGTGCTATGAACATTGGGGTGCACATATCTCTTTGAATTAGTGTTTTTGTTTTTTTTTCAGTTATATTCCCAGGAGTGGAATTGCTGGGTCATATGATAATTCTATTTTTAGTTTTTTGAGAATCCTCCATACAATTTTCCACAGTGGCTGCACCAATTTACATTCCTACCAACAGAGTAGGAGTGTTCCCTTTTCTCCACATCCTATTATGGGACTTTTAAAAATATCTCTCTATATCAGCTTGCCACATAATGATATTTAACAGATCCTTTAAATATGATGAAGGAAAAAGATAATGCCTGAATTTTAATGTGAATAATTATATAAAATAATTAAATGTAACTTATGATGACCTAATTAGATTTTCTTGTTTTGAGAAGAAATATAATAAATGTATTTATTTATTCCTCAGGTTTCAAATGATCTCATTTGATCAAATAAGCCATAATATGACACAATCTAATTTATATTTGTCCGAATTGTATTACTTTAGACACAAAATACAATAGCATCTTATTTTTCTCCCATTCTTTTCTGTACACAGCCATCCCCGAACCTTGGAAACGATGAAGCTCAGAGTTCAGCCTGTAAGTTTGCAACATCAGTTGATGTAACTGGTGATGCTGGTCCCAATTTAACTGACATCTGCACCAACAGAGGGACCCTTGGACTTTCAAAATTTCCAAACAGAGAATCCCAACATTGTCAGGTAATGTCTGGGCTGACACTGTTTCTCTGGGTTATGATGTAATCCACATGGAAGTGTTTTTGATCTAATATTAGAGAAAAAACATTCAATCAATTAACATTGTTCTTTTGAAAATCTACAGCATCCTTTGAACATGTCAAATCACTGAGAGGGAATGCAGAAGAAGTAGATTTATGGGACTCTTAATTTAAGGAGCTAATGATCTTGATGGAAAGGAAAAACACCTATAAAGTTTAGGGAAAATATATAAGCATCAAAAAAAAAAGCAAAGTTTTGGGTTCCTTTTTTTGGAGGACCGAGTAGCTGATGACAGCAAATGCATTGACAGTGAATGACATTGTAACCCTTGCTCAGTGGAAGGTGAAGTCATGTGTTAAAGCCCTGTGGCCCTAGTCTGTGGGTGATCTGGCTCACTTTCCTTCCCTTCCTGCTTCTGAGCATAACTGTGGGCCTTCTGTTAGCCTCCTGTTTCTGACCTCGTGTGTTTTCAACCTTGACTTAGAAAATATTTAGCCTTGCCTTGGTTTGGTGCCCAGAAGCAGATTTCTGGTGTTCTTTACCGTTTCTCATTATTCTGTTTTCTTCACCTTGAGATCTGATCTCTGAGTCTTTCCTCCATTCCACCCTCTACTCCAGGTGAAAACTTGATTTTGACTGATTGCTAATGATGCCTGGCAGTTTGGTTCAATTCTTCTGGCTCTGGACTACACCCCTCCTCTGATTAATCCTGCTATAGAGACAGTTTGGAAAGACTTTGATAAAAGAAGAGAGGATAAACTCTTAATGACAAGAAACATTGTGGAAGAAGGCTTTTGTTAGAATTATTTAGAGAATATATCTCTGATGACCTCAAACCAGACCAATCAGAGAGCTGAAAGTTATTTTAGATGCCTTTACTTAGCCACAGATGGAAAACATCATGGTCTAGGAAGTTTAGATAGTTTGTAAGAATTCACACATCTAGATAGTAGCAGTAATAGCACTTGAGCACAGGTCTCAGGTTAGGTTAGGATGAGTTTTTATTAATCTTGCTCCTCTTTTTAAAAATTCAAACAAAAAATGAGGGTAATTTTCCTCTGAGGTGTGAGTATCGTCCTTCCTCTCCTCCCCCTTTGATTTCCTTTCTAAGGCCTAGATGACATGGGGCAGGAGGTGCCATTAGTCATTGGGCTCTCTTAGTTGGTGCCACAAATTCCCTTAGCCTTGGTACCCAATGCCCTTGAACTGCTTCTGATTGCCTAGTGGGTGTCACTCTCAAAACCCAAATTGTGGTTTATTGTCTGAGACAGTGTCCACTATTTTGGAACACTGAAGAGTTTCCCTACATGCTCCAATGACATATGTGCTCTTTGTTTCCTTTAGTGATTGTTTTCAATCATAAGAAAATGGATAAGAATGAGCTAATTAGTGAAATCAAATGTTTTTTGAGTACTTAGAAAGTTCTAGGACAATGTTATTCATACTGTTTTCTTATTTACTGTTTAGCCTTATTAAATAGGTGATATTATCCATGCAAGGGAATTGAGACTTTGTAAGACACGGCAAATTTCCACATACCACCATCTATCTAGTAAAAGGTGGATTTAACATTTAAACCTAAATCTGTTAGATTCCAATGGCTATGCCCTTAATTACTATAAAGCCCTGCCTTCTGCAAAAATCTCATTTGAAGGATGTTTCTTATTCTAATTTTCTCAATAACATTTGGAGGTAGATATTATTATCCCCACTTTTGATACAAAGCAAGTTGAGAATTAAGCAAGTTAAGAAACTTGCTCAGAATATTAATGGTATGGAATTCAAATTCAAGACTCTCTTGTCTCAAGGCTTACATGTTTTATACTATGCAATGTTTCCTCTACAATAACAGATTAGAGAGATATTACAAAGTAATATTGCTGACATTAATCCCTATTCTAATCTTATAGATTTTTATGGATGAAAAAATAAGATCAAAGAGGTTAACATCTTACACAGTGAAAATAGCTGGTGGCAGCACAAGCTGGATTTCAACAAATGTATTCAACTCTGATTTTCATGCTGCCATTACTAACCTGTATGAACACCTAGCTAGAATATTTGATAGGCCATTAATTAATGCATTTAAAACGGAAGGCTACAAAGCAGACACAAATCTGATAGTTGATAGGCCAACAAAGGGAGAAGATTTTATCAGGTGATATTTTGGGTCCCTCAAATCACTGTATGCAGCAGTCAGACACACATATGTAGATACTTCTTTTGATGGTGGGAGGAATAAACGGTTTCTAAGATGACATTTAATATTTCTTTTAGTTTTAAATGCATATGAAAAGAAAGCAGACAGATCAGTGGATATTCCTTTATTCCTATTACAAAGACCAAGCCTTTCCCAAATGAAACATTAAACTTGAGCCAATATTTATTACTACAGGCTATTAAGGTATTTTTTATGTTTATACATTCTTCCACTGAAGTAATCTATATATAAAAAGATTATAAATGACATATTTTTCTTGCAACATTTGGTTTCAACTTCAGTAATTATATTTAAATTCTTTCCAGGTGACACGAAATTTGTTTAGTGGCTGGTGTCTGTGGAAAATATTCCTGGCTTGTCTCTTAGCTTCTGTGATAACAACGGCAATTGGAGTACTCATAGTGTCTCTGGTGCATAATGGGAAAAATAATAATGCCTCCATTGTTATACAACTTACTCAAAACCAGGGGATAATCTCATTGCCTGAAACAAGCTCACCTGACTATTCCAAAACTACAGTTACCACTAGCACAATAGATTGTAACACAACATCCACTTCCGGTACCATGACTACCATCACTGAGCACCCTTCAGCGGAACCTACAGGTACACCAACCACTGATTCCACAGAAACCACAATTGCAACAACCACCACTTCAACTGAAAAAACGACCCCAAATATAACTGACACTACCTCTGAGGGTACGAACAAAACAGCCACCACTGCTTCCACCACTTCTACTGAGACTATGACTACCGGCACTACCACTGAGTCTGAAAGCACAGCAGGCAACTGATTCTTCCACTTATACTTCGACTCAACTACCACAGTGGCCACCACCACAACTCAACTAACTACCACAACAACAGCCGGCACTACCACTGAAGCTACAACCACAACAGACACAACTGATTCTCCCCCTTCTACTGAGACTATGACTACCACAGTGGCCATCACCACACCTCAACCAACTACCACAACAACGGTCGGCACTACCACTGAGGCTGCAACCACAACAGACACAACTGATTCTCCCCCTTCTACTGAGACTACGACTACCACAGTGGCCACCACCACAACTCAACTAACTACCACAACAACGGCCAGCACCACCACTGAAGCTACAACCACAACAGACAAAACTGCTTCCACCACTTCTACTGAGACCACGACTACCACAGTGGCCACCACCACACCTCAACCAACTACCACAACAACGGCCGGCACTACCACTGAGGGTACAACCACAACAGACACAACTGCTTCCACCACTTCTACTGAGAGTATGACTACCACAGTTGCCACCACTTCAGCTGAACCAGCTAGCACAACTACTATTAGTACCATAGGTGATTCCAATGTCAATAACTGCCAGCATAAAACTACAGTGACCAAAATAACCACTTCTAAAACAAGATTACTTAATGACCAATTCAGCTAACACTAAAATGATAATGAATTCATCCTCAAAACAACATTTAGATTTAACAATACCATATATTAGACCTGACCATTTAATGTGGGTAGTCTCTACTTTGTGAGGTTTTTGATAATACAATTTTCATACAAAGTAAATCCAATCCATTTATTTATGCTGGGAAGCTGTTATGATTAAATAGAAAGTTACCAAATGTGAATACAGTCTTTTATTATTATAAAGCTGTAGTCTCTAATACACTAATTCCATATGTAATAAGGAAAATACATTCTATATCGTAAGGGTGTTTTAAATAGATTTACATATTACCACATCTTCTTTTTAGATTGTGCCAACATTATTTTCATTTTCTCTTTAAATCATTTTGATATATAAGTAAAATTTTAAATGTGTTATCACTATTTTCAATTAATAATTTTGTTTTCTACTACTTTTTGCAGTAATCTTATAAAGACATTCAATTAAATACTTTCAATAAATATTTACTTATGCCTGCTATCTGCTGAAATACCAGAGAAAATTCAGAAAAAGAAAGTAGCAATGCTGAGAGTAATAAACTTACAAATTTGGATTCTATTACTTAGAATTCTTGGTAGTTCACAGGTTTAAATCAATGTTGATGGTACACACACTCTACTGCAGTCCTACTGAATCAGAATCCTCAAGGGTGATCCAGAAATCTATATTTTTCAAAAAGTGTGCAAACAGGACTGATAAACGCTACTTGAAGCAGTGAATTCAGAAGGGCATTGTGACCTGTATCTTTGATGTTAGTGAGATTGATATAAATCAGTAAATATTCTTTAAAGCACTAACAAAAGTCAGTTCCATTTGTTGGTGTTAATTTTACCTATAAACAAAGGATGCTGAATAGCGTATAGACATGTGAGCACATGGTAGGGACTGGGTATGGAAATGCTTTCCTTACCCAAAAGGAAAAATGTGGTTTCCAGTAATTTAAAACAAATATTTTAGTGGCCACTATGCTAATTAGAAATAATTTTTAACTATCCTTTCAAGTCAGTCTTACAGAGTTACTTTCCCCCTGTATTGCCAACCTACTTACTGTAACTATATGCAATTAATGTAATAAAACTTTATTAGAACACTTTAATTCTATTTCCTTCATTATTTTTTAAATTAGTGATACTATATATTATTTATTCAATGTATCACTGACTGAACTTTTCTTTTTTTGTTAAAGAAGACGTAACTTTTACCATTTTCCAGCTCTACATCGCTTCATTTCATCAGGATGAGACATGTTCTGCAGTAGGTCCATTGTGTAAATAAATACAAGTTTGCTCTGTAAAGGATGGAAGATTTTTCCCAGTTTAACACATTGTGGGTGCTCAGTGGATTTTTGTTTAATAAATGTTCATCACAGCAACAGTATATTAGGTAAGCTTCCTGAAGGCAGGAACCTGGCCCCTATGTTACCCAGTGTGTGTACCTGGCAACTAACAGGTAATAAATATTTTGCTCAATAAATTAAAATAGCAAAAATTATAAGAATTTATTATTAAATGAAGAAGATTTTAGAATTGGAATTATACTGTTAAATCATCTTTTTTTTTTTTTTTTTTTTTTTTTTTTTTGCGGTATGCGGGCCTCTCACTGTTGTGGCCTCTCCCGTTGTGGAGCACAGGCTCCGGACGCGCGGGCTCAGCGGCCATGGCTCACGGGCCCAGCCGCTCCGCGGCATGTCGGATCTTCCCAGACCGGGGCACGAACCTGTGTCCCCTGCATCGGCAGGCGGACTCTCAACCACTGCGCCACCAGGGAAGCCCCTAAATCATCTTTTAATATACTTTTAATGTTAAGCTATTCTAATTAGGATCATTTTTCTAAAATGTTTTTTAGTTGAAATACACATATGTGCAGAAAATGCACATATCATAAGGTGCAGCTCAATGAGTTTTCACCGAGTAAACACACCCATACCCAAATCAAGAAACAGAACCTTACCAGCTCTTCAGAAGCCTGCCATGTGCCCACACCCAAACACCACCTCCTTTTTCCTTCCCCCAAAGTAAACACTGTTCTGATTTCTAACACCGAGGACCACTCTGATTGCGAACATAGCAGGAATGGAATTGGTATAGTATGTACTCTTTTGTGTCTGACTTCCTTGGCTCATCTTTTACTTGTGAGATTCATACATGTTTTATAATGATTTGTCTCTGAGGATGAGTGATAGAGTATATATGGGTGTTCCATGTAAAATTCTTTATATCTCTTTGTATATTTGAAATATTTCCTAATTTTCCAAAAGCAGTGTGGCTAGGACACAGCAAGTGTTGTCTGCATGAATGCACAATGAAGTCAGCTGGGGCTAACTTACTTTAGATCTTATACGTTTTGCTAAGTTTTAGCGATTTTCCTTTCCCCAGAGGAATGCCACTGAGGAGTTTTGAGCCGGAAAGTGACATATCTTATTTAATCTTAGGTGGAACAATGTAAGTACCTTGCAGAAAAGGGATTGGAGGACTGAAAAAGTAGAAATAGAAAAATTAGATTTTTGCAGTGAGTTCAGTAAAAGGAGATACAGAAATACACCCTTTCTGAACCTGTCTCTAGTCCTCACAGCTAAGTCCACCAAACCTTCCAACCTGTAGCCCCTGTTTTACCCGTTTCTGCCCAAGTTCCAGAACTGACCATATCAGAGAAAAAAATTATTTAAGTGCTGGGCAGGCATGCTTCATATGCTCATCTTCTGACACTTTCAACCCAGATTAGGTGAACAAGT
This sequence comes from Hyperoodon ampullatus, assembly GCF_949752795.1. Lineage (NCBI taxonomy): Eukaryota > Metazoa > Chordata > Mammalia > Artiodactyla > Ziphiidae > Hyperoodon > Hyperoodon ampullatus. Next base: position 70,431,250 of record NC_136926.1, read on the forward strand.
ATCAAATCTCAGGCTCTGAACACTGACAACAGTATCCTGCAGTAAACACTTGTTGCAGACCTGAGCAGGGGTTTGATGCTTGCTTATAAGCCCTTATCTGTGAGCTAGTTTGTAGCCTCTGATAAGTTGATGGTCCCTTTTGAGTTGCTGATTAGCATCTAGTTGATTCCCTTTTGTATCCCAGTAGTGCTTGCAGTTTTACAATGCCTAGTTCTTTTAAGGCCCCATTCCTGAAGACTGGGTCTTTCCCAGGAACTAGGGCCCTATTGACTCCTGGCAGATCTTGACAGACTGCAAAACTGCAGAGCTCTTAACAGATTTCTAATTTCTGTACTCGGGACACCTGTTGGAAAGTTAAGCTTCTCCAATGTGGACACCTAAGTGCTAATCATCTATCTGCCTAAATCCCAGTCAGGGACTGTAGAGTTTGTATGATTAGAAGGCTGGCAACCTTGACTGAATTTGCTAAGCCCTTTCTATTTTTTAGAAGTAGATTCTTGCATTTCCTATCCCCGTGGATAGTCTATTTCCAGCCCTCAACACCATCCCTGTCTTGTTAACATCCAGGCCTCCCTGATGCATCTTGAGGTAAGTTACCAGCATGTTTATTATTCTTTTCAATAGTTTGCTTGATCTCTTTGACTGATTCACTTCTAAATATTTTTTACTCCACTCCCTCTACCTCCCTGCTATTAATCTTTTCTTGTAATAGCTTTATTGAGATATAATTCAGATTATAAGATTTACCCATTTAAATGTATAATTTCTCTCTCCCCATTATTCTCAACGAAAATGTACAATAATTATAGAATGACCTTAATTAAATGATTGTTGGATGAGTGTCTGGGGAAACCTCAGGTTCACACACTAAACTTAGCTTGGGACTCAATAAGTGTTTCTTTAAGATTTGATGGCTCATCAAGGACGTGGGGATAATAACACTTAATTCTTGAGAGGTTATGAAGATTAAGTTATGGTCAGAGGAGTGCACCCACTTATAAAGCCACATCTCTCCATAGTATATGTCAGTAACTGTCCTGGAAAGGACTTAACATCCGGGTGTTAAGGCCCGTGTAGGGGGCTGCAGTGACATTTTGCAACAACAGATGGTGCTGTGGTGCTATTTTCTTCCTTCCTCCCTCCCCCTCCTTCCCTCCTTCCCTCCCCCCTCCCTCCTTCCTTCCTTGCCTCCCCCCTCCCTCCTTCCTTCCTTCCTTCCTTTTCTTCTCTCTCTCTTCCTCCGTCCCTCCCTTGCTCCCCTCCCTCCTTCCCTCCCTCCCTTCCTTCCTTCCTTCCACCCATTAAAAATACTAATAGAACTTAGGTAAAACTCAAGTGAGTCACTTTTGTCTTTTAAGGAGCAGATTTTTTTAAAAAATCTTGAATAATGAGGGACACAGTTGTAGTGCCAAAATAATTGACCTACTATTTAAGAGAAGAATTTTATTTATTTTGTATATCTTTCTAGAAAACAGAACCTGGGTAAACAGGTTGAAGTTGAATGATCTAGCAGGAGAGTCAACCCAGAAAGGAATACTGAACCCTAGAAAACAGACGAGCTCCTGGTCACGGCACGTAGCACAGAGAGGCTGGCATAAGGGTTCACTTCATTCACTGGTGTTTGACCTGAATGTTTAGAATCCTTTTAACTCAAACATAATTACATCCATTTATAAAAGCAGAGCATTTCCCGCAATAAAACACAACTACTATTTAAACAAAGTTTAAAGTTTATAATCAAAGGTAAAATGTTACATGCATTGTGAACTGTAATAAGGCTGGAATATAAACTCCAACAGGACAAGTGCTTGCCTATTTTATTTATTGCTGTATAAATCCCCATTGCCCAGAAAAATACCTGATATGTTATGTTTTCATCAATTCACTTGACGACTGAATAAAAAAGCCTCAATATTCTGTCAATAAAAACACATTTGACATTTTAAAGTAGACTTAGAATGAAATCTAGTGTAATGTGAAATTAGAAAAAAATCACTGATACGGCTCAAACAGTTGCTTGCTCCCAATTTGAGTAGTACTAATTATTGTTGATCCAAGATGTTACCTAAATAATACTTCATTATTTTAAATTTGCTGAAATAACATTTTGTCATAGAATTCTGTCCTAGATTTTGGGAATTGAATTCATTAAAAAAAACATTCTTTTATGATAATCACACAAGAAAATGTATGAAATTTTCCTTTTTTTAACTTCTATATTTACAGATTTTGTGCAAAGCACTAATTGAATACATACCAGTTCTGAAAGGGCTTTTGAAAATTTCTTTTCACATTTGTGTATGTTATAATGATTTTTTCATGCATTTAAATTAGTTGAATAATACTAATTAACACTAACCACTATATTTTTAAACCTCCTGTTTGGCTTGTTAGTTACTATGTCAAACAATAAAAATGATGAACTAAAATAATCGCTTTGGCTAAAAATTACTCCAAATCAGGGAACAGGAGCTGTCCTACTGGTCTCAGCCAATTAGTGGACCAAACTTGATTTAACTGTCATCAGACTATGGTGTAATTTAAACCCAGGAGTTTTTTTGTGTGTGGATAAAAATATAAAACAGTTTGACAGAGCATTAATAGGTGAATTTGAAAGAGACCACCAAATTCTTTTGGCTAAAGAATGGCCAAATACAAAGCACCTTTACTATTTCACTAACTAACAAAGTTTTCCAATTCTTTTGGCTAAAAATTCACCAGAGATCGAAGAGTCCTTATAGGGAATCCTGACTTAACTATGAAATATACCCAGGTATAGAATGTCTGACTATGAAGATAGTTGGAAGCACTATAAGGGTCACCAATTTCATAACCTAGGATGCAAAAATCACCCCCAGGGTTGGGCAAAGTGGCAGTCCCGGATTTACCCATATCCATATTAATCCAGGTGTGTTCTACTCTGTCCTGTTGAGTAATGCAGTAATATCTGTATTAAACTGTTCTTTGACAAAGTAGAGATCATATGAATTTCACAGTAACATACTTTCTTCAGTACTTTGCAATTTGGTTTTACAACTCTTTAATTAATCAGGCATTTTGAAAGTGGAGCCTTCCAGTTACTGCACAAGTATCAAATTATTTATTCCTCTGTAGGCTACCAAAAAAAGGTATAGATGCAAATGAATGCCTGTGAAATTTTATCTACTCTGTGGTTATGGTGCTCCAGGGTCAAATTAAGATAGTGTCTTCCTACCATCATAAGATAGTATATTACTAAAAATGCAATCCAGCTGTTATAGAATTTTAGGGGCTGCAGTAACTCTTCATTATTAAAAATTTAGAGGTTAGGCTTCTTCCAGTTGTCTGTTCCACTGTTCATAGGATATTGCTCTAATCTCTGTGTTACAGGATGGCTCACCCACTGATCTGCTTTTGAATGAAAAGGAAGGGAAAGGGGAAAGGAAGGGCATATTCCTTGCTCTTAAGGATACAACCAGAAGTTGCACGCATACCTTCTTTTCTCATGCCATGGGCCAGGATTTAGTCATATGGCCACACTTTGCTGCATGGGCAGTTGGGCAGGATAGCCTTTATTGTTGGCAGGCATGTACCCAGCTAAATATTCTGGGGTTTGCTTACTATGAAAGTGAAAGAGAGGATAATTAGTAGGGAAAGCTAGCAGTGTATCAAACATGTAGCCGGCCTGGAAAAAAAGCCCAGTTTGTAGTCATTTCAAGTGTGATTGACGCTGATGTTATTATCAGTGTTCAATACTATTGAAACATTTCATTCACATGGATTCTTATAGCCTACAGGCCCAAGTCATTTCTTGGCGGGCATTGTGTTATACTGCTTTTCGAAACAAATGACTCTCACTCTCTCCCCTCTTCCATAAATTTTTCATTGCCTATTTATTTTAGAAGCCGAGGCAATGACATTCTGTTTTAGTTGATTCTAATTAGAACTCTTAAGCTAACAATGGTGAATACATTTATAAGAAGACTTTTGAAAGGGTTAAACTGCACACACACACAAAATATTTCTTCCTAAATATTTCAGGGAATTCCATCACTTTTCTTTACAACATTTTCTAAGTTAGTGCTTCTCAGACTTTGGTGTGCATTAGAGTCATCTAAGCAGAGTACAAAACCTCCTTTAGATTTAGTCAGTCTGGTGAGGCCCAGGAGTAAGCATTCCCAAGAAGTCTCCCCAATCCTTTCCAACTCTGGAACTTGAATATTTGCTTTTTTTTTTTTTTTTAAAGGAAAGCTAATGGACTCTCTAATGGATTGTCTGCCTTTCTTCATCCTGAGCTGGGATATACGGGTGGCTACTAGTCTGAAAGACAGCAGGAGGTTCTGACCAGGATGATTAAACTGGTTTTGTCACTTCTCCTCTTGGGGCCTCAATGTTTTCAATTGCAAATTGGCAGGGTTGGAATAGATGGTTTACATGTTATTGGTAGATTGAGATGTATTAAATTAGATGAATCTCTAGCTAGTCAATTAGTGCTAATGATATATTTATCATAAAAGAACATTATTTTTGAATTAGTTTTTGATTACTTACTGTATGAGTCATTTTTTTAAAACTTACATTATTCAAATACCATTCTTCACCAAGAACTTTCTGTGCCACTTTTGTGAAGATCTCTCAGGATATATGTGTTGGATACTAATTGTTAACTTCTAAATTGATAGTTATTTCTAAACTCCAGCCTATTGCAATTTAGATTTTTCTGAGTCACAGTGACATTTCTACCTGTGTAAAGCAGAGGCTGCCTCAGCAGTTAAATATGAAGACGTTGGAAGAAACTTGTTGAATCAATTCCCTTTAACTAAATTTCCTAGTGCCCTTCTGAAAGATGGAAGACCTTGGTGAATACATTTTTATATCAGATTTACCAGCTCTCTGAGTTGGAGCTCTGAGGAAGTGAGCTCAGGATAGACACATTTTTCTGGAAGCTGAGGGAGGAGGACTGGAAAGTTTTAGAGCATGGGAGGAGAGCCTGAAAGTGTTGAAGCCTAGTGAGGAGAGAGCTATGCACCTAAAAGAGGAGGTGCCAACAAGGGGAGAGAAGATGGCCATGCTTAGTTGGAAAGAAAGCAATGGCAAATATCACCTGCTCCAGAATTTTATCATGGAGACGGCCCCAAAGTCAGAAGGAAGGGTAAATGAGAGAGACGTTGCTAAAAGTTAAGACAATGTAACATGACTTATAATTTGAGAATTTTTTTTTTCTCTTTGGAGAGCCAGGAGAGAATAGCTCCCATAGGCAAATTGGTTTTCTTGTTTGTTGTATTACTACCTTACTTTTTCCTCTAAGGTGGATCCTATATTGGAGAATGATAGCTTATTACTTAATTTAGTTCATACCTGCACTGATGCATCATAGTTGATAACATGGTAGCATCAATCAACTCAATTATTCTCAAAATTCCAGGTATAAAGGCCACTGATCAAAATGAAAATTGTTCCTGGAGTTAAGCGTGTGATAGAAAATGGAGAAAAAGCATGGAAAATGTATTGTTAATGTTGAACCCCCTGGAAAACAGCCAGTGAGTATTTATTCTTCCATTTTGACAGCTTGCTTATGTGAGTCTTATACTCAGTCTTTACAGAAAATTCTAGTAGTTTTTGTAATCTTCAAGAAAAGGAATGAATACTTCTAGTTATTGAGGAAAAGTCAATTTATTAACTTTTCAACCACTCATTGTCAATCACAAATCTTATATTTTTATTTATACATTATGTCACTCCATGTATAGTTTAAAAACTATTTCAAATATTTATTAATTTCCAACAGGTGCAATTTTCTGTCAATACGAATTAATCAAATTTTGAAATGTTCTACAGTCATAATTCAAAATAATTATGTAATTTTGGCTTTAACTTCTTCAATTTGTTTTGTTTTTAAGTTTGATGTCCAGATTTTATTATATAATGCATAGATTTTTCTTTTGGCACAAATTTTAGACCTGTCAGAACTCAAATATTTCCAAATCCTTGAAAATCAGGAGCTAATCCTGGATATGGTCCCTAGATCTAAGAGGGATCCTCTCTAAAAATTCTGTTTTATTTATGTGCAATTTGTTAAGATGATTGTTTATGTTTTAATACCAATATTAACCATGTGCTAGATGATACTTACAATAGCTTTTTTTTTTTTTTTTTGGTAAATAGGCAAATCTAATCAAATTGCCCTTGGCATTAAAAAAAATGTAAAACTGGATGGAATAATAAAAGTAGTTTGAAATAAACAGTCCAAAGGAAAAAAAGAAAGGCATGGAGTAACATATTTCTGCACTGAAGAGACAGGTCAAAGAAGATAGTCATGTTGCTCAATAAATATCTGCTGAATGAACGATTTTTAAAAAATTTTTTCATTGGAGTATAGTTGATTTACAATGTTGTGTTACTTTCTGCTGTACAGCAAAGTGAATCAGTTATACATACACATATATCCATTCTTTTTTAGATTCTTTTCCCATATAAGTCATTACAGAGTATTTAGTAGAGTTCCCTGTGCTATACAGTAGGTCCTTATTAGTTATCTGTTTTATATATAGTAGTGTGTATATGTCAATCCCTATCTCCCAATTTATCCCTCTCCCTTTTTCCCCCCTGGTAACCATAAGATTGTTTTCTACATCTGTGACTCTATTTCTGTTTTGAGAATAAGTTCATTTTTCCCATTTTTTTAGATTCCACAAATAAGTGGTATTGTTCGGTATTTGTCCTTCTCTTTCTGAATTATTTCACTCAGTGTAACAATCTCTGGTTCCATCCATGTTGCTGCAAATGGCATTATTTTGTTCATTTTATAGCTGAATAATATTCCATTGTATATATGTACCACATCTTTATCCATTCCCCTGTCAGTGGACATTTAGGTTGCTTCCATGTCCTGGTTTTTGCAAATAGTGCTGCAATGAACATTGGGGTGCATGTATCTTTTTTGCTGAATGAGAGATTTTTAAGGAAGACAATTCTGCCTCAAAAGCAAGAGATTTTTTCTCTTGATCCAGGGTAATGAGACCCCTTACCGCACATGCACACAAATCATTTCCAGATTCGTTGTGATTTTTTTACTTCACTATGATGCCAAAACACTCCAATTAAAATTAAAATTAAATTCTCTTTATGAAGCTAATCATTAGCTAATATTATGGTTTCTCCAAATAATGTCAAACTTACAAATGTTTTCAAAAGCTATTTAAAATAAGATTTAGAATATATATTTCTCTTTTCAACTAGATATTTGAACAGTTATGGAGAGAGAATTTTTCTATTGAGGGAGAGTTTGACAAATGGAATAAAATATCAACTGAAGATTATAGGCAAAAAAAAGGCAAAAAAGTATATATATATATATATATATATATATATATATATATATATATATATATAAAGACAGGTTCAGTGGTTTTATTTTTCCTCTCAGGGAATATATAATATGCTAATCTTTTTCAATGTATAAACAGAGAAGATAAAACTTTATTTAATAGACATAGCTAATGCATTTGAGTTTTATTTCATGGCCATTATTGGTGAACACTGATGAGCTAGTTAATGTTCTATCCAATGCTGCAAGAGCTTAAATTAAAACATTCAGATCCAAAGCAACCTAACACACACAAATTACTTCTTGGGCTTCTGTGTTTGTGATCAAAGCCACAACCAATAGCTAGGTCTGACCCCACTGTCACAGATACTCTATCTTGGAGTGGAAACTATCCATCATTTTCTGGTGAGAGGACTGGGTTTCCAACAAGGCAAGAAGACTGGATAATTGGCCTGGTGGGTCAGTTTTATTTTGCTTATAAACTGTATTCAAATTGTCTAGTTAATCAGCCCTGGCAAATTGAGTAATAACTGAAGACTAAGCAATTAGGTCAACATAAGAGAAACCATATGAATCCTGATTTCGTCAATTTTCTAGTGAATAGGAATGGAATTTTGTTGAAAATGCTAGGATATATCAGGCCTTCCCTTATTCAGTGACAATGTATAACTGTTATCTTCATTTCTTTCAAGTAGTATTATACTATATGAACATTTGCATTGTCTAACTGTCCATAGTTTTTATATCATGTTTTCTTTATTTAATTACAGTCATATTTGCTTTTAATCTTAGTGATGATCACCCAATGGGCCAGTGTTTACACATATAACTAGTTTTGATATAACTGATTGTTATCTGATCAGCAAAGCAGTAGATGTAAGGAAACTTTTTCTTTGAATTTCTAATGAACTTCCTGACTTTAACACTGGTTTCTCCTTTCTTTTTCTTTGTTTGTTTTTTGGGTGTTTTTTGTTTGTTTTTGTTTGTTTTTTGTTTTTAACGTGTTTATTTCTCTAATGTTTTTTAAATTGTGGTAAAAGTCACATAATATAAAACAAACTATTTTAACCATATTTAGCTGTACAGTTCAGTGACACTAAGTACGTTCCCGTTGTTGTGCAATTCTCACCATCCTCCATCTTCCGAACTTTCTAAACTGAAACTCTGTCCCCATTAAACACTAACTCCCCATTCCCCCTCTCCACCCCCAGACCACCCTGACCCCTGGCATCTACCAATGTACTTTCTGACTCTGTGAATTTGGCTATTCTAGGTACCTCGTATAAGTGGAGTCAAACAGTATTTGTCTGCATCTAATGTATATTGGAATGCATTTTTAAGGGTCACTTAATGTATGTCCTGCAAACATGCAAACAGGATCTTTAACCTGTTTTGAAGAAGCCTATCCCCCAAGACTTTCTTCATTGATCCCTCCCTTTTATTATTTTAACAAATATTTATGAAATAGTTCAGACATTCAAGTATAAAGAGTAAGAACATTATCATACCATGCATTAAACACCCAACTTAAGAAATAAAACATCATGAAAAATGTCATTTCCATCCTCTTCAGCACTTTCCTGTTCAAATTTTAGCCACTATCCTCAATTTGTCTAAACTCAGATTTCTTCTCCCTTACTCTCACTTCACTCATAACAATGCTTTATTATTTCTGTATTTACATAATCTTATTTATTGTATGCAGAGCTCCTTGAGGTGAGATAGAGACTGAGAAATGCATGTTGACCGAATACAAAATGCGTGGTCTTTCTTAGCTCTGCCTTGGACTCAGACTCGTATTCTGTTCAATAGAGCACTGAGTTACTGTTAACACAGGGTATGTCTTTGTCTAAGGGGTTTTTTAAGTGGTGGTTTTAATTGCAGGGACCCCCAGGCTGAGAAGGAGAAAATTGGATTGTTAACATTTCTTAAATTGTGTTATTAAGGGCAAGTCTATGCACCACTATTATTCTCAGTATTCTTATTTCTAAAGTAACTGTTAGAGGGTGATTTTGGTAAGCAGTCAGTTCCCTTTTAGTTCTGATAATGTATAAACATTTATTTTTATATCTCATAAAAGCTCTGTGGTGGTGTATCTTCATAGGATACACCTATATATATGCTTGAAACGTGGGGATATTTAATAAAGGAATAGCATATTATGATGATAATTGATGGTATATAATCTTGACCCCAAACATTAATAAAGTATTTACAATAATAAAAGATAATGACTCGACCACAGTTAATTGTTTTGAGAGAAAATATTATTTGAAAATTTTATTCATTAAATAAAATAAAACATTTGATGTACTCAGTAGTAAAGTCTTATTTTAAATACTCATCTCCTACTAACAATCTCATGACATGTCACAAGCTGGTTTAGAATTTTCAGAATAATTTCACTTCAAAATTCAACATGGTGGCTTCCTTTTTTTTAAATTAGTCCTGTTGTTTTGTTCCTGTAGACATTCCAGAGTCCAGATGACCAGGAAGTTCAGAGTTCAGCATGTCAATTTCCACCATCAGTGGATGTCAGTGGTAAGGTTTGTACCAATGTCACTGCTGCCTGCATCAGTCCAGAGAGACAATTCCAATATGGAGAGGTAATGTTTGTGAAAACACTGCTTGGTTCTCCAGTGTTACCCCCACGGCAGTGCTCTTGGCTCAGTATGTACTGATATATATGTGTGTGTGTGTATATATATATATATATATATATAGAGAGAGAGAGAGAGAGAGAGAGAGAGAGAGAGGGAGAAAGGGAGAGAGAGATGGGGGTGGAATGAGATATATGTTTCATATATAATACACAGTTATATATAGTGAGATATATCTATATATCTCTCATAGATAGATAGGGAATGGGCAAGTAAACTGCTCAAGTGGTACAGTGGAGGTGTGTGTTCAGCGCTCCAGGTCTCAAGGGCTCTGCTCTGTGGGGACGTGCCTCACGTCTGACCCTGATCCATCCTGAGTCTGAGTCTGCCTGGATGCCATTTCTTTAGCCCTCTGAGCTCTGACCTTCTTAGGGAAAATTTAAGCCAAAACAAAAATAAAAGAGTATAAAAATAACCAATATTTGAATCACCCAGCTTCAACACTTATCAACATTTTCCCAAACACATTTTGTCAACATGCATTGTCATTTTACCTAAAAATAGCTCATCATGCTTCTCTTTCAAATAAGGAAATTTTTAGTTATCCTGTTATCAAAACAAAATTAAAAGTAATTCCTTAGTATCTTTTAATATCAAGGCCATGTTCAGATTGCCCCTACTATCTCAAAAATTGTAATTGGTTTTAATTAGGATCCAAGTAAAGTGTACAGGTTGCTTGGATTGTTATGTGTCTACATCTCTTTTAGCCCAAAACAGTTCCCCACACCCCCGCTCCTTTTTTTAGATGTCACTGATTTGTTGAAGAAACTAGGTCATTTGCCGTATAGAATGCCCCACATTCAGGATTGGATTGGTTGCTTCTTGATGATAGTTTTTGATTTGTTCCTTTATCCTCTGTATTTCCTGCAAACCGGAGGCAAGAACAATGTAGAGGTGATGCTGTGTGTATTTTACTGTATAAAATCATGTATCATGTAAAGTCTGGTTTTCCTACTTTTTGTGGTGCTGAGATTGCTTACAGATTCAGATCGTATCAAACTGATATCTCTATCATATTTCTCCTCAACTCTTCACCTCATGGCTTTAATATCTATTGATAATCTTTGCCTAATCCACTCTTCTTCATTATGGGTTGGTAAATGGTGATTTTTTATTTTTTTATTTCCCTCTACACTATAGCTGAAGCTCTTTGGCAAAGATAAGCCAATTGAATTGAATTGAATACAGATTGGATTGAATTGAATGAAATACAATTCTCAGAGAAATGACAGCATAAATATTTTATTTTTCACTTATTTATTAATTTTTTAAAGAAATGAATTGGTTAGTGACCAATGAATATTTTTCCTGAATCAATTTTTGATGCTTGAATTTTTCTTTTAGGCCAATTGGGAATGCTTTCAAGTTGGCTCTTGTGTCTTCTTGAGAAAGCCTGATTAGTCTCTGGCAGATTCATTGTATTTTGGCATAATAAGACGTCCTAGGAATATCATTTTGCTTTCCTGACCCAGACTTAGAATTAACTATTCCTCCAAGGATCCCTGGTTTCTTTCAGTCAAGAGTATTAGAGACCACAGTCTGTTTTTAGCTCTCCTGATTCTGATCTTAGTGTTTTGTTGTTGTTGTTGTTTTTGCGGTACGCGAGCCTCTCACTGTTGCGGCCTCTCCCGTTGCGGAGCACAGGCTCCGGACGCGCAGGCTCAGCGGCCATGGCTCACGGGCCCAGCCACTCCGCGGCATGTGGGATCTTCCCGGACCGGGGCACAAACCCGTGTCCCCTGCATCGGCAGGAGGACTCTCAACCACTGCGTCACCAGGGAAGCCCTGATCTTAGTGTTTTTAACCTTTACTTAGAAACCTCTCTTGATGTCCCAGTGTTTTCCCCCTTAATTTGTTGCCCGGGCTCCGATCTTCCATATTTCTGAGCTCTTGTCATGCTTACTATATTCACTTCCTCTCTTAGTATGATTTCTAAGCCCTCAACCCTGGCAGAAAGTTGACAGTGACACACTTAATATTTGGGCTGGGTTATTCTGGCTCTGAATCTGGCTCTGCTCTGTTTCTTGCTACTGTGGAGCATCTTGTAGAGGATCTGAGCCCTGGTCCTTGAAACAAAACTGTCAGGTGTCAACTCTGGCAGTGCTGAAGCCACGTATTAGTAGGGGTGATCTTAAAAGGGAAGAAGCAAGAGGATTGCAAAGGTAAAATAAAGCAGTTAAATTTCAGAGATGAGAGTGGTTTTAGATACCATTTAATCCCATCCAATCTCTTCACTTATTGACTGAAAAAAATTATTCAAGAAAGTTGAAACTTTTGCCAGAATTTATACAGCTATTAATTGGCTGAGATGGGATGAGATCAGGCAAATGAAGAAACTTCTACTAGATCTCATAATTTTGAGACTTACACCCAAGAATGCTTGATACAAAAGCCTATTCTTTTCCCACCGTCATGTTGCCTGTCTACTAAATAATAACAAAACAGATTTGTTGCAGCATCATGATAATCATCAGTGTCAACATGATCACAAGCATTCTGTAGCATTTGCTAAGTGCCAGAAGTGATATAAGTACTTTACCCATGCTATCTCATTTAAGCTCCACAACAACCCCGTGAGACAAGTGCTATCATTATTCCTATTTTACAGATGAAGACGTTGAGGAACAGAGTTGAAGTAACTTCTCCAAAACCACACACTAAGTGGCAAAACCAGGTTGGAACCCAGGTTTTTTCTGGCTTCAGACTATGTGCCATCCAACCACCATGTATTCAGCCTCTCACTTGCATAGCACTTTATAATTTACAAAGCAGTTTAACCTCCATTAATCTTTATGCCAGTACTCTAAGTCATGTGCTCCTATTAGTAGCATTTTACAGATGAGAACCTGAGCTCGGAGAGGATAAGCAATTTTCCAAGTGAAAATAGCTGGTAGCTTGCAGAAGCTGGTCTGTCTGAAAAATATCATGCTGATAAATACTAACTGAGCTGAAGATTAGCAGAAGGGTATGAAATAATTAAAATGCACATCATGGGGGAATTGGGTATTAGGTTCAGAAAGGAGGAAATCCTAACCAGGAGAATTTGAGGGGTCCTTACTTGTACTATACAGTCAGCAACCTACCTGTATACTCATCTTTATCTGGGTATTTGGGGTAGGTGTTGAGTTTTTAGCATTTTTTTTTACCTTTAAAAGATTCAGACATAAGAATGAAAAAGAGTGATAATTGTGTACATATTTCTTTCCTCCAATTACTATCCATATACCTCTGAATGATAGGGGAACCTATAATAATCGTCCCTGGAACAACCTCATTGCCTATTTTTCAACCTATAGTCACCAGTACAACTACTGTGATCACAGCAAAGGAACCTACAACCACCACAGCAGACAACTCCACCACTTATGGCAACTGAACCTGTTGCCATAAAGCCCACTACCACCACGTCCCCTGAACCTGCAACCAGCACAGTTTCAGCTGAACCTACAGACACCAACTGCCACAACCTCCACTTCAGCTGAAGCTGCTACCATAATGGAAACAACCACCAGCATTTCAACTGAACCACCTACCATGAGGGACACTACCACCCCTCTGACTGAACCTACCACTTTGATTGAGCATAATACCACCACAACAGCTATGACCACGTCAACAGAAGTCATACCCAGCGTTACTCCCAGAGACCTTACAACCATAACCACTCCAACAGAACATATAATTCCTGTACCTGCGACCATCACAACCTCTTCTGAACGTGCCTCAGCAGCCATCCTGACTTATAGTAAATCTATAAGTATCACCTCCTCAATCGATCCCAAAACCCATTCGACTACAGGTACTTCAACTGAACTTATGACCACAACAGAAATGATCACTTCCACTGAATCTGAAAATACAACAATTGCTACTGAACCTACTACTTTTACAAAAATAACAACCTCTTCATTTGAAATTACAACAAATGCAGTCGATACCACCTCATTCATTGAACCTGAAAGCACTACAATTTCTACTGAACCTACTACACTTAGAGATATAATAACCACTTCAGCTGAAACTACCAATATAGTAACTCAAAATTCCACTTCTACTAAACCCTCTGCCACAGCACCAACTATCCTTGAAATAAACCTAAAGCTCCTACCAATTCCATTGAACCTCCAGCCAAAAAAGTCACTCCCATTTAAATTTAATTTCCAAATACCACTAAATGTACAAAATGTACAGGTACAAAAGCAAGAACCAAAACTTCATTCATAAACACTCATGATTTTTTTCAGAAGCTACTATTAAAATAACAAAACACTTCAACAGAATTTATAACACTTCAAATGAGTCTATAACCCCACAGCTTTAACCACTTCAACCACAATGGGAGCCAATACTTCAGCTGAATTTATAACCACCACTATCCTACTACTAGGACAGCCACCACCACTCCCACTTTATCTCAACTCTCTATAGCCTGTACTTGAAGTAAACCTATAATTTGTACAACTTTGAATTTGCAGCCATATCAACCATTGCTACTTATTCAATGAAACTCATCTCTCTCACAATACAGCCACCTCAATATTATGCATTCACTCTGCCCCACATTTACCACCAATGCTAGTTAATTGAGATGACAACAACTAACATCCAGGTAACAAAGGCCACAACTACCAAAGCTACCATTGCTTCTAATGAACCAACAAGCACAGTAGGCCATCTTCACTATTTCAGCGGAATCAAAAAGCACCATATGTTCTGTATAATTTTACTACCACAAAGACACTAATAATTTCAGTTGAAGCTATGACCACCATTACTTTCACTAAATTTATAACCATCAAGAAACCAATACAACAATGGAAGTAACAGCTACCACAAGAAATGATGCTGTAGATTTGTCTGAAATTGTGGGACTAGTTTTGGTTGTGGGATCAAATGATGTGATATTTTTCAGTTGAGGCTGAAACCACCACAACTACAACCACCATGTTAGGTTAATTGACTACCATAACTCTTCCCAGCACTACTTAAAAAATAAAACAAAACAGAAAAACATTGCAACAACACAATGATTTCCCCATAGCAAAAGAATTCTTAGTTATTATCTCTAATTATCCCATCATCTATTTCCCCCTACCATCTCTCATGTTAAATTTATATCTCTAACTATTGTAGGTGATTCTCTAGCCAACAGCAATACTTCATTGGAAGTTTATCACCCTCTCAAGGACAAAAGACAACCATGTAGCCCATCACTAATCCATCACTGTATTACATAAAACCCGCACTGTCTTCCACACTTATTAGATCACCATTTTACAAGAACTGAAATTTTAACTTAAAAAGTTTATCAGTTTTCCTAAAAGTTATAGATCATATAATTTGCATAAAAGTGAACCTAATTTGTTATTGAAAAAGCCTTATCTAAGAAGTGTATGATAAAATCTCATAGTAAAATTACTATTAATATCTTTTGTTAACTACCAATGTGTTTAAAGGATGAACATTAAATATAGAAGTACGTTAAATAAACTTACATAGAACAATTTTAATTATTATATTTTGTTTCCTATGTATGCCGTACAAAAATCTGGTTATTTTTCTCCTCGAATTGTTTTGTCTTTAGCATATTGGCTGCCGTTAACATTGCTATAAATTTGTTTTTGCTATTTCAAATGGAAGCACTAACTAAATACTGAAGAAGATTCCAAGGAAGAAAATAACTGTGCAAGATTATTAATAAATTTTTAATTTGGACTTTGTTTATAATTTCTGCTAATTGATGAAATTTAAATTGATGCTTACAATGACCAGGCTCCACTGGAAATTACTGAAGCAGAATCAGTGAGGGAGCCAAGAATATATATTTCACAAATCAGTAGACATTGAAAAATTATTTTAAAAAGTTAGTTCTTGAGACTGTCTTAGTCCAGTCAGGCTGCAATAACATAATACCACAGACTGAGTGGCTTATAAACAGTAGAAATTTATTTCTCGTAGTGGGAAGGCTGGGAAGTTCAAGAATAAGATGCTAGCAGATTTAGTACCTAGTGAGAGTTTCCTGGTTCATCCACAGCTGCCTTTCCTCTGTGGCTTCACATGCTGAAAGGGGAAAGCAGCTCTCTGGGGTCTTTTTATAAGGGCACTAACCCTGTGCATGAGAGCTTCACCTTTATAACCTAATTACCTTCCAAAGGCCCTGCCTCCAAATTCCATCACATTGGGGGTAGGATTTAACATATAAATTTGGGGGACACAAATATTCAGTCTATTTCACACACTATAAAAAATGTTAGCTTCATTCAAACCTATAAAGAATGGACTGCTATTTATTATATGATTACATTCTGGCAAGGGTGAGGAGGGAATATTTTGCTTACCAAATGGGAAAAAAAGGATGTATGTTTAAGCAAAAAATTTTAAATAAACATTTCAATATGGACCATGCTAATTAGAAATAATTTTTAAATTACTGCAATAGTAATATGATTTTTAGTATGTTAACCTATTTATCATAAATTCTACATACTTAAAAATGAAATAATTGTATTTGAATACTTTAATTTGGATTATACTTATACAAGTTGAAATTCCTTTCTCTTCAAGTCATTTGAAGTTAAACACACACACGCGCTTACTTTTTAAAATGATAGTTAAACACACACATTCAGTTAAACACACACACACACAACACACACACACACATGCTTACTTTTTAAAATGATAGTAAGATTTTTTTTTCCAGCTCAAGGTATAAGTAGGTGCTCAATAAATATCTGTTGCATAAATAGATAAATAGATAAATGTTAATTGACTTGCATGTTAGTTTCCTATTGCTGCCAAATTACCAAAAATTTATGGACTTAAAAATGCAATTTTACTATTTTTAAAATAAAATAGAGATAATAACAATTATTATCTCTTGGGGAGAGTCGGTTTTTTTGTCTTTCCTAGCTTCTAGAGGATGCCTGCATTCCTTGGCCCATGGCCCCTTCTTTACATCACTTCAACCTCTGCTTTTGTCATCACTCCTCTCGCTCTCTTTTACTGATCCTCTTGCTTTTCTTGTATAACTAACCTTGTGGTTACATTTGGTTCATTTTGATAATTCAAGATGATTTCCCATCTTAAGGTTTTTAATTTAATGACATCTGCAAAGTCTCTTTTGCCATGTAAGATAAGATGGGGATTAAGATGTGTACATTTTGGGGGGCATTATTCAGGCTAACATTGTTCATTTGCTGGCCCCCCAAAGATTCTTATCCATCCAAATATAAAATACATTCACTCTATCTCAAACTCCCAGTCTCAGCCCATTACAGCATCAACTCAAGTCCAAAATATCTAAGCTCCATGAACCTAAAAGTCCCCAATTTCATCATCTAAATCATCTTAAAATTAGGCATGAATGGAGTTCTGGATATAATCCATTCTGGGACAAAATAGCTTTTCATCTGTGGACCTGCGGAACTAGAAAACAAGTTATCTGCTTCCGAAGTATAATGGTGAGACAGGCGTAACATAACATTTATAGATAGTCTCATTCCAAAAAGGAGAAAGTGAAAGAAAGAATTAGCCACTGGTCCCAAGCAATTTAGAGATCCAGACAGAAAAACAACATTAGGTTTCAAGGCCTGGAAATAGCCCTCTAGCTTGAGGCTCCACCTTTTTGGGTCTTCTGTTTCATGCTTTTACTTGAAAAGCAGTCATTCTTCCTTTTCTTGAAAAGTAGCGTATGTTGCAGCTGAGTAGTGTTGTCAGCCTGTTTCCTGCCTGAAGAATTTTGAGAGCCCAAGTAACTTCTTTTATTTCATCCTGTCTCTCTCCCTTGCATTCCAAGCTGGCAGTGTTTCTGCTGGTATAAAATTCTCAAGGACCTTGTGGTCCCCTGTGTATGTCACTTCATTAAACAAGATATTCCTCCACAGATCTTTCCTGGAAAAATTCCATCTCTATTCCTGGCTTCTGCTGAGATGACTGAGGGAATCCATGAATCACAAGCTCTTCAAAGAGCTGTCTCTATTATTGAATACTCTGACTTTTTATCCTTCCAAGGCACTAGTAAAAGGTTGTCCAACCACACTCCTGGCTCTCTCCCTAGCATGCTTTCCTAACAGTGAATTTCCTATTTTTAGCATCTCCTGCAATCTGGATAAGCTGAGAATTTCCCAAATCATCAAGTCCTCATTTTTTTATGCTTAACAGTTCTTCCCTAAATTTATCTGTTTCCTCTTGCATTTTACTATAAATAACAAGAACAAACCAGTTCATACCTTCAACACTTTGCTTGGAAATCTCTTCAGCTAAATGTCCAAGTTCATTACTTACAAGTCCACTTTCCACATAACTAAATCATGAAGGACACCATTCAGCTAAGTTTATGCCTTTATATAACAAGGATCCAATTTCCACTACTTTCCAATAACATGTTTCTCATTTTCACCCGAGCCCTCACCAGCAGCACCTTTAACATCCATTTTTCTACCAACAGTCTGTTTATGATGATTTAGTTATTCTCTAAGACAATATAGGCCTCCTCTACCATGCTTCTCACTTTCTTCTGAAACTGCAATAGCAGAGTTATTAACATCCATATAGATGGATATTAACCATATATTATCTGAGATCTGTTGAAGGCAATCTTGGTTTTTTGTATCACGCACCTCAGAAATTTTCCAACCTCTTTTCATTGCCCAGTTCCAAAGCCACTTCCACTTATTTAGATATTGGTTATCACAGAACCTTCCAGGACCCAATATCTGTATTAGTTTCCTATTGCTGCACCACAAACTTTGTGGCTTAAAGCAACACAAATTTATTGAATTACAGCTTTAGAGGTTAGAATTCCTGAGTGGGTGAATCAATTTATAGTTTTCTCACTCTACAATAAGTGAATACGTATTTTTCTCAAGCTCACACAGAACATATGCAAAAATTGACCATATATATAAAATAATTCTCAATAAATTTCAGAATTGGTATTATTCCAATCGTTTTCTCTTATCATAAACAATTGAAATTAGAAGCAAAATTTAAAAGATAACTAGAAGAGCCCTAACACTGGAGAATATTTTAGAAACTTAAAAATAAATTATGAGTCAAAAAATGGAAATTAGAAAATTCTAAGAACTTTATAATGAAAATATTATATTCTTTTCAGATGAATTTGGAAGAAAATTTATATTTTTGCTAAGTTTATATTGGAAAATGTAATTCTAAAAGTCAATGAGTTAAGCATTATCTTAAAATTATAAAGAAAAACAGAATAAAGTCCAAGTGTATTTTTTTATTTTTATGTTTCTCTCCTTTTTATTAATTTTTCAATAAATTTTTATACATATATGTATATATCTAGATTAAGATATAAAACATGTCCATCACCCTAGAAATTCCTTATTCCTAATACCAGTGCCCCATTTCCCCAGAGGTAACCATCATTCTGAATTCTGTCACCATAGATTAATTTTGACTGTCCTTTATTCACATAAATGTAATTGCATAGTATATATGCTTTTGAACATGGCTTCTTTCAATCAACAAAATGTCTATGTCATGTATTGGGGGGTAAGCATATGTTTAGCTTTAGTTATCCAAATATAATTTTCACATTATTTTCCTGTTTAAAATGTTGCTGTTTGGCTTGCCATTTCTACATAAAATATCAAAAGTCTCATATAGTCATTTAATTCTATTTTCCTGTAATTATTTGATATCATTTCTCTCTGCTGTTCACTCAGACCTCTCTCTATCAATCTCTGTCCTTCCCTTTGATGCCTTCCCTTTCTACTTTCCTACAAAGCCCTCCTTTTTCTCCTCTACTAGCCTCACTTATCATGATCTTTAAGAGCTGGACCAGAACTTGACTCCTACATGCAATGGCCAGATTCAAACTATTCCTTCGCTTTCTTTATATTTTTAATGACATCAGTTCAATCCCACTTACTGTCAGCCCCATCTCACTATCCCTGACTGAGCCAACCTCAGGTCTTCCCCACTCAATCCCATAAACCTCCCCCAACACAACGTGTAGCCTTAGTTCCTGCCTCAGTTCCAGACCTAACTACAATTGAGAAAGGAGTTATATTTATCATTCCACAGTGAAAAATCTGAAAATATATCGCCAGAGTCTTGTTTATATTCATTATTGTTGTTTGGCCTTTACAATAGATTTAATCTATTAAATGTCTTTCTCCCCATTCCCACCATAACTTTCCGTCTTAGCACTTAGTGATGTCTAGTTAATGGAGGTGGCATTCTAAATATACCTTGGAATGCAAAAAGTATTTCTTGAAACATTGATATCTCATAAGTAGAAGCAATAATACTTCATGCATGGAGGATTGTAATTAGAATAAGATTATGATCACATGGTATACTCATTGATAAAGGCATACACACCTTTCCATACTAAATGTCACTAATATTAATGGCAAACTGCATCTGAGTCAAGCACTTAACCAGGGGTACTGTCCATTAAGTGTGATTCAGTGACATTTGATAATAAAGAGAGTGATTCTTTTCTCCACCATTTACATATTTTAAAAGAAGTTTGCATATCAGACTTAAGTAAAAGTCAAATGACCAATTATAGCCTTTAAGAAATAGTATTTTTATAGTGAAACTATAATATTTGTCCTTAAATGCTTAAAAGCTGTTATTTAGAGGAAAAGTTATTTTATTTCTAGAAAAAAGAAATAGGGAATATAAGTTAAAGTTACAAAGAAGAATATTTCAACATAGCATGAGAACATTTTTCTGACAATAAGTATCATTAGAAAATAAAATGCCAAAATTCTAGAAAATTCATGAACTCTAGTCACTGGCACTCATCGCAGGAGGTTGAATGACGCAGTTGGCCTTCAATGGAGGACTGAATTAGAAATCGAGGGTCTTAACAAATTTACACATATAAATAAAAATTTACAGTAAACAAAACAATGCTATCCTTGATATATCAAAATACTACAATTTAAAAAATCTTTGAAAGTTATAATCTAAATTCCAATATGTCATTTATTAATGAGATGAGCATACAGTCTCAGATGACATTGATTGTGCCAGAATAATACTAATAGTTCTTTCACTCTCAAAAGTGTCTTGGGTAAGATGGTAAAATATATGGTCACGCAATTTATAAACAAAGACTAGATTGTAAACTCTGTGATAGCAGGGATCTTATCTATGTTACTCACTGTGCCCAGAAGAGTGACTGGCACAAGTTAGCTGCTCAATAAACCTTTGTTGAGTAAAATGAGTGTCTGTTGTGTAAATGGAAAGACACTATTCCCTCAATAAAAAACATCTATACACGTTTTAAGCCAACATGGATTAGGGCTCTTGAATAATTTGGAATTAGAAAAATCACTGAATTGCAACTGAACTAATATTAAAAAGTTGATTAAGCTTCTATTTTGATTTAGTGCCACTAATTATAGTACCACAGTGTTCCTTAAATAATTTTTAGCTGCTTTTACTTCAGTGAAAGAACACTCTCCTCCAGATACTAGGACCAGAACTAGGAAAAATAAAATTAAAAAAAAAATTTTAAGATAATCATATATATTAACAGAGTTATATGATTTAAAAGAAATATATTTTATGGAATGAAATAAATGCACTAATAATAATTCTAATATTGTTCATAAAAGTTTCTTTTGTATCTTCTGTGAGTTTTTCACAATAATATTCTTATGCATTAGAATTATTCAGACGATTTAGGAACTTCAAATAGCAATCGTAGTAAACTTTGAAATCTGATATCTGGCTGGTTAATTACTATATCAACTACATAAGAAAACACGATGAATATAATAATCTCTTTGCTTAACTGATTGCCAATGATCAGAGAGCTTGAGCTGTCTACTGGTTCTCAGCCGTCGGCAATAGAGAAAAGGAAGAATGCACAGATATTTTAATTATCAACATGATGCTAATGGTCAGATTTCATCCACAAAAGTATATGATATGGATAAAATTTTTAAAAAGTCAGTGTTGACCTAGAATTTAAGATAATAGTGGTGTTCACTTCCTGTTAATAGATGACATCATAATAGCCCACTGCTGACAAACTTGGCTAATAAAAACTCAAATATCAATGCTCTCAGTTACTCTGTTACACAAGAAAGTATTCAACTAATATTTTTGGCTAAATGGTCTGCTTAAGTTAAAGAGCTTTCATGGGAGAGTACGATAAATAATGAGATATATCCATATACTTTTTATACATCTTCTCATTCAATTAGTTTGATCTATGGAATAAGAAATGCACAAGATACGTGGGTTTAAAAAACCCCAAATATCTGCACATCACAATACATGGTTTTACATGATTTTTTAAAATGTTTAGTTTCATATTTTCTTTGGAACTTAGTAATTGGGTCATGTAGGATTTGAGGGTGGGAATTAAAAGTTTCTGCAGAAGCGATAGAATGATATAACACTTTCCAGGCTACTGGATGACACAGAGGTACAATCAAATGCTTATGGAATCTCATTTGCTCTATGGTTATGGTACCCTGGTGCCAAATTAAGATGTGTATCTCAGTATCATAGTCAGGCAGTATTTTAGGCTGCTCTTGAGTTTTGCTATATGGAGTTGGTCCAGGGTCTTCGCACCTTGTCTCCTGTTGCTCCACCATCCTTAGTGTGTTGTCCTTAAACACGGGATCTGAAATGATATATCTGCACGTCCACATTCCAGCTGTCCAGAAGTGAAAAAAAGAAAGGGGGCATGTATGCCCCTCCCTTTTAAATGATTAACTTTGTTGCTGCTGACTTAACTTAGCTGATATCTCATTATACAGAACTTAGTCATATGGATGCACCTAGCATCAAAGGGGACCGGCAAAGGCAGGCTTTATTCTGGGTGTCCAATGCGCCAACTCAAAATATGGAGGTTCTCTTACAATAAAAATGAAGGCAAGAATGATTATTTAGAATAATTTGTACTTCTGAGATGTGTACCCATATTTTAAAGACAATCCAGTTTAAGTTCTATTCTACTTAAAGTCCATAAACTTGGTTTGCTAATGATAACCTACTGATTTTCAGTTGAATTAAATTCAATGTTCATGTTTATTATTATGGAAACTTTCACATCACTTGGGCCCCTTATAATTCCCTTGCCCAGAGGCCACACAGTGGCATCATGGGTTAGTTTTACTGCTGAGCAGACATCATGTTTTCATTGCTCTGTGGAACAAATCCTTTCCTTACCTTCTCCTTCTTTCCATGGATTTTTCATGCTCATTATGTTCTAGAGTAGTTTCTCAGCCTTGGCACTATTAATACTTTGGGTACAGCAATTCTTTGTTATCAGGGGATGTTTAGCAGCATTCCTGGCCTCTACCCAGTAGATGCCAGTAGCAACACCTCCTTATAGTTGTAACAATTAAAAGTGTCTCTCAACATTGCCAAATGACCCCTGGGGAACCCTCTTTTTGAGAAGAATTCACTCTTTTAGAGGTTTTAAGCTATGTTATTTTGCTTCCATTTGTTACAGTAGAATGAATATACTTGATAAGGGAAAGGCAATTTATTAAATTTTCAACAATTACCTGTAAATCAGAAATCTGATTTTTTTTGTGTTATCTGTAAGTATAGTTAAAATTTTTATTCTATGTATTATTAATCTAAAATATTAGTATTTTCCTAGGAATATATAACTATAATCATAATATTATAATATGCAGTTATAATCATGCATACAGTAAATATGGGGGCAGGAGAGAGGTCCAAAAGGGAGGGGATATATGTATACATGTAGCTGATTCACTTCATTGTACAGCAGAAATTAACACAACATTGTAAAGCAATTATACTCCAATAAAAAAATTAAAAACAAAACAAAAACCTATTGATTGTAGTTCATATGACTGTGAAAAAAGGTCTCCAGATGTATCTGAATCCTCTGAACTGGATCTTCATTATGTTAAAACAAAAAGTAGTTACATTTACTAAGGCATTAGTTAATCAAGGTGATGGTTTTTCTAGAAAATAACAAAATTAGAAATGTTTCAAATCCTATAAAAAACAAGGTGTAAGATATATATATATGACTGGAAATTTGCTTTCATGTGGATATTCTGTCATAGTAATAGGGAAACCTTTTCCATGTAAGGACAATTTATTTTATTTTTTTATTTTTTGTAAGGACAATTTAGAACAATGGATAAAATGTTACTTGAAGGTTATACATTTTTTTTCTCTTGGCAAAATATTACATCTTAAATTATAATACCATACATTTTCAATAAATGTGCCAAATACATTTCAGTTGCAATGACTAGCATTGTTGAGAAATTCTGATTAGCTGATTAAAATTATCCTCAGCTCTCCATCTATTCGAAATTGAAAATTGAGAGTCAATGTAGAGCCAGAGCAAAACAACAATGAAAATTACGATTTGAATTGCAGTGTTGGTGACAAAATCCAAAATTCGCCTCTAGTGCAGTCTGACTCCAGGATTACTGGTTTCTCATCACTGATAAAGACATCACCTGCCATCTTCCTTCCTAGAAAGAGCTGGGTGTCTAACAGGAGAAGGAGTTTCAGGAAGCTGACCTGATGACTCAGTTTTGATTCGGTTTGATTCGGTTTTGATTTGGTTTGATTGCGTTAATTGTTCAGGTTTATCAGCCTCAGGCTAATTGAACAATGACTGAAGACTAAATGATGGTATCAGCACATTTGAAAAAAGCACAGCTGTTTATAGAAGTGAACGGAGATTTCCTCAGTGCTTCTCAGTTATTAGCAGAATTTTGCTGAAAGTTTACATATTCTATTGCAATTGTTATCTTTGAAAGTGCACTTGCAATATTTTACCTAAGAAGTATACTTGTCTATATTTAATTACAATAATATCTTTATTTTTAGTGATGGTGTCACAATGGACCAGTCTCCTACCCACAAAAACAATTTAGCTATTTAACATTGTTGATCAGCAAATTTAATAACCATGTAGGAATTTCAAGATCTAGAGAGAGAGCATATAAATAGCACATTTACTATCCCCTTATGAGGAAAGTCCTAGATTATTCTACTGTGTTTCTAGACGTAACAAGATGTCCCCCAGATTCTGATATAAATGATTCTACTCCTCTTTAAAACAATATATTGAATTTGTCTCTTCTTCTAAGCCTATTTCAAAAAAATCACTTTTTTCTAAAGAACTTTCTATTTTTTTCTTTACAAATTAAGTATAAAATGTTTCAGATATTTAAAAAGCTATAAAGAGGAATATAACATCCTGCATCCACCACTCAGCTTAAGAAAAAAAAAAATTACAGAACTCTTAAAGTTGATGACGATTGGGGTGTGCTTGATAGGTGTCTTGAACCAGATTTCTTAGGAACGAATTTCAAAGGAGAGGCCTTCGGCACCTGAGGTACCAAAGAGTTTGCCAAGATCTAGCAAGATCAGCCTTCCACTGGGAAGAGACATGGGGGCAGCAGTGTGTGGGGCCTGATTCTGCCCGTCTCTGACGCTCCCCTGATGGGTGCACCCTCCATCAGGACCTGCACCCCCGGCCCCCAACACCCCAGTGCCATAAAGGGCACCTGGAGAGCTCCACCTGCATCCTTTTTGCCTTCCTGAGAATCCCTATACTCCACCCACCTGCACCAGGCCCCTGACCAGGCTCCGAACCAGACCCACTGGCTTCCCCCATGATGTTCAAAGAGAATATTTCCTGTTGGAGGGTTTTGGTGAAGGGGCCAGAAAAAAAAAATAGAATTAAAAAACAGGTGAAGAGACTTCCCTGGTGGTGCAGTGGTTAAGAATCCGCCTGCCAATGCAGGGGACACGGGTTCAATCCCTGGTCCTGGAAGATGCCACATGCCACAGAGCAACTAAATCTGTGCGCCACCACTACTGAGCCTGCGCTCTAGAGCCCATGAGCCACAACTACTGAAGCCCGTGCGCCCTAGAGCCTGCGCACTGCAACTACTGAGCCCACGTGCTGCAACTACTGAGCCCGCGTGCTTCTACTACCAAAGCCCGCATGCCTAGAACCTGTGCTCCACAACAAGAGAAGCTACTGCAATGAGAAGCCCGTGCACCGAGCGAAGCGTAGCCCCCATTCGCTGCAACTAGTGAAAGCCTGCACGCAGCAACAAAGACCCGACGCAGCCAAAAACAAAAAAAACCCAAAAAACAGGTGGGGACAATGACCTGACAGACTCTGATGATGGGTGGCACTTCACATGATGAGTTGGAAGATTTTTTGACTTGGGTCTATAGTAGTTTTGCATGGCATGTAAACTGTTTTGCTGAGGCTCAGATAGTAGGTCTCCCCTAATCAATCATATATTGTACAGTATAGTTCTCTCAATTGCAATTGCTGTTATCAATCTGGTTGACACCAAACCTTTTCTAGTCCTTAATTCCTCCTTCCCACTAAATATCTTGGTAATACTGCATATATATACATTATATATATTGCATATATATACATCTGCACATATATAATATTTCTGCATATATATAATACTTCTGTCTATATTTTATTAATTTGAAATGAAAAAATCATTGACTTTTTATTTTTACAAAATCGCTGTCCTCCCCTCCTGCCTCTGAGACTGACTGAGGCCCTTCTTTTAAGCCCTCTTGTCTGAATTCCCCTTACCCCCTGGTTTTTCCTCTTTACCTAGTGACTTGATTCAGATCTGTGTTCCTGATGGCATATTCACCTCACCTTGCGGCCTTATCTCTGAGTCCTCACCTCCAGGGAGAACTCTGATTTTGACTGATTATTGATTATTTGGCTGTTTAGTTGGGTGTTCTGGGTTCCAGCATTCACCCCACACTGTACCCCACCCCTGCTTAGAGGCTCATTAAGGAGTGTCTGAACTTAACTCGATGCAAAAAAAGAGAGTCTTACTTTTAGGTCTGAGAGCAAAGACCTGGATCTGGTGGAGTTACTTAAAGTAACTTTACTTGCTTGCAAACTTATCTACCATTGAACAGAAGGAGATTGTAGGTACCATCTGGTCTTAGCACATTATTTAACAGATGGGGAAAATATTGTTCTGGGAGGGCCACATTTTTGCACGAATTCACATGGCTAAGTTAGTGGTAGACTCAGCCTGTGTGCTCAGTTCTGTTGCAACATTCCAATCTGCCTGCACTTCATCCTTCTGCTTTTGATTCAAACCCAAGTGAAAATATGTCTATTCTGAATTGTGAGGGCAGCCATTTATTTTGCTCCTTCTTCAAGCTTCCTTTAGCCAAAGCCTAGACTACACTGTGGTACAAGGTGACATTGGGTGACCATTGGTGCCCCTTGTTTCCCTGGTTTTGTTGCTCAACGTCTTGTTCTTCTTGGTTTTCTGGGAGCTGCCATCTGAGACTCACAAACTGGGGTGTCCCTCCCAAGACTGGGGATCATATTTTCTACAGTGAGACGTACTCCATTCCTTTCAAAGATATAAGATGTGTGCTCACCCCTACTTTTCCCCTGACCTCAGCCATGAAAGCCTGAGTGACAATGAGCTTATCAGTAATCACAGATTTTAAAACTGAGCAAGTGTCAGGAATTGCACCAAGTACCTTAAATACATTATTATTTTATTTAATCCTTACAATTATCCTTTGATATAGGTATACTCTTATGAAGAAATAGAGGCTAGGACAAAAATTGCCAGATATTAGCCTGTTTATAAGAGTCAGAGATCAAATTCAACCCTGAATCTTTAGACTCCAAAGCTCTTAATCACTATGCTACACTGCTTCTGATAAAGACTAATGTGAAAAATAAAATTGCATCCTCTTTTTAATTCTTTCCCTAAAGACTACTTTATTATTACTATATTATTCACCACTTTAGGGATTAAAAAAAACCTAAAGACTGAGAGGAGTTAAGAAACTTGCTTTAGATCTCAGACGTTTTGGATTTAAACTCAAATTTGACTCCAGGGATTGCATTCTTTATCTGTCCTGTTGCCTATTCAATAATACCAATCTACAATATTTGCTGCGTCAACACCATCATCATCATTATTATCATCATCTTTATTGATTATCTCCCGGACTCTTACATAACATTTACTATATGACAAGCTGTGCTCTAACTACTTTGTACATATTATGTTTGCTTCATAAAAATCCTGTTCTCCCATCATCCTGATTATACAGCTGGGGACTCACAGGGTCAGGGACTTTAATTACGTTGCCCAAGCTCACACAGCAGTGTAGCTCCGGCATCTGGCATCTCACTTCAGTCCTGCATTTGCACAGTGCTTCATAAATTGCAAAGCTATTTTTTTGCACTAATCCTTATATTAGTCCTATACGTCAAGTGTCTTTATCTCCAGCATCTTACAGATAAGAAAATAGATACTCAGAAAGGATAAGCAATTCTCCAAGTGAAAATAGCCAACAGGAACAGAACTCCAACAAGGGCAGTCTCAGCCAGAATTTCATGCTGACAAATAGTAATCTAAATTGAATCATTAGCCAGAGAACGTGTGAGGATCAATACTTAGCCCCATTACAACACACACTGCTGGAAGGCTCTGAAGGAACATATTAATGGGACTTTCAGGTATAGTCAGAATCCAGATTTAAATCAGTCTTTCAGTGTTTATCAGATATAAACAGCCCCCTGCATGTGTCTTGATTTCACTTGGGTAGAAGTAAGTGTTTAACAAATTTCCATTAACTCCCTAAAAAAAAAAATTTTTTTTTTTTAACTTGAGAGGTCCAGATGTAAGAGTATCTGAGAAGCTGGTGGACATTTTTTCTTCTACTGTTAGGTGAAGTTTAAGAGCAATCCTTTCCTGGAATGGAGACCTAGAAAATAAACCCAAATTTATTATTAAAAGACTCTCTTCTAGGGCTTTCCTGGTGGCACAGGGGTTAAGAATCCTCCTGTAAATGCAGGGGACACAGGTTCGATCCCTGGTCCGGGAAGATCCCACATGCCACGGAGCAACAAAGCCCGTGCACTACAACTACTGAGGCTGCACTCTAGAGCCCGCGAGCCACAACTAATGAGCCTGCATGCCACAACTACTGAAGCCTGCATGCCACAACTACTGAAGTCCGTGCACCTAGAACCCGTGCTCTGCAACAAGAGAAGCCACCGCAATGAGAAGCACGTGCACTACAATGAAGCGTAGCCCCTGCTCACCTCAACTAGAGAAAAGCCCACATGTAGCAATGAAGACCCAAAGCAGCCAAAAGAATAAATAAATAAATAAATAAAATTTATTAAAAAAGACTCTCTTCTAATATTGATATGATATTGATGATTATATATTTCTCTGATAAATTATACTTCCAATAAAATAAAACAAAGGATTAATGATCTTTGTTTTCTTTGAAATGTTTGGTTTCATCTTGGTATTTTCATTTATATTCCTGACAGATGAAACACAGTTTGTTTGTTTTTTTTAATTGAAACATAGTTGATTTACAATGTTGTGTTAGTTTCAGGTATACAGAAAAGTGATTCCATTATAGATACATATATATGTATATATGTATATATAAATATATATATATATATATATTCAGATTCTTTTCCATTATAAATTATTGCAAGATATTGAATATAGTTCCCTGTGGGATACAATAGGTCTTTATTGTTATATATGGTAGTGTGTATATGTTAATCCCAAACTCCTAATTTATCCCTTACCTCCCCCTTTTCCTTTTGGTAACCATAAATTTATTTTCCATGTCTGTGAGTCTATTTCTGTTTTGTAAGATTCCACATATAAGTGATATCCTATGATATTTGTCTTTGTCTGACTTGTTTCACTTAGTATAATAATCTCTAGGTCCATCCATGTTGCTGCAAATGGCATTATTTCATTCTTTTTTATGGCTGAGTAGTATTCCATTGTGTGTGTGTATGTGTGTGTGTGTGTGTATGCCACATCTTCTTTATCCATTCATCTATTGATAGATATTAAGGTTGCTTCCATGTTTTGGCTATTGTGAACAGTGCTGCTATGAACATTGGTGTGCATGTCTCTTTTCGAATTACAGTTTTCGTCTTTTCCAGATATAAGCCCAGGAGTGGGATTGCTGGATCATATGGTAACTCTATTTTTGTTTTTTTAAGGAATCTCCGTACAGTTTTCCATAGTGGCTGTACCAATTTACATTCCCACCAACATTGTAGGAGGGTTCCCTTGTCTCTACACCATTCCCAGCATTTATTATTTGTAGACTTTTTGATGATGGCCATTCTGACTGGTGTGAGGTGATACCTCATGGTAGTTTTGATATGCATTTCTCTAATAATTAGTGATGTGAAGCATATTTTCATGTGCCTATTTGCCATTTCTATGTCTTCTTTGGAGAAATGTCTATTTAGGTCTTGTGACCATTTTTGATTGGTTCATTTGTTTGTTTGTTTTTGATATTGAGCTGTACGAGCTATTTGTATATTTTGGAAATTAGGCTCTTGTCAGCCACATCGTTATGTAAAAACATGTAAAAATAGTACGTTGCCACCAAAATTCAGAAAAGTTCAATCAAGCAATATGCTACTGATTTGTTGAGCGTGGGGGTGAGGGGTAAACGATAAAGCAACTCGCTTTTCACTTTAAAGTGTTATCCTATGTTCATTTCCCCAACATCCAGAGGACAGTGTCCAAAGAGCTTTCCAGGGATGGTGCTCTTTCCCTCATACACTGTGTGATGTAGGGCTTTTCCTCTGGGTCCTCCCAAGGGAAGCAGTCATGGGATGCGTGAGAAATTCACATATGACAAATCCAATGCAACATATTTTTTTTACTATATAGATTTATTTATTTATTTATGGCTGCGTTGGACCTTCGTTACTGTGTGCGGGCTTTCTCTAGTTGCAGCGAGCGGGGGCTGCTCTTCATTGCGGTGTGCGGGCTTTTCACTGCAGTGGCTTCTCTTGTTTCAGGGCACTGGCTCTAGGCACGTGGGCTTCAGTAGTTGTGGCTCGTGGGCTCTAGAGCGCAGGCCCAATAGTTGTGCCTCACAGGCTTAGTTGCTCTGCGACATGTGGGATCTTCCCGGACCAGGGCTCGAACCTGCCTCCCCTTCATTGGCAGGCGGATTCTTAATCACTGCACTACCAGGGATGCCCCAGTGCAACATATTTATTCCTAACCTTGGAATTTTATTTTTTTAAATATTATATCAAAGAAGTTGTGTCATTATAGCTCCACTAAACATAATCCACCACCTTCCAGGTTTTATGCAATCAAAAGAGTAAATTTTGAGAGCTACTCCAAGCCCCTCTAGCTAGCATGTTGAATCCAGAATTTTGAGCAGGTGTCCCCGTACCATTAAATTTGGTCCAATCCAATGTTAAAATCCTTTCTCTCTAGACCAGCACCCTCAGATTATATTCTCACATGTATTTCTTATCCTTCTTTCAATATTATCTGGCTGTTTATCTGGCCCTTTTTGAGAATCAGTCATTGGAAAATAGCTTGAAATATCGATAATAACACCTTCTGGTATTACTCATAATTGAAGACACACAAAAACTTAACAGGTCAGCTCAACTAATTCACACCTGACATAATGTCACACCTGACCCTGACACTAAATGTGTTGCTGTTTTTGAAAAGATTTTAAATTATTGGGACAAATCCATATGCTAAAATGATCAATGAAAAAGAAGATACTATATGTGTATATGTGTATAACGTGGTTGTAATTCAACAAATGTATGACAAAAAGACAGAAGCTTTCTAATTCCTGTAGCATGAAAACAGACTTCGTTCTGAACTTTTACACATTTATTTCTTAAAGTTCATACAGAACAAAACAAAGAGTAAACTAAACAAAAATTCCCACAGCAAACATCTGTTGTGTAATGCAGAAATGAAGATGCCTATAAACTCCAACTTACATGTAAGCAAGGATGAAGAGAAAAGGTGAAATCAGTAGAGTATTTTTAATACCATATATGCTAGAAAAATTTTAAATTTGACCACACTAACTGTTAGTACTTATGAAAAAGTGGGAATACTACTATGGGAGTGAATATTCATATGACCTTGGATACAATTTTGGGAATATATGGTATAATGAAAAAAACATACACTTGATGATCCAGGAATTTCACTCTTAATTTTACATCTAGAGACATTTTAATGAATGTTCCCAAAAAGGCATATACTAGAATATTCATAGCATCATTGTTTATGATAGTAAAAAAATGGAACCAAACTCAATTTCTATAAATTATTACTAGAATAAAAATTGTGATGTATTCAATCAATGAAATGCTATAATATATTAAAAACAAATAAAATGGAGTTACAGTGTAGATGAAGCTTACAAATCTAATCTGGCCAAAAAAAGTACCCCATATTGTGAAAACATAAAGTATAATAGGTTTCATATAAAATTTAAAGCAAGCAGGGCTTCCCTGTTGGTGCAGTGGTTGAGAGTCTGCCTGCCGATGCAGGGGACACGGGTTCGTGCCCCGGTCTGGGAAGATCCCACATGCTGCGGAGCGGCTAGGCCCGTGAGCCATGGCCGCTGGGCCTGCGCATCCGGAGCCTGTGCTCCGCAACGGGAGAGGCCACAACAGTGAGAGGCCTGCGTACCGAAAAAAAAAAAAAAAAAGCCAGTTATATATACATTGCTATATTTAAAATAGATAACCAATAAGGACCTACTGTATAGCACAAAGAACTCCGCTCAATATTCTATAATAACCTAAATGGGAAAAGAATTTGAAAAAGATTAGATACCTGTATATGTATAACTGAATCACTTTGCTGTACACCTGAAACTAACACAACGTTGTTAATCAACTATACTTCAGTATAAAATAAAAAATTTTTTAAATAAAATTAAAATGCCAGTTATGAGTCAGCCTACTAACTGAAGTCTTTATGAAGTAGTTTCTCAGATCAGTAAGAATAAGGAAATACACATTAGTTGTCTTTAAAAAATTGAAAATTTCTACAGGCCTGTAGTCCCTCATATGAAGTGCTTGGGTGAGGTGTGCTTTATAAATGAGATTTTCTTTTAATTCTATAAAAGTAATATGATACATATGCTGTGTATTACACAAGACATGCAGCAGGATTGTGGTGGTAATCTGCAATAGACTTTCATATTTTTATAATTAAACATATAAATAATCATGTTAAATTTATTAAAGGCTAAAAGTAGCTTTATTAGTTTGAATTAATTTTTGCCGCCAAGTAAATTTGTGCTAAAAGTACAAATAATTTTTGGTCTTCGAAGCCTTTTGGATTTTGGAATTATACATCAGGGATCACAGACCCATATTCTGAAGAAAAACATGGTTTCATTTTGGGTGTCTCCAGATACAGCAGGACCAGGATGTAAATCAGCTGAAGGAACGAGAAAATTTTGGGGTTAATAGAAAAAAGAATTTTCAAACAGTTAAGGTCCCCCTAAAATGAACTACTAGTCCCTAGAAAAGTCATGAATTCCCACTCACTGTGATCAAACAGAGATGAATTATGTAATTGCCCTTTATTCTGTAGAACCTGATAGACTTACCATTATGGAACCAATTTCCTGACATACAAAAAACAGATATCTTTAAATAAATAAAAAAGGAACCTTCTCTTTGCTTAAACAAAATATTACATTTTAAACGCATTTGAAAGTTAAAATCAAAGCCAAACGTTCAATAAACAAAGAATAGAGTGTAAGCAGGGGTCTTGTCTGACTCAGCCAATGCTGTGTGGCTATCATGGTTTGATACATGCCAGGGGAATTTAGGTGCTCAATAAACAGTGGGGAATAAATTAATGAAAGATCATGTTCTGTCAGTATAAACATATTTAAAATTTGTAACTACACTTTAAATTTGTAATTAGGAAATTCAATAATATGCATCAAAACATGTTTTTCCTCCTGAAGTTTCTATTTTAAGTATGGCTATTTATTGTAATCCCATTGTGTTACTGAAATACTTTTTAATTACTTTTTATTTAGTGAAGGAACATCTGCTGTTGAAATTGGTTCAGCTTTGTAAAAAATATAATAAAGAACACTCTGATAGTGTTATGATAACCATATATAACATACATTTACAGAACGCTGCAGTATTTATTTTTTATTTTTATTTTTTAAAATTTTACTTTTAATAATTACTTTTAATAATTCATTGAATCTCTTTATTGGATGAATGAAAAAATTTTTCCCCCAAGACTGGCCAGCTACCAAAGAATTCTCTCAACTACCTGTTAGCCAACAAAATCTTCAGATTTCTTTTTGACTATAAATCCTGCTCAAGACAAAGATCTTATTTATTTATTTATAATTATTTTTAACATCTTTATTGGAGTATAATTGCTTTACAATGTTGTGTTAGTTTCTGCTGTACAGCAAAGTGAATTGGCTGTACATATACATGTATCCCCATATCTCTTCCCTCTTGTGTCTCCCTCCACCCTCCCATCCCACCCCTCTAGGTGGTCACAAAGCACTGAGCTGATCTCCCTGTGCTATGCGGCTGCTTCCCACTAGCTAACTAGTTTACCTTTGGTAGTGTATACATGTCACTGCCACTCTCTCACTTCATCCCAGCTTACCCTTCCCCTTATCCGTGTCCTCAAGTCCATTCTCTATGTCTGCGTCTTTATTCCTGTCCTGCCCCTAGGTTCTTCAGAACCTTTTTTTTTTTTTTTTAGATTGCATATATATGTGTTAGCATATGGTATTTGTTTTTCTCTTTCTGACTTACTTCATTCGTATGACAGACTCTAGGTCCATCCACCTCACTACAAATAGTTCAATTTCATTTCTTTTTATGGCTGAGTAATATTCCATTGTATACATGTGCCACATCTTCTTTATCCATTCATCTGTTGATGGACACTTAGGTTGCTTCCTTGTCCTGGCTATTGTAAATAGTGCTGCAGTGAACATTGTGGTACATGACTCTTTTTGAATTATGGTTTTCTCAGGGTATATGCCCACTAGTGGAATTGCTGAGTCATATGGTAGTTCTATTTGTAGTTTTTTAAGGAACCTGCATACTGTTCTCCATAGTGGCTGTACCAATTCACATTCCCACCAACAGTGCAAGAGTGTTCCCTTTTCTCCACACCCTCTCCAGCATTTATTGTTTGTAGATTTTTTGATGATGGCCATTCTGACCGGTGTGAGGTGATACCTCATTGTAGTTTTGATTTGCATTTCTCTAATGATTAATGATGTTGAGCATCCTTTCATGTGTTTGTTGGCAATCTGTATATCTTCTTTGGAGAAATGTCTGTTTAGGTCTTCTGCCCATTTCTGGATTGGGTTGTTTGTTTTTCTGATATTGAGCTGCATGAGCTGCTTGTATATTTTGGAGATTAATCTTTAATAAAAAGATCTTTCATAAGAGATTGTGACAAGACAGTGAAAGATACCCATGCCCTCTGTTCATTAGAACAATCCAGGTATGTTCTGTTTTTTATTTTTTCTGTTGACCTTCAGATTGAAGGTCACAAGAATTGTCAATAATATATGCTGAAGTATTGTTCTTCGCCAAATAAATTCTGATTTCACATGGTAAATTTAGCCACAGAGAAATGTGATGTTTAATTTTGTTGCTATTTTAAAAAATTTAATATTTTCTTCCAAAATATAGAAGACTTATGACTGAGTCTTTTTTTTTTTTTTTGCGGTACACGGACCTCTCACTGTTGTGGCCTCTCCCGTTGCGGAGCACAGGCTCCAGACGCGCAGGCCCCAGACGCGCAGGCTCAGCAGCCATGGCTCACGGGCCTAGCCGCTCTGCGGCATGTGGGATCTTCCTGGACTGGGGCACGAACCCGTGTCCCCTGCATTGGCAGATGGACTCGCAACCACTGCGCCACCAGGGAAGCCCTGTGACTGAGTCTTTTGATTGCTAGGTCAATTTGAGGTTGTGAGCAGGAGACTCAAGTGCTGGAATAAAGTTTCCCTCTTTGTACTATTGATAAAATGGGTGGGTGCTGTCAAAAATGATGAAGT
This sequence comes from Hyperoodon ampullatus, assembly GCF_949752795.1. Taxonomy (NCBI): domain Eukaryota; kingdom Metazoa; phylum Chordata; class Mammalia; order Artiodactyla; family Ziphiidae; genus Hyperoodon; species Hyperoodon ampullatus. Next base: position 70,467,103 of record NC_136926.1, read on the forward strand.
TTTACTTATACCATGACTATGTTGCTCCAGTACCAAATTGAAATAAATGTCTCTGCAGGATAAAAATATAGTAATATTTTAAAGCAAATTAAGTCAAATTTATACCACATGTTTGATAATTATATCATTCTGATCTTCAAATAAATCACTTTATTAGAAGGGCATGCTTAATATTGATACCTTCAACCTATGCCTGTCCCTTGAAGCACATGGCCATAACAATGACATCACTGGTTTTGTTTCAACAGGAGTAAAAGTAAGTCATCATGTTTTTACTCCTTTTGAGGACAAATCCCTTCCCAGCTTTTCAATTATTTGGCAGTTTTTCTATGTTATTTATGTTCTAAGGCTTGAGACTATGCCATTTCAGTTGATCCAGTAAGACTCATTAAATTAATGGTGTTAAATACATTTAGAAGAGAAATTTCAGAGGATCAAACTTTTGGGAAAAAAAATTCAGTATCTAAAAGTGTCAGATACAAAGAGGTCTGTTTTATTTGCTACTGAACTTTTTGCACTAGAAAATACCTGGCACTTTTTAGAAACACAATATTCTCAATTGTTGAGTTAATAAATCTATAAAAGAGTTAATCCTTTTTCAATCTGAGATAAACTAGATTTCTTGACCAAAAAATGTTTTCCTCAAGATTTTCAACATTTCATCACTCCTTTGGCATTATTGCCTAGAAAATTGATTCTAATGGTTTTTATATGCATGTGAATTACTGATGAACTGACTAAGTAGACTTCCAGACACCAACCTTGAGACTGAAAAGATGAAGCCACTCTAAGGCCATGGATGCTCACAGGGTTGAGAAGGCATTCAATGGTTAGAGAGAAAACAATGACAAACTTCTACCTCACTTTTTTCTTAGGTTGGTCCTAAAATAGAAGGCAGGTGTCTGAAAGATGGTGCCAAAAGGAAGAAGAGGAAGAACTGTGTAAGATTTTCAGAATTCCATTATGTCAGGGAGATTGTTGAGGGGGTAGTCATAGTAGCTCTCAGAAGCAGTATTTCTTGTGTCTTTCTCTCATTAATACCTCATTTCCTTCTCTAAGGTGGATCCTGTTTTAGTGGATAATTATTTATTATTCACACCGGCACTGATGTATCAGAGCTGATTTTCCACCATTTTAATTATTTCTCAGGGCTGCAGATATAAAGGGCAATGCACGAATTGAAAAATATTTTTGGAGTTCAGCTTGTAGCACTGAAAGCTCAAGAATGGACAGAAAACATGGAAAATATGTGGTGAATATTGAACACTCTGAAAACCCAGCAGTGAGTATTGTTGCTCTAGTTTAATATTTGCCTATATCGCAGTCTGACTATCAGCATTTAACAGCAATCTAATCTTTTTACTGCAATATAGTTAATGTCATAATTTTGCATTCTTCTCCAAAAGGAAGAGTAGCCAGGTATTAATTTTTTCCTTCAGCATTTCATGATATATTCTGCTCTATTATACTTTAGAAGTTATTTAGTTATATACAGCATGACCACGTGATATAAAATAAATTAACTTTCAATATTCGCCATCATGTAAACATAAAGCTCCAAAGATGACTTTGGTTTAGTTTTGAAATTATATTTTTACAATTTCATTCTTAGATTTTACATATAATTTCTAAACCTGTCAAAACTCACATTTCTAAATATGTTGGAAATCCAGAAAATCCCTGAAAGATATCCTCTGAAAATCCCTACCTTGAATGAAAATATGATCATTCTGTCTATTTTAAAATCTTTTACACCAAGAATCAAGTCTTCACTATATAGTTATAAGAGGTCTCTTTAATACCAGAACAAAGGATAGAAATGTGCTAAAAATTGAAATGGTAAGTTAAAATTCATGCCAGAAGAATAAAGGCAATATTTTGCCTTTGCAGTTTGGAGCTGTGACAATCGGCCTGTATTAATCACCTACAAAATAAGCCAAAGAAGATCAACTCCTGTTGTTCAGTAAGTGTTAGTTGAATAAGAGAATCCCACAGAGGATTCCTGGTTTACTGAAAGAAGAGGGGTTTGTCCTTCTAAGTCATCATACAAAGGACCCCCCTGAGGCTGTTCTCTTTGTCATTTGTCTCTGAATTTGACACTTTATAATTGGATCTTCAGGATGATGGAATATTCAGATGGAAAAAAAAATCCCTTTAGCCAAGTATTCATCATCTTGATAGTTTCTCTAGATAGCAACAAACTTGAAGATGTTTACAAATATTATCTTAAGCACATTTTACAGCATATGTCTGCATAGCTGACAATATTTCAATTACCATGGATATTTAAGGCATAGTAATAAAAATATTTTTCTCTTAAGACCAAATTCAATAATAGAATTAAAAAATGAATTGAAAATCACAAAAAAAATAAATTTTGGTGTATTATTTTTCTGTTGGGATATATGAGAACTTAAGTTAATCCTTATAAAGTTAGGGGAAAAGCTTATAGACCTTTCCTTGGTAACTATTGTTGCTGTACTTCAGTTGCCTATGGCCATTATTAGCTAAGGCTGACTCTCTGATTAAACATTATTCACAGCTCTCCAACTATTCCAGTTTTGTATAGAGACTTTCCTGTACTAAGAGTCAGAGGAACCCTGACCCAGCAAAGATTATTACTTGGGTTACAATATTACCCTGAAGCTGAGCCTAGTTCACAGGTTCTCCGCCCTTGGTGTAAATGCCACCCGTCATCTTCCTTCTTTGAAAGGGTTGGGATTCCACCAATGCCAGAAAATTCTGGAAAACTGGTCTGGTGAGTGAGTTTTGCTTTGTTTACCAAGCACATTAAAATATCCAAGTTCTTCAAAATATCCAGGTTCTTCAGCCACAGGCAAACTGAATAATAACTAAAGCAACAAAATCAGTACTTAGGAAAATAAGCAAGGTTGTTATTAAAGGTAAGTCCAACTTTGCTCAGGTTTACCTAGTGAATAACATGGACTTTGTTTAATCTTATTCAATAAAAGTAGAGATATTTTCTTTATTTCTTTGATATAACACTTATAGAAAAATCTGACTTAGTGAACTCTTTACTGCCAAGAGTATTCCATGTTGTCTATATTTAATAACAATCATTTATTTTTGATATTGTTAATGATAGTTCCCAGTAGACCAATGACTTTATACAATTCTAGTCTGACAGTTTTATGGAACTCATTGGTTGATGGGTCAGCAATTTTTATAGCTATTTAGTAATGGGTTTTAAATCAACATGGTAGGAGACAACTAGTAGTTGTAGCAGTAGGAATAAAAACATTAATACTATATTAATGATAATGATAGCTAATACTTATTGAATGCACACTATATGCCAGACATCACTCTAACCCTTTTCCTTAATCATTAATCCTCACAGCAAATCTATAAGTGTGGGTAGTCCTGGTAACCCTTTTTTGAGAATAAGAAGTGGCAGTGATGCCCTTGACTCACAGAAAATTTATATTATTATCCTATGAGATGAAGACCCCCAGATAATCCTATATTATTTTTGAGATGTGACAAAACATTTTGCCCAGATGCATAAATTCCTGAACTTCCTGCTCTCCCATTTTCATTTTATCTTGTTCTTTCTCCTCTTTTAATGCACCCCTCCCCCCAGATCTTTCCCACTGAACTCACCCATTTTCAATCTTTATTACCCCCTTTTCTCAACAATGTTTAGCAATTACTGTATTTATTTAAATAATTATACACAAATATCTGTTTTCCTCTCTGTTATATTAGCATACAAACTCCCTAAGTGTAGAGACTTTTATTGTTGTTGGAAACTGTTTTTATACTGCTCTGTGTCCAAGAGGAACCCAGCAAAGACATATCACAAACTGGACAAAAGACTCATCTTCTGTGTTCTTGTGACAGGCTTGCAAGTTCCATTGAGTAGAGCATGATGTGAATTATACAAAGGAATCTCTTTGTGTGAGAATTTTTCACTAGTATAGTGTAGTATAGTATACACTATATTAATATATTATTGTAGTTTAACATAATAATATGCCATATATAGTTCAGTAGAGTGGAAATTACACTGGCCTTACTGCTGGAATGTCTGGGCACCAGTGCTTGCTATTGGGTCATCATGGGATAATAATAGTACTACTACCAATAGTAATAATAACTTCAACTCTTTTTGCTTCGATATTCACATTTCCAAAATGACCTGAACAGGTTGTACCTGATAAGCTGCAAGAACTTTTTCAGCTCTAACATTCTATTCCTTATACGAATTGATGTTTCCTAATATATGCTCCACCGACAGCATCTTCCCACATAAGGGTATTTAATACATGCTTGTAATATGATAGAGAAGATGGATTATATACATTCCTGATCTGGAACATTGATAACTTACAAAAATTAGTTAAAAGGTACCATAGAATAACCTGTCTAGATTTTTTTGTCTTCAGAGGATAAGAAAACATTAATTTCTTTTAAAAGTTTCATTGTTATTTCTTTTAAAAGTCACAGCCTTGCTTATTTTTGACTGAAGTGTTTAATTTTAGAAGTTCAATACCACTGCTTCCTATTCACTTAATGCTTCATCTCTATAGCCAGTCATGTGTTCAAATGACCAAGAGGCTCAGAGCTCCGCATTCTGGTGTCCACCTTCAAGTGACATAACTGGTGATGTCCCTTCCAACTTAACTGGGGTCTGCATGAACCCAAGAGTCCTTGCACACTCAGGATGACAACACACAGACTTATACCACGCACAGGTAACGTTTGGTATAGCAGCTTTTACCCAGGTTGGGATGTGCTCTCTATGGGGATGTATTTGGTCTAGTCTTTCCCAGGAAGTGCATTTAATTGTTTAATTCACCTACATTCATGTTAAGCATTTGCTGTGTTCTCAGTATAATTATAAGTCACTATGAGGTAATCTACTAGAAGGAGAGTATTCGATCGTCTCTGTTTTCAAGAGCTAATGTTCTTTGAGCACTGGGGACTCAAATATTCTCATAGAGAGAGAACATGTATGAAAATAAAAGGAATAAATGTAAAGTACAAATGCAAGTTTGGGGAGGGGCAGGGGAGCAAATCTGTCAACAATGTAGAGATTAATTCACTAATTAGACTCTGATGAGACACTGGGTCATACTTGAAACTTCAACGGTCCTACTCTATTGTGATCACCTTATTTTCTTATACTGTTCCAGCCTCTGAATCTGTATGTGACACTTTCTACAGCTCTCTTGGTTCTGACCTCTGGTACATATAACCTTGACATAGAACCCTGCCTCCAGTCTCTGGATTTTCTCCCCTAGCTTTGAAGACTAGATTTAGCTCTCCTTGGCTCTTGATCTTGTCTGTGGGCTGAATGAACTTCACCTCGGGACTGTATCCCTATATCTTCAGCCCTAGTGTAGAAACTTGACATTGACTATAAATTACTTACTCTGCTTGGCAGTTTGGTTGGGTTACCCTGACTCTGGAATCCCTATCCTCTGTTGCTTAATCTTGCTGTGGAGGTTCAGTAGAAAGAGACTGAGCTTTGTTACTTGATTCTGGATAAAATATATAAACTACTGATATGGTTGCTAGGTCAATGTGAAAGAATAAGTGAGTTAAAATGGGTGGAGATAGAAAATGTTTCTACTTGTTTGCAGAGGTAAAAAGCAGAACTGAAAGAGGTCTTAGATAACATATAACCTGGTAGTTCTTAACCCTAGCTGCATATTATAGTCATCCAGGGATTGTTTAAGAAATACTGATGGCTGAGCCCCACCCTAGATCAGTTAAATTAGAAACTCTGGGGATGAGGCCCATGTAGCAATATTTTTTAAAAGCTTCAGGTCAACTTAGTGTGCAACTAATGATCAGACTATCTGATCTAGTCCCATTCCATCATTTAACAATCAAGGAAAATGTGGCCCAGGAAATTTAAGAGATTTTGCAGAACCCACATAGCTTTTGCCAGAAGTGGCTGAAATAGGAGAAGAATTTAGGTGTCCTATTGTCTGGCTATGTGCACTTTATTTCACTAAGCTGCTCTTTTATACTATTTTCTTTCTTTTTTTTTTTTAATGGCTTCATAATAATTTTATTATTGTGTGAACATAACATAAATTATTTAACAGTTCCCTGTTGTTTGAAGTTTAAATTTCTTTCCTTTTTTATTTTGCTATTATAAGCAATGCTTTAATGAAAATAGTATTATTATTATTTTTTTTTTGCTTTATAACAAATTTAATCAGTTATACATATACATATGTTCCCATATCCCCTCCCTTTTGCGTCTCCCTCCCACCCTCCCTATCCCACCCCTCCAGGTGGTCACAAAGCACCGAGCTGATCTCCCTGTGCTATGCGGCTGCTTCCCACTAGCTATCTACCTTACGTTTGGTAGTGTATATATGTCCATGCCGCTCTTTCACTTTGTCACAGCTTACCCTTCCCCCTCCCCATATCCTCAAGTACATTCTCTAGTAGGTCTGTGTCTTTATTCCTGTTTTACCCCTATGTTCTTCATGACATTTTTTTTTCTTAAATTCCGTATATATGTGTCAGCATACAGTATTTGTCTTTCTCTTTCTGACTTACTTCACTCTGTATGACAGACTCTAGGTCCATCCACCTCATTACAAATAGCTCAATTTCATTTCTTTTTATGGCTGAGTAATATTCCATTGTATATATGTGCCACATCTTCTTTACCCATTCATCCGATGATGGACACTTAGGTTGTTTCCATCTCTGGGCTATTGTAAATAGGGCTGCAATGAACATTTTGGTACATGTCTCTTTTTGAATTATGGTTTTCTCAGGGTATATGCCCAGTAGTGGGATTGCTGGGTCATATGGTAGTTCTATTTGTAGTTTCTTAAGGAACCTCCATACCGTTCTCTATAGTGGCTGTACCAATTCACATTCCCACCAGCAGTGCAAGAGTGTTCCCTTTTTTCCACACCCTCTCCAGCATTTATTGTTTCTAGATTTTTTGATGATGGCCATTCTGACTGGTGTGAGATGATATCTCATTGTAGTTTTGATTTGCATTTCTCTAATGAGTAAAGATGTTGAGCATCCTTTCATGTGTTTGTTGGCAGTCTGTATATCTTCTGTGGAGAAATGTCTATTTAGGTCTTCTGCCCATTTTTGGATTGGGCTGTTTGTTTTTTTGTTATTGAGCTGCATGAGCTGCTTATAAATTTTGGAGATTAATCCTTTGTCAGTTGCTTCATTTGCAAATATTTTCTCCCATTCTGAGGGTTCTCTTTTGGTCTTGTTTATGGTTTCCTTTGCTGTGCAAAAGCTTTTAAGTTTCATTAGGTCCCATGTGTTTATTTTTGTCTTTATTTCCATTTCTCTAGGAGGTGGGTCGAAAAGGATCTTGCTGTGATTTATGTCATAGAGTGTTCTGCCTATGTTTTCCTCTAAGAGTTTGATAGTGTCTGGCCTTACATTTAGGTCTTTAATCCATTTTGAGCTTATTTTTGTGTATGGTGTTAGGGAGTGATCTAATCTCATACTTTTACATGTCCCTATCCAGTTTTCCCAGCACCACTTAATGAAGAGACTGTCCTTTCTCCACTGTACATTCCTGCCTCCTTTATCAAAGATAAGGTGACCATATGTCCGTGGGTTTATCTCTGGGCTTTCTATCCTGTTCCATTGATCTATCTTTCTGTTTTTGTGCCAGTACCATACTGTCTTGATTACTGTAGCTTTGTAGTATAGTCTGAAGTCAGGGAGCCTGATTCCTCCAGCTCCATTTTTCGTTCTCAAGATTGCTTTGGCTATTCGGGGTCTTTTGTGTTTCCATACAAATTGTGAAATTTTTTGCTCTAGTTCTGTGAAAAACGCCAGTGGTAGTTTGATAGGGATTGCATTGAATCTGTAGATTGCTTTGGGTAGTAGAGTCATTTTCACAATATTGATTCTTCCAATCCAAGAACATGGTACATCTCTCCATCTATTTGTATCATCTTTAATTTCTTTCATCAGTGTCTTATAATTTTCTGCATACAGGTCTTTTGTCTCCTTAGGTAGGTTTATTCCTAGATATTTTATTCTTTTTGTTGCAATGGTAAATGGGAGTGTTTCCTTGATTTCACTTTCAGATTTTTCATCATTAGTATATAGGAATGCCAGAGATTTCTGTGCATTAATTTTGTATCCTCCAACTTTACCAAATTCATTGATTAGCTCTAGTAGTTTTCAGGTAGCATCTTTAGGATTCTCTATGTATAGTATCATGTCATCTGCAAACAGTGACAGCTTTACTTCTTCTTTTCCAATTTGGATTCCTTTTATTTCCTTTTCTTCTCTGATTGCTGTGGCTAAAACTTCCAAAACTATGTTGAATAAGAGTGGTGAGAGTGGGCAACCTTGTCTTGTTCCTGACCTTAGTGGAAATGGTTTCAGTTTTTCCACCATTGAGGACAATGCTGGCTGTGGGTTTGTCATATATGGCCTTTATTATGTTGAGGAAAGTTCCCTCTATGCCTACTTTCTGCAGGGTTTTTATCATAAATGGGTGTTGAATTTTGTCGAAAGCTTTCTCTGCATCTATTGAGACGATCATATGGTTTTTCTCCTTCAATTTATTAATATGGTGTATCACGTTGATTGATTTGCGTATATTGAAGAATCCTTGCATTCCTGGAATAAACCCCACTTGATCATGGTGTATGATCCTTTTAATGTGCTGTTGGATTCTGTTTGCTAGTATTTTGTGGAGGATTTTTGCATCTATGTTCATCAGTGATATTGGCCTGTAGTTTTCTTTCTTTGTGACATCCTTGTCTGGTTTTGGTATCAAGGTGATGGTGGCCTCGTAGAATGAGTTTGGGAGTGTTCCTCCCTCTGCTATATTTTGGAAGAGTTTGAGAAGGATAGGTGTTAGCTCTTCTCTAAATGCTTGATAGAATTCGCCTGTGAAGCCATCTGGTCCTGGGCTTTTGTTTGTTGGAAGATTTTTTATCACAGTTTCAATTTCAGTGCTTGTGATTGGTCTGTTCATATTTTCTATTTCTTCCTGATTCAGTCTTGGCAGGTTGTGCATTTCTAAGAATTTGTCCATTTCTTCCAGGTTGTCCATTTTATTGGCATAGAGTTGCTTATAGTAATCTCTCATGATCTTTTGTATTTCTGCAGTGTCAGTTGTTACTTCTCCTTTTTCATTTCTAATTCTATTGATTTGAGTCTTCTCCTTTTTTTTCTTGATGAGTCTGGCTAATGGTTTATCAATTTTGTTTATCTTCTCAAAGAACCAGCTTTTAGTTTGGTTGATCTTTGCTATCGTTTCCTTCATTTCTTTTTCATTTATTTCTGATCTGATTTTTATGATTTCTTTCCTTCTGCTAACTTTGGGATGTTTTTGTTCTTCTTTCTCTAATTGCTTTAGGTGCAAGGTTAGGTTGTTTATTCGAGATGTTTCCTGTTTCTTAAGGTGGGATTGTATTGCTATAAACTTCCCTCTTAGAACTGCTTTTGCTGCATCCCATAGGTTTTGGGTCGTCGTGTCTCCATTGTCATTTGTTTCTAGGTATTTTTTAATTTCCTCTTTGATTTCTTCAGTGATCACTTCGTTATTAAGTAGTGTATTGTTTAGCCTCCATGTGTTTGTATTTTTTACAGCTCTTTTCCTGTAATTGATATCTAGTCTCATAGCATTGTGGTCAGAAAAGATACTTGATACAATTTCAATTTTCTTAAATTTACCAAGGCTTGATTTGTGACCCAAGATATGATCTATCCTGGAGAATGTTCCATGAGCACTTGAGAAAAATGTGTATTCTGTTGTTTTTGGATGGAATGTCCTATAAATATCAATTAAGTCCATCTTGTTTAATGTATCATTTAAAGCTTGTGTTTCCTTATTTATTTTCATTTTGGATGATCTGTCCATTGGTGAAAGTGGGGTGTTAAAGTCCCCTACTATGATTGTGTTACTGTCGATTTCTCCTTTTATGGCTGTTAGTATTTGCCTTATGTATTGAGGTGCTCCTATGTTTGGTGCATAAATATTTACAATTGTTATATCTTCTTCTTGGATCGACCCCTTGATCATTATGTAGTGTCCTTCTTTGTCTCTTCTAGTAGTCTTTATTTTAAAGTCTATTTTGTCTGATATGAGAATTGCTACTCCAGCTTTCTTTTGGTTTCCATTTGCATGGATTATCTTTTTCCATCCCCTTACTTTCAGTCTGTATGTGTCTCTAGGTCTGAAGTGGGTCTCTTGTAGACAGCATATATATGGGTCTTGTTTTTGTATCCATTCAGCCAATCTGTGTCTTTTGGTGGGAGCATTTAGTCCATTTACATTTAAGGTAATTATCGATATGTGTGTTCCTATTCCCATTTTATTAATTGTTTTGGGTTCGTTATTGTAGGTCTTTTCCTTCTGCTGTGTTTCTTGCCTAGAGAAGTTCCTTTAGCATTTGTTGTAAAGCTGGTTTGGTGGTGCTGAACTCTCTCAGCTTTTGCTTGTCTGTAAAGGTTTTAATTTCTCCATCAAATCTGAATGAGATCCTTGCTGGGTAGAGTAATCTTGGTTGCAGGTTTTTCTCCTTCATCACTTTAATTATGTCCTGCCACTCCCTTCTGGCTTGTAGAGTTTCTGCTGAGAGATCAGCTGTTATCCTGATGGGGATTCCCTTGTGTGTTATTTGTTGTTTTTCCCTTGCTGCTTTTAATATGATTTCTTTGTGTTTAATTTTTGACAGTTTGATTAATATGTGTCTTGGCATATTTCTCCTTTGATTTATTCTGTATGGGACTCTCTGTGCCTCCTGGACTTGATTAACTATTTCCTTTCCCATATTAGGGAAGTTTTCAACTATAATCTCTTCAAATATTTTCTCAGTCCCTTTCTTTTTCTCTTCTTCTTCTGGAACCCCTATAATTCGAATGTTGGTGCATTTAATGTTGTCCCAGAGGTCTCTGAGACTGCCCTCTGTTCTTTTCTTTTTTCTTTATTTTGCTCTGCAGCAGTTATTTCTACTATTTTATCTTCCACCTCACTTATCCGTTCTTCTGCCTCAGTTATTCTGCTATTGATCCCATCTAGAGTATTTTTTATTTCATTTATTGTGTTTTTAATCGATGCTTGATTCATCTTTAGTTCTTCTAGGTCCTTGTTAACTGTTTCTTGCATTTTGTCTGTTCTATTTCCAAGATTTTGCATCTGGGAAATAGAATCTTGGATCATCTTTACCATCATTATTCTGAATTCTTTTTCAGGTAGACTGCCTATTACCTCTTCATTTGTTAGGTCTGGTGTGTTTTTATCTTGCTCCTTCTCCTGCTGTGTGTTTTTCTGTCTTCTCATTTTGCTTATGTTACTGTGTTTGGGGTCTCCTTTTTGCAGGCTGCAGGTTCGTAGTTCCCGTTGTTTTTGGTGTCTGTCCCCAGTGGCTAAGGTTGGTTTAGTGGGTTGTGTAGGCTTCCTGGTGGAGGGGACTAGTGCCTGTGTTCTGGTGGATGAGGCTGGATCTTGTCTTTCTGGTGGGCAGGTCCACGTCTGGTGGTGTGTTTTGGGGTGTCTGCGGACTTTTTATGATTTTAGGCCACCTCTCTGCTAATGGGTGGCGTTGTGTTCCTGTCTTGCTAGTTGTTTGGCATAGGGTGTCCAGCACTGTAGCTTGCTGGTCGTTGAGTGAAGCTGGGTGCTGGTGTTGAGATGGAGATCTCTGGAAGATTTTCGCCGTTTGATATTATGTGGAGCTGGGAGGTCTCTTGTGGACCAGTGTCCTGAGGTTGGCTCTCCCACCTCAGAGGCACAGCACTGACTCCTGGCTCCTCAATTTGGGATGATTTGTTGTCTATTCATGTATTCCACAGATGCAGGGTACATCAAGTTGATTATGGAGCTTTAATCCGCTGCTTCTGAGGCTGCTGGGAGAGGTTTCCCTTTCTCTTCTTTGTTCTCACAGCTCCTGGGTCTCAGCTTTGGATTTGGCCCCGCCTCTGCGTGTAGGTCGCCGGAGGGCATCTGTTCTTCGCTCAGACAGGACAGGGTTAAAGGAGCAGCCTCTTCGGGGACTCTGGCTCACTCAGGCCGGGCGGGAGGGAGGGGCACGGAGTGCGGGGCGAGCCTGCAGCGGCAGAGGCCGGCGTGACGTTGCACCAGCCCAAGGCGCGCCGTGCGTTCTCCCAGGGAAGCCGCCCCTGGATCCCGGGACCCCGGCAGTGGCGGGCTGCACAGGCTCCCGGAAGGGCGGTGTGGACAGTGACCTGCGCTCGCACACAGGCTTCTTGGCGGCGGCAGCAGCAGCCCCAGCGTCCCACGCCCGTCACTGGGCTCCGCGCTTTCAGTCGTGACTCGCGCCCGTCTGTGGAGCCCCTTTAAGCAGCGCTCCTAATCCCCTCTCCTCGCGCACCAGGAAACCAAGAGGGAAGAAAAAGTCTCTTGCCTCTTCGGCAGCTCCAGAGTTTTCCCGGACTCCCTCCCGGCTAGCTGTGGCACACTAGCCCCCTTCAGGCTGAGTTCTCGCCGCCAGCCCCAGTCCTCTCCCTGCGCTCTGACCAAAGCCCGAGCCTCAGCTTCCAGCGCCGCCCGCCTCGGCGGGCGAGCAGACAAGCCTCTCGGGCTGGTGAGTGCCGCTCGGCACCGATCCTCTGTGCGGGAATCTCTCCGCTTTGCCCTACCGAGGTATGTGGGGAGTTTCTTGCCTTTTGGGAGGTCTGGGGTCTTCTGCCAGCGTTCAGTAGGTGTTCTGTAGGAGTTGTTCCACGTGTAGCTGTATTTCTGGTGTATCCGTGGGGAGGAAGGTAATCTCCGCGTCTTACTCTTCCGCCATCTTACCCGGAAGTTATACTATTTTCTTAAGGCAGTATTATAGCTCCTCCCAGATGTGCATAAGTCTTTTCCTTTCTTGAGACTCCTTTGTATTACCTTCAATATAGGTAAAGGAGATGATATTTTTTCCTAGGTCTAACTTGGTCTTAGTGACCCTTATTTCCCTGGCCTTGTGGACCCCGTCCTCATTCTGCTTCTGCTGCCTTGGAACTGCCACCATTTGCACAAAATCCTGACCTTTCAACAAGTACCACAGCCCATATTTTGCAACATTTAAGACCTGCTTTAGTCTGTCTGGAAGGCACGAGTGTTGTAGTTGCATTCCATTCTTCGAGGGTCTTGCTGTCATCCAAATGATAATGAAATAATCATAATGGACGATTGAAAATTTATGTAGGTTTCACAGTGCCAGGAACTCTGCAAACATTGTCTTATTTTCCCTCTCATCATTGAGAAGCTTCTGGGAGTTCTTTTCATTGTGCACTTTCAGGTATTTTAAGCCTGGGAAGGATATAATGCACTCAGGTAAATTCTCTGTGTCCCCCTAGTCATCCTAGGTCCCAGGCAGCTACTTACATGCTGGATGAGAGGGAGGTAAAAGGATTGTTACCAGGAGTTGATTCATCACCTGGTATCAGTATTTCTTAAAGGTTTAGGAATACACAAACCTCACAGTGTATCATTCCTCTCCTGATAACACAGTCACTGACTGATACTCAGGTATGTATTGGGGCAAAAATAGGTGCATGAGGAGAACTTGCTGTGTTGAAGGTGAACCATGCAGCCTTCTGCCTGGTGAATGGAGGTTGGGAAAGGCATTCCCAATCAGCAGAACTGTTTGTGCCAAAGTCTTACCTTAGAAGTAAGCATGGTGCATTGAAGAAACTGAGTGGAGGCCAGTGTGGCCCCGAGCTATTGCACTAGTCCAGGGCAGAGATAAAGGAAGCTTGGACTAAAGTGGTATCAACAGAGATAAAGTCACTAACATTGGGAGATGTTTAGCAGATAAAGTTAAAAGACCTTTGTAAGAGATTGGGAGATTTCAAGGATGATCCCTTTGCTCCACTTTATGAAATTGAATCAAATGGATGGTAGTGCCATTTAGTGAGATGTGGAACCTGGCCAAGTTTCCCTAGCAAGATCATGACTTTGGGTTTGGACACAGTGAGACAACTTTGAGGCATCTGAGATGTGCTGTTGTGTAAGCATTTGAGGGCTAGAGGGGAGGGCTGGATTGGAGATAAACTTGAGAGTCATTTGGATGCAGATGGTGGTTAAATCTGGCCCACTGCTTATTTCTGTAAATAAAACTTTATTGGAACACAGCCATGCTCATTTGTTTACTCACTGTCTATCGCTGCTTTAACACTATAATGGCAGATTGGTATAGTTATGACAGAATCTGTATGGCTCACAAAGCTGAAAATATTTACTGTCTGGCCCTTTACAGAAAAAAATTTGCTAACCCTAGACCTAGCGTGAAAAAAGACAAGGGCCTAAGAATGTCAAGCAAAGGGAACAGATGGTTCAAGAGAAAAGAGGAATGATCTTCAGTGGCAAATGCTACTGAGGGCTTAAGTAAGATGAGGGCTAAAATACATCAATTAGATTTTAGTGAATGCATGTCATTGGTGACTCTGTTAAGAGGTGTTTCAGAGGCATGGCAGAAGCGATGCCAGACTGGATTAGGTTGAGGAGTGTGCAAACGGAGACGTTGCATTTAGACAACTCAAGCAATTTCATTTTCCAAATATAAAGAGAAGTAGCTAGATGGGTATTTGAAACCCGTGGGAGATTTTCTTGTTTAAGATGGGAGAGATTTGAGTGTGTTTAAATGTTAAAAGGAAGAAGTCATTTAAGGGGAAAATGGTGAAGTATTCAGTCCTGGAGGAAGGATAAACAAAAAAGTTGCTGAGGAGGTCAGAGGGGATGGGATCCAAAGACAGATTGGCAGGTCAGCTTCAGGCAGAAGGAGGGATAGAATCTTTTGTGTCAATCAGGGAAAGAAGAGAGTGGACTTGCAGGTTTGGTACCTAGTGGGGGTTTGAAAGGGTTTCCATTTGATGGTTTCAAGTTTCTGGATGAAGTAGAAAGGAAGTAGAGTCATTTGATAGGAATGAGGAGGGACAATTTGTGTGTGAGAGTTGGTGGATGGAGCTTACAGGTTTAAAGAGAGGGAAGGGCTTCCCTGGTGGCGCAGTGGTTGAGAGTCCGCCTGCCGATGCAGGGGACACGGGTTCGTGCCCCGGCCCGGGAAGATCCCACATGCCGCAAAGCGGCTGGGCCCGTGAGTCATGGCTGCTGAGCCTGCGCGTCCGGAGCCTGTGCTCAGTCCTCAACGGGAGAGGCCACAACAGTGAGAGGCCTGAGTACCGAAAAAAAAAAAAAAAAAAAAGAGAGAGATCCCACATGCAGCAACTAAGACCCAGTGCAGCCAAATAAATAAATATATGTATTTTAAAAAAAAGAGAAGGAAGAAGATTAAGGAAGTATTTTGAAAATGAGAGCATATCTTAATCAGAGAACTATAATAGGATGGTAGAGCAGTACAGAAAATCCATCTGAGGATGGTGTTCATACCTTTATATTGAGTCTGATCTGCCCAGGTGCATGAATTTCCCCAACAGTGCGACTGTTCAAGGGAAGCTTCAGGGTAAGAAGATAGTCACTTGTTTGCCAACTGGAAAAATGGAGAAGAGGGAAGTGCAAGAGATTTTAGGGAGTTAGTAAGTATATTGAAATAATGGGCCTTGGAACAAATGGTAGATACAGAGAGATGTGAGTGAAGCCAGGGCTGCTGGGCTGGATGTCTTAATAAAACTAAAGAAAGGCTGTTACAGGAATAATTGAACAAACAAGCTGGAAGGAGAGGACATGGTGGTTAGAGCACAGGATTCTTGAAGAAGTGATTCTGGAAGTGGAGCAGGTTGGGGTAATGACAATATCCAGGGGAAGTTTGGGTGTATGGCAGAGAATTTACTATTAAAGTTTTGTTCTGCTTATGTGAAAAGACAAAAGGCCCCATATTCACCATTGGAAAATAGAATAAAAGAAGATGAGATAGAGGCAGATTTTTATTTCTTCTGATGTTAGAGAAAGCATGCAGTTACTTCCATCTGGATAAAAAGGTGGACTTTAAATTTCTTAAGAGATATACAGGGATTCAATGATGTTAATGCACCTGGTTATAAATAACACAAAAGAGATGATAAATGACAAGCATTTTTATCTTTCACTACTGATATTTTTTATTTACACTCTTCTTAGATGAAAGAAAATTGCTGCAATAACTGGTCTCTG
This sequence comes from Hyperoodon ampullatus, assembly GCF_949752795.1. Classification (NCBI taxonomy): domain Eukaryota; kingdom Metazoa; phylum Chordata; class Mammalia; order Artiodactyla; family Ziphiidae; genus Hyperoodon; species Hyperoodon ampullatus. The sequence goes on from NC_136926.1 coordinate 70,483,148, forward strand.
TGGAAAGTCTTTTTGGCTTGTCTCTTAGCCTATGTGATAACGACAGCAATTGGCATACTTGTAATAAGCCTGATGAATAATAGGGGAAATTACAAATCTTCCATTGTTTTCCAGCTATCCCCTCAAAGTCAGGGAGCCTATGGTTAGTATTCCTTGGTCCACTTCTACTACTTCTCAACCTACAGTGACCACCAGGTCATCAGAACTGACAGCTACAACCACTTAAACAGAATCTACTACCTCTGCCTTGTCCACTGAACCTACAACCACAACAACCACAACCATTGCTTCACCTGAACCTGCAACCGCAGCAGCCACAACCATCGCTTCAACTGAACCTGCAACCGCAGCGGCCACGACCATCGCTTCAACTGAACCTGCAACCACAGCGTCCATGACTACAACTTCAAGTGAAACCACAGCTGCCTCTGCTACACCAGAACCTTAAACTACAACTACTGTAACTTCCACTTAGCTTACAAAACCTATGGTCATCACTCTCCTTCAACAATCTGTAATCTCCTCGTATTTCTCTGAACCTGCAACTGCAATGCCACCATTATCACTTTAATCTACTAGAACTACCACCAATCATCAAAATGTTCTCTTCTATGGCAAGTTAATGTTTAGTTATTTTCACTACAAATTAACCTACAACTATCTTCCCTCACTGGCTCTTTCCTCAAATTGTAGCTACCTCTTCAAGGGCTGAGTCTATATCCACTGCCATTGCTACATTATACCTATAGCAGCTACCATGATGCCATTTGAAGAAAAGTAATTTAGACAGTGAATAATGGAAAAAATTACCTTAATTTTCACCACGTCAACACTTAGGTCTTCCAAAACTATTTAAATGTTTGGGGGCTTCCCTGGTGGCGCAGTGGTTGAGAGTCTGCCTGCCGATGCAGGGGACACGGGTTCGTGCCCCAGTCCGGGAAGATCCCACATGCCGCGGAGCAGCTGGGCCTGTGAGCCATGTTCGCTGAGCCTGCGCGTCCGGAGCCTGTGCTCTGCAACGGGAGAGGCCACAACAGTGAGAGACCCGCGTACCACAAAAAAAAAAAAAAAAAAAATATATTGCACCTCTATTAGTAGATTTATTTCTAGATGCTTGAAAATTTCTTTTCAATATCTCTTTAAGTTTTTAGTTTTCTGAATATTTGTTGATGATACACAAAAATTTGAAATAATCACTTATACAAATACAAAATACTTTCTTAAATTATTTTTGTATACTGATTTGTATCCACTAATCTTGCTAAACTCTTACTTATTCTAATAGGTTGCTTGTGGATTCTTTGGATTTCTATGTTTACAATCCTGCTATATGCTAATAAGAGCATCTTTCATCCTTATATAATGGACTTCTTATTTTATTGCCCTGGTTGGGACCTTCAGTACACTACTGAGGGGCAGGAATCATAGTGGACTCTTGTCTTGTCACCTTTTCTTCTCTCCGTTTTACATCTCAACCCTTTTGACTGAGATTCCTCTCCTTCTGCATTTCTACCCTTTGCATTTCTTTCAGTGAATGCCTGCTGGTGAAAAACTTAGTCAAATTGTGTTTAACTAAAAAATGATCTTATTTTTACTCTTTACTTGATAGATATTCTTGCTGAGCATAGAATCCTAGCTTGCCAGTGATTGTTTTTCAGTATATTGAAGACCAATTTAATTGTCTTTTGACTTTCACTTTTGCTTTAAAGAGGTCATTATAATAAAATGTAATAGCCTACATTTTTTTTAAAGGTAGGAAGCCAGGTTCCTGATGCTAACTTTTCCAGGTACTTTGTCTTTTCTTTGCTGCTCTAAGATTTATACTACCACTGAGAAGTTTGAATTATAAGTTGAAGATCCCAAGTTCTCCAACCATTACATAATAGTGGACTCAGAAAGAATCAGAGCAACATTGGTTTAATGAAACAGGATTTGTGTTGGCCATAAGGCAAAAAAAAAAAAAAAAAAAAAAAGAAGAAGAAGAAGAAGAAGAAGAAAGCAACTAACAGTGATTTAAAGCATAAGTCATCTATTGTTTTCTTAATGAGAAGTTGAGAGATTTGGAATTCAGTTACATAAAATTTTTTTGTGAATACAATATTACACACAGGAAGACATGTCTGCTCTTGAACTAGGATATATGTAAGTCTATTAATGGTTTGGAAAATTCATGTCACTAACTACTGCCTCCCTACCCAAAGTTGGCCTATACGAAATGCATGGCTAAAAAGTATCTTAAAGTCATTTTTTCTCTATTCTATACTGCTTGCCACTTTGCTAAAGGGTGAGACTGCATCAGCTCTCAGGTTGTTGTAAAACACCATCTCACTTTTGCAGGCTTATCAGGTACACTTTTCCTAGTGCAAAGTGGAAAAGTACCAAAGATGGTCTTTCTTTTCTAGTTCCTGCACATCTGAAAGATCAGTATTCATCAGAAACAGTGACAAAATAATTCATAGTCTAAAGCAAGATACAATGTGCTAAGAAGCAGACAAGATTTACTGTGGATAATCCTTGATTTGTGTACTTAAGAGCTACTGAAGTGTACTTATTTCCTATTTTTATCTTTAATTCTAGCTAAAGCTATTTTAATGTTTTCTTTCCCGAGCCACTGACTTCCATACAGAAGACTTTCCTCACCATTTACGCACATTTATCATGATCCAGTAATCTTAATATTGTCTTATTTTTGGACAGTTTTGAAATTAGTCATCACCATAATCCCTGTTTAGCCACAGAATTTTACAATATCCATAATCAAGGAGTGGCTTTGTAGGCTTTTTTAGAAGCAAAAACTAAATTCCTAACCTGTGAGAAATCAAGTTTCAGTGACTTTAAGTAAGTTTTGTGAAATAAGGAAGGCAAGAATTTACATCTGCTCAGAATCCTAGAGTCTTAAAGTTGAGATAATTTTCTGCAGGTCATTTTGGGAAGGGAGCAAATTTTTCTATTTACATTTTCCCAACTAACATAAATTGTGTACTTTGGGATATAATTTGGAAGTTTTCCCAGGAAACAGATGACTACTACTTTGCATAATCCAGGTTGAGTAAATACACAATTATTAATTTAGCATAAATTCAGTATTTCCTAACTTCTAATCCACAAAGTGAATACAGATATCCTTGGAGCTCCATTGGAGATACCAACCCCTTCAGAATGGACGACCAACAATGGCAGCATGCTGTGGATATTGAACAAAATGCAGCTGAGTTGGTGAGGTGTTTTTTTTTTTTTTTTTTTTTTTTTTTGGCGGTACGCGGGCCTCTCACAGTTGTGGCCTCTCCCGTTGCGGAGCACAGGCTCTGGACGCACAGGCTCAGCGGCCATGGCTCACGGGCCTAGCCGCTCTGTGGCATGTGGGATCTTCTCAGACCGGGGCACGAACCCGTGTCCCCTGCATCGGCAGGCGGATTCTCAACCACTGTGCCACCAGGGAAGCCCGAGTTGGTGAGTTTTGTACATACCTTTTAACTGCTTTCATGCCTAATGTTCTTGCTTTCTACATTTGACTTTTAACCTTTCCAAAAAATGAGGTTGCCTCATATTTCACGGAAGATGCAAAATGCCATTGCTTTAATATCATATATACATCATTTTATTTCCTTCTCCTTTTCATAATATATTAAATATGAGTTATGGTGTTTCCCTACATGTCAAAAACATTTATACAATTTATTCCATTAAGTCAAATAATTAGTTAATGATGAGCAAAAGCCCCCAGCAAAACTAACTTTTGAGGCTGTGAAAAGGAATGGTTTGAATTTCCCATTTTTTAGTAATCTGACAGGCAACCTATAACCTCTTAGGTCCCCCAAAACAAAGGGTAGAAGGTTTTTTTTAATAATTCTTTTTTTTTTTAAGATTTGGTTTTAACAAATTTGTGTTTTGTTTTTTTTTGCTTTGTTTGTTTGTTTTGTTTTTAATTTCTTTTTGGCTGCATTGTGTCTTCGTTGTGGTGCGCAGGTTTCTCTTGTTGCAGAGCACCGGCTCTAGGCGTGCGGGCTTCAGTAGTCGTGGCTCGCAGTCTCTAGAGCACAGGCTCAGTAGTTGTGGCGCATGGGCTTAGTTGCTCCACAGCATGCACGACCTTCCTGGACAAGGGCTCGAATCCATGTCCCCTGCATTGGCAGGAGGATTCTTAACTACTGCGCCATCAGGGAATTCCCTTTTATAATTTTTTATGAGTTTATTTGCTTATTTTAAAACATGTGGAAAAAACAGAAAATTACAGATAAAAATTTTTAAAATCACCCATGATCCCTCCCAGAGAAGATCACTGCTAATATTTTGCTTCTTGTCCCCCATCCAATTTAAGTTTATTCTTTTGATTGCTTTATTTTGTCACATGAAATTTTTGTCAATTTACCTAAATTTTTTCTCCAAAAATTCCATAAAGATCTTAATTAAAATTCAGAGAACTGAGAGCTTATACTACAGAAACCTTTTATAAGAGGACATTTGTCCACGTTGTCTTTTTGTTTCTCAGTAAAGTTTTATGATTTTCTTTACATAAGTCCTGTGTCATTTTACAGGCTTAGCTATTTTAAATGCTTCATTACTACTGTGAATAGCAGTTGCTACACACACACATACTCACACATAAAACAAGTGCTGTTACACATATGTTTTATACTTTTATAATCAGCCAATTTGATGAGATCTTATTACTTTCGATAGGTTATTCGGCTAAGTGTTTGGGATTCTGTTTGTAAGCAATCATATCATCTGCAAATAATGTTAATTTTATCTTCACATTTCCATTATTTTTACACACTGATGAGAACTTCTAGAAAAACATTACCGGATATTGGTGGTAGGAACCTTTCTTCACTTCTCCTGCCTTTAAAGGAATGTTGTCCCTGATGTTTCACTGCTAAACATCATGGTCATTGCTTTGAGGTAGACATTCCTTGTCACATTTGGGAGTTATTCTTTCCCTTTAGTTCTTTGAGATTGGTATTATTTGTCTGCTTTTATCAGTTTTGAATGATGAAATTTGTTAAATGAGCCTTGAGCATTGAGATGATTATCTTATTTTCCTTCTTTGATCATTTAATATGAAAAATGTGTTCATATAATTCATATCACTAAACCATTATTAGAGTTTCAGATTTTCCTAGAACTTGGTTAGTTCTTCATTTAATACAAGTTGGACTCTCATAATTTTTTTACATGTTTTATGTGTTTATTTTACTGGATAAAATAAAGTTTCTTCACCCTTAAAAATAAGGGTTGATTGATTGCTTATTTTAACATTCTTTCTCTGTAGTTACCCAGAAATCCATACTGTTCAAACGAAGGAACGCACTGTGGTTGTAGATTGCCCATCGTGACCTTACAGCCGCAGTGGGTGAGATTTGGGGCCCGTGGTGTGGTGGGGAGTCTTCAGTAGTTCTCTGGCGTAATGGTGAGCCGGGACGGCAGGCTCTGCTCTGTCAGCCCCGCTGCAGGGTTCTCCTCCCCTTCAATCCCTCCCCAGCCGCACCCCTCTTTGGCGGCTCTGTGCTTCTCCTGTGGCATCGCACCCCACAATCTCCTGCTAACACCAGGGAACCGCAGGCCCCAGCAAGTTATCAGTGCTGTAGTCTATTTCTGTAAGATCCTACTCCATGCCGGAGCTGACATCTTTTTAAGCTCAGTGAACTTCCTTTTATTTATGTTCAAAAGATAAAACTGTATTTAATGAATCATTTTCTAGTGATAAAATCTCAATATGTCCTGTGAACATGGGAGATGACAGTGAGCCAAAGAAATACCTGTAAATTTCCATCACTCAAAGATAACTAATCTACATGTTCTGATATGCCTTTTCTTTATTTTTTCTCCTCTTGAGGGCTAATTAGATCATTAATTTATACTGCAATTTTAGTAGCTGTTATATAAACTTAATGTGGTATATTCCTGAGGCAACCTATTTGCATTTGAGATGAGGCCTTCTTGCTTTAGTACAAAGGATTAACTAAGAGGGGATATTTTGTCCTTATGGACTTGTGGACAAGGGGTGTGTGTGTGTGTGTGTGTGTGTGTGTGTGTGTGTGTGTGTGAGAGAGAGAGAGAGAGAGTGCGCTGATAAATTTGTTTGTTTAAATTGCGGCATTTGGAGTAATGAAAAAATTAGACATATTCTAATTAAAACCATTTACGTAAGTTACCACGGTCTTATTGCTGAAATATTCACTTTTCATAATCTTTTGCAGGTGACAGCAAAACTGTAGTCACTCTGGAAAACATTTCTGGTGTGTCTGTTGGCCTCTTTGCTAGGACCCTTGTCGTTCTGCTCTGATATCTTGTCCACTTCAGCAAGCCCACCAACAGTACCACCGTCCTCACTCACACAGACAGCAAGTCCAATCATGTCACCTGCATCGCTGGTTCTGCCCCATCTCCTGCCTCATCATCCCTGCCTGGACCTCAGGGCACTCTGCCTCCTACCCCTGTGCCCAACCAAAGGGCCTCTACTAAGGTGCCTCCACCTCCTATGAAGATGACTAAAACCACAATGTGGGGCCATGAAGTTGTCACTGAAGATGGAGAATAACGTTTTGGGGGCCTTTAGCCCTCCTCAAGCCAGATCAACATCCTTACCCTGAAGGAAGCACGTCCAAGGTATTCTTTCCTCCTGCCAAGAGGTTCCACAGCATTTAGCTTTATGAGACCTGCCCCTCTTGCTCAATCATTTGCTGTATTCCCATATGAGAATGACTCCAGTGTTCTCAGTCTTGGGCCCTCCAATGGTCAAATGATTGGAAAAGAAGAATTTCAGTTGAACTAGGTTGATTCATCCAGGCTGGGGCCCAGTGTTTCCTTTTCATCCTGTACAACCAATCTCAACTTCACTAATGAGGATTTTGACAGCTGAGGAAGTTGCCTGCTTCCTGTATGCTGGTTCTCAAGCTGGTATTTTTCATCCAGTCGTTGATTATTTCCCAATCTCGTATACTTGGCTATTTTCAGCATTTCTATTCCAGTAGGGGAAGAAGGAAATGTTTAATTAATGTGGTTAATGAACATAAATGATTATATAACTATTGATCATTACAGAAGCTTTCCTACTATTGGGGAATTCAGAAAAGAGGGCAGATAAGTGAGATTAGAAATAATCAAGGAAGGTTTTAGAGAAAGGCTGAAAGTTGAACAAGGGTGAAAGTTTAAATTTAAGGAGAGATAATTAAAACAGAAAATGAGAGGGCTAAGGGAGTTTAATAGATTTAAAATCCAAACCACATTTATGGATAAGCACACTTACCCAAAATTCTTCAAATGTAACATATGATGTATTTTATATATCTGCGCTTTTTTACTGATCGTGTCCATATTATTTTCTATACTTCATATTTTGCTTAATCTCTAAACTATTATAAACTACTACTTATAAAATTTGAACTTTTGAATTGTTTTGTACTTCATGCTATAACTTTGAGTGCACATTGCTTATAATTTTCTATGAAACACAAGAGTCTTGTTCAATATTCCTTTAATACTCACTAGAAGCATCCACATTTTATTCTGGAAAAGACTTCAGGGTTAAAATCAACTTGTCCATTCCATCCTCAACTTCCAAACTCTACAAAAGAGGAAGACTGTTCCAGGGAAGGGTGCTCTTGTTCAAAGACTCAGACCCTATGAGTGGACACGGGAGCCTGGATCTCTTTTGCATACCATCAGAAGTTCTAAATAGGTTCCAAAAGTGGTTTTTTTTTTAAAGATTTCCTAAAGCAAAAGATTTTGTGTATATGCCATTCTAGGTTGATTTGCTGTAGTCAATAATAGGCTATGTAAATTAGTACAGACCTTGAGGCCTTGCTGAGTAATTAGGCTCTGCAAAAGAAAGATTAGAAATGTGATCATTGCTAGGTAATTATTATTTATGAGCAGCTAGTATTATTTCCTAGACACTGGGAAATGTAAACATTTGAGACTTTGAAAAATAATTTTTCAAACAATTTACCAACATTATTTGATAATAGAATTTAAGAATGATGAAAGGCATTATATAAATTTTAGAAAAGAAATTTCATAAAGCTCTAGGTAAGATGAATGGGCAAAATGGAGAAAGTGTGCATGCATTTCTCCCTGGTAGAGTTTTAAATCAATTCATTTCTATTGTGCTTTTGATTTAAATGCTTGTGAAGAAGAAAGATTAGATTCACTAGGTTCAAATGTGCTTCCTTATATGATTTAAACTTTGCTTTGTGATATAAAATTTAAAAAAGCTTTTAATACAAAGACCTAAAATAAAGGCACTGTTAATAAAGAATTTAAAAGAAAGTTTTGTATCCTAGAAGCCATTTTAAATAACTAGATGTTGTGATAAAAGCTGTTCTTTTCTTCCTTTGCTCTTTGAGATAATACAGAATGCACTATGGTAATATGGGGAGAATAACTTCATTGTGTTTAAGGCTCTTAGCAATGAATTTCCTATGTTAAGTATTGGAGGATATTGTAATTAGGGTTATCTGAGTTCATCAGGTTTCTGTGCTTTATAAAATGGGGTTGTGAAAGAGCTCTTGGATTCATTTTTTGCTTTAGACTTTTATGCTTTAATAAAATCTTAAAGTATTAAGCAGCATTGTGGAAAAAGTCTTCACCAGTTAAAAGACATAACTTGGACAAAAATTTTACAAAGTACTATGAAAATAGTGAAGTGTGCATATTCAATAAATAAGTAATCACCCAGTGGTAATGATTTATTCACCAAATATTAAAACCATATATATGTTCTAATATTTATTATTTCAAAAATTTATTCACTATATTGAATGAGAGTAATATATTTTAAAACAGTCAGGAAATTATTTAAAATATCTTCTACAGGACTTCCCTGATGGTACAGTTGTTAAGACTCTGTGCTTCCACTGCAGGGGGCATGGGTTCAGTCCCTGGTTGTGGAAGATCCTTCACAGCACAGCCAAAACAAAAACAAAACAACAACAACAAAACAATATTAAAAAACTAAGGATTATCTTAAGAAACCCAAATTTAAAAATTAAATTAAAAAACTATATCTTCTACAAGCAATTTTTGAGTCCATTATTTATTCTTAAATGCAAAGTAATTCTTGTGGGATTAAAACGTTAAGTTTTCAAATACACTTCACCAAATAAGAATGAAACTAACTTCTTTGGATGAATTACTAAAAAATGTTCTATTGGGCATTTTGTTTCCAAAATAGGTCCATTTACTTACACTGAAAATCCACTGTAATAGGTAAAATCTGTACTCCATGATATGTCCACAATTATTTTAGGGGAACCTTTCAGAAGTTATACTGTGTGAGCCATTCGCTTTGATATTGTGCAGTTTCAAAAGCTTTTGAACCTTGGAACCACCTCTACTTTGAAACAAATTATTATTTGTGAACTTTCACTTGCTTAGTCTTTAAATTCTTTAATAATCTAAGTTTCTCATTAATTGCCATTATAGTGATAGGCAGCTAATATCAGTGTTATGATCAAGTCAAACATGTTTCTGGTTTGTCACATCTCTTGCTAACTTTGGCCATGGCATCCTGAGAGCCTTTTCCAGTCGTGTAGGAGTCTCTCTTTGTCATTCACAGTGGTCATTACCATCAAACAATTTCAAGCAGGCGTTGTTCAGGGCTAAGAGGGAACTCCTCAGCTAGAAAGAGTCGCAAGAGGGAAGAGATATGGGAACATATGTATATGTATAACTGATTCACTTTGTTATAAAGCAGAAACTAACACACCATTGTAAAGCAATTATACTCCAATAAAGATGTAAAAAAAAAAAAAAAGAAAAGAAAGAGTTCCCTTTGCCAGGAAACGAAGAGCAGGGTGAGCAACAAGCTTCCCCAGCCTTTCAGGACACTGCACGAAGTTCCCGCTTCAATTTTATCCTACCTAGACTGGCAGAGCTAAGAAATATAGAACTAGCTAGTAATAGGGAAGAAAAGCAGGGGCTACAGATAGCTGCCACTTAGCAAGAGTCAATGTGGTTCACAGTGACCTGATGGAACTTGAGGATGTTATGGTAAGTGGAATGAGCCAGACAGAGACAATTATTATATGATCTCACTTATTTGTGGAATATAAAAAAAAAGCTGAAATTATAGCAACAGAGAGAAGAATGGTGCTTACCAGGAGCTGGGAGAAGGAGGGAGTGGGGAAAATGGAGGGAGGTTGGTCAAAGGGTATAAACTTCTAGCTATAAGATGAACAAGGTCTGGACATCTAATGTACAGAATAGTGATTATAGTTAATAATACTGTGTTATGTACTTGAAAGTAGCTAAGAGAGTAGATCTTAAATGGTAATTATGTGACATGAGAGATGTTTAGCTAAACTATGGTGGTAATCATTTTGTAATATATAAGTGTAACAAATCAACATGTACATCTTAAACTTATACAGTGTTATATGTCAGTTTTATCTCAATAAAGCTAGATAAAATAAGTAAAAAATAAAATAATTGCTCACAACAACTAATGTCATCTTTTCCAGCATCAGTGTGGATGTGTTTGCTCTGAAATGTAGTTTGATTTTAAAAAATACTGCAAGTGCAGATACTTCTGCATCAGTTGTATTTGTTTCTACATTTGCAACTGTCCTAAATGGAAGACATGGACTTATCTTACAAATGGAAGTCGCAAATTATTATTTCCTGCTTACTACACCAGGGACCTCTGTATAAGTTATGATAAAATTCAGCTATAAGTTGAATAGATATTCCTAAACAATAATAAAGTTATGGAAGTTATAGAAAAATAATGTATAGAAGCTTCTCTCTCATATACATTAAAAAACTAAAGGTAGCTTTTGAAAAAGTAATTTTTTGGTCATAAGAGACCTAGACTCCTTTATCTCATTGTTCTACATCCTCAGTATCTGGCTTCTATTTCCTGGTTCAAAATGGCTGCTTAAGCTCCAGTCATTACATCTATATTCCAGTCAACAGAAAGGAAGAGGGATTAAGGGCTTGATCATTCTTCTAAGAATATTTCTCAGAAGTTGCATATAATAAATTTATTATAGCCCATTGCTAGAAATTAGTCATAGAGCCACATGTAGCTGTAAGGAAGACTGGAGAATATAATGATTATTCTAGGTGTTTGTGTGACTAGCTAAAACTGAGGTTTCTATTTATAAGGAAAACAAACAGAATAGATATTGGGGCACAATCCAGAGTCTCTGCCCAACAATTAAAGCCAAACATTTTTAGATGAAGAAGTAAACATTTCGCTCCAAATTCCTAATCCCTTTATGAGCCTCAACTATTCTTTAAACTCTTTTATAAACAGTCTGGCAACCGCAAAATTTTAACAGTGTCTAATAATTGTGAATCAGAGCGGTCATTTACAGCGTCACTGAGTTGGCCTCAGATGCCAAGCACGACGCCTGAGGATTCAAGTCTCCAGGAGTTTCACCGGCACAGGAGAGCACCAAGAGCCCCTCGCAAAAGGAGGGAGATCATGCCTGATGCTTCTGTGTATCTGCACGGAGCCTAGCCGTGTGTCTGACATAGAGAAACTACAAAGCAAGCATTTGATGAATTAAATCACTGATTACATCCCAGAAACATCAAGTAGAAAGGGACCGCGGAGATCATCCAATCCAAACTCTTCACTTTTGAGATGAAGGACCTGAAGCTTGAATAAAGCTTGGCAAGTGCTGGGTGTATGCAGGTATCGTGTAAAGGACTTTGTGTTATCTTGTTCAGCAGTGCATTAGTGTTAAAGCTGAGACTGCATGAACTCAGATCTGGGGCTCTGCACTAACATGAAACCTTTTCACTTTACATTTTCTGACTTCCATTTTGACTTGCTTCCTGCATGTATTAATGTGTTTTAACTCGCATTTTATTAATAGCTACCTCACTTTTATGTATTTTTATTTCCAGTTGGAAGACAGAAAATCATGTTCTCTGATGCTATTTTACTCTTTATATTTTCTCCGTCATATCTTCAATTTTACTTTTCATTTTCCCCAAGAACCAGGTTTTCTTCTTTCCAGGTTGCAAAGGGTTTTATGTTTCTGCCTTAACACAGTATTTGAATAGTTAAAATGTACAAGATCTAAAACTAGGCAACCAGGACTTGAAACCTTGCTCTCTCACTTACTGTGTGACCTTTGGCAAATTATCTACCTCTCTGTGCCACAGTTATCTCATCTAAAATGTGGAGATAAAAAAAGACCACATACTGCATAGGTCTATTTTACAGAGTTAATAGATTAGTAAAACAGCCTGGAAAATGTTCAATGAATGTTATCTGAGAATGATGGTGACTTCTTAAGTAAAGGGTGGTATTCTCTTGCCACCTAGCATGTTTTTGGCCATCTCTCCTTTTTTAATAAATAATTTATTCAAAAAATTACAATTATTATTGTCATTTAAGAAAAATGACACAAGATAGTTGAAGCTTCTGAGTAAGTGTTATGATATGGTTACCTCAAAGCTGAATAGAGATTAGAGTTGGGTGGAATAAAAGTTAAAGTGCGTGGAGAAAAACCCTGCAATGATTGGAGGTGAAGGTCGAGTGGGAGATAAAAGGATTCACCTTCCCTCCTGCAAGAGCAGCAGAGTGAATGTGCTATCGGCTGGCTAAGAGAATTACACTTCACACATCTCCTCAAAGTGAACAATAGCTTTAAAAACAAATTTAGCTATTTTTTTTATTATTAATGGGAACCAGTGAGGACCACCTTAGTACAGAAAATTTAGATTTAAAATGCAAAAACTATTTTAGTGAATGCAATACATGTTTATATATTTTAGTTTATATAGTACTTTAACTTCTCATAGACCGTTTCCCCCCAAGGACATCTTAGTAACATACACCCATTTAAACCTATTGTTCCTGAAAAATAGGCTAGATTATGCTGGTCCCTGGGGGTGATTCAGGGCAAGTGGGTAAATTCAGGTACTTCTGCAGGTCTCTCTCTCGTCTCTTGGGCAAAGAGTTTTTATCGTGCCAGAACTTCTCATGAGAAGCTGATTTCCAATAAGTTGGAAAGATTTTCCCAAGAGTCGACAGTTGGTAAGTGGCAGAAGCAAACCCTCCATCCTGTCTTCGTGGGTCCAAGTGCAGTGTGTGAGAGGTAAAACTTGGACTGAAGAATGTCATTTTCTACGTTCTGGTTGGCAAAGCCTCACCAACAGCCAGTAGATACTGGAACATAACTATAGCCTGTTTTGTAGCCATATTAATTTGCCCTAGGAAATTCTGATAAGTGTCTCTGGTTAGGAATCATTACTTCAAGCCTAGATATGTATGAGAATAGCTCTGGTGAAGCTCAGTCTTAAAGGGATCTGTACTTTACATTATTACTCCTCATCATTTTCAAGAAAGCTTGTTCCACTGCTCAGTGGAATATGAAGTGCCAGTCTATTCCAGCAGAACTTCATTTATCTGGGATGGCAGGTACTAGATTTTTTCCAAGAACTAGATTTTACACCACTGATGACAATTTTCGTTTGGTTGCCCATATAGTTATCATGTTAAGGACACTCAGGGCATACAAAGAACATTTAAAAATAATCTCCGTTCCCAAGGAATTTTAGTCTGGGGTGAAAAATGGAGGTACCCAGTATCTGAATGATCAAAGTGGTAAAGCTAAGGTCTTTGTGGGTTTGTATTGATAGATAATCTCTTCTGGGGAAATCAATGAAGACTTCATGGAAAAGGTGGCATTTAGGCTGAGGTTTGAAGAATGTTTAGGATTTGGGGTTTTGAAAATTTTTTTTGTTTGTTTTCTAATCTAAATGAAATACATCTTGGTTGTGAAAAACCAAATTTGAGAGTTTAAAGAAGTATGTGGGAAAAGAAGGAAAAAAATCACCAATTTTTTTAGCACCAGAAGCAAGTACTTTCCCTTATTCTTTTCTGCATTTTAAAATACTTGAGACCATATAAAACCATATGGCACTTTGGTCATATTAACCAAGATTTATCCAGCATTTAAAAAAATGCTCATAGCCTTTAGCTCAGTAGTTTTGCCTATAGATCAATAAAGGTTATAATTAGGAATGCAGATAAAGACTCATGAGCAAAGATATTCTTCATAGCATTTTTATAAATAGCAAAAGGTATGGAACAATCTAAGAACTCCCAAAAGGAAGTGATTAAGAATGACCAGCAGGACATTTTTTGAGGAGATGGAACTCTCCTTGGATAAGAGATGTTGACAAGATGCCCCCCTGAAACTGGAAGGTAAAGGAGGTAAGGATGGGGGTATAGAGAAGTGTAATATACAGCAAGTTATGGGGGCATATAAAGGACAATGATGCCTCTACTGCTTCCCAGACACACAGATTGACAACATCATTTGGGTTTTAAAATGCACGAGTTTAAGCCATTTTGCTCTTTCTTGCCATTTATGGGACCATCCTCCAGTGAAAATTTGTCTGTCACCAGGACAGGAAAGAAAACAAAGGAGGTGTGGGCTGAGTGATCCAAGTGTTGAGTGAAGTGCCTGCAGGTCAGAATGCACTGCGGAACACAAGGAATGCCACACCCTTCCCATGGCTTCTAATTCCCTCCAACACCTCAGTTCCTCTCCAGCTTGGCCTCGCACCCTCTCTTCTTACTCACTAACAACACAGATAATCAAATCACAGAATTGTAAATAGAACTGAGCTTTCCTAAACAAAGCTAATAGCCAATGGGACCAGTATAAATTTCAAGTTCGATAATGGAGTCTGCTTGCTAAACATTCATAATATATCTCCCCAAAAAGATCTAGTCAAATTGGAATAAATTTGACCAGATTTTCTGAGAAAAACATTTCGAACACTGAATCTTAAACTACAAAACAAAGAGTTAGAGAATTTGCAGTACTTACTGGCTTTTCCTGGACATATCTTCCAACCTGTTGTTAATGAACGCTAGTTAGGTAGAAGTCACTAGTTCATTGTTCCCTTTCTCCCTTTTTCTTCCAACTATATATTATCCATGACCATTGGTTTCTTTTTAAAGCATAATTTATTTCTCAAAAACAGTTACCATTAAAAAAAAAAACTTTACACAGCATGTTGGCAAATAACACACTTATCTGCCTCAGAGTATAGTCAGCCCTCTGTAAACGCGGGTTCTGCATCTGTGGGTTCAACCAACCAGGGATTGAAAATTAATTTCTTGTTGGCCAAGCTGCACAGATTATGGGATCTTAGTTCCCTGATCAGGGATTGAACCAGGGCCTTGGCAATTAGAGTGCCAAGTCCTAACCACTGGACTGCCAGGGAATTCCGAAAATATTTGTAAAAAAGAAAAATTACAGAAATTTCCAGAAAGGAAAACTTGAACTTGCCACATAGTGGCAAATATTTACATAGCATTTACATTGTATTTGTAACTATTTAATAGTATTTACATTGTATTAGGTATTATAAATAATCTAGAGATGATTTAAAGTGTATGGGAGAGTGTGTGTAGGTTATATACAAGTACAGTGCCATTTTGTATAGGGAACTTGAGCATCTCTGGATTTTGGTGTCCATGGGGCTCCTGGAACCAATCACCTCCAACGCCCAGAATACCGAGGGATGATGTAATCTTAATTTGTACGATGTGAAGTCATGTTAATCCCTTTTTTCCGCCCTGAATAGAGTTGACACAGAGAGTTAATCAGCTGCTTCATTATGCCTCTTAATACTGAGTATTTTTCTAAAATTAAGAGGTTGGCACCAGAAAACACTAAAACTTGAGACAGCCAGCAATCAACCAGTGAAGGCAAAGCCATGACTGGCAGGGAAGCTGAGGAAGGCAGGAGGCATCCGTTCTGGCTGTGAGATGGAGCTTGGAAGACAGTGGATCACAAGCTGGGTTCTGCCCAGCGATGCTTCCCATTGAGGTTTCTCAGCAGTTCCCAGGAGACAGGAGTTCCCCTTTGGGACTTGCCTCTCCCACTCCTGAGGGCCCCAGCTGTCCTCCACACCTGAGCTGCCAGAGGTCATCAGGGCTTCTGGGAAAGCAAAGGGGGCTCTTGCTAAATTCTTTAGTACCTTGATGTCTTAGTTGCTTTCTTTACTGACCCTGAATTACCACAGAGATGATTAGAGGAAAACCTACCCATTGAGCAATATCTCCCTCCTTGGATAGGCTGGCTCAGCAGGAATCCTACCTCAGAGTTGCAGGGAGGCATTTATATTTGAAGATCAAAGGAACTGCTCTCTCAGCACCTACTGACAAGTTGGAATCACTGGAGATCCCAACCCAACCCTCTGTTTTGTGGAAATACCAATAATACGCATTACTCTGTAAAAGACGCAAAGGAACTAATGAGAGAAAAGAGTTCTTCCCTTGGAGATATTATTCTGCCATGCTGAGGATTTCTCAAGTTCAGGGAAACCTGAACTTGTCTGAATACTTCTGTCAGCTCCAAGGAAGTCCTGATTGGTTTCAGGCTGAAGTTAGTTGGGCTTAACGTAAATAAATTCAAATGTCTGTTATGTTTAGTGCTTCTAGATTTTAACAGTATTTTTGTAACTTGAAAAATAAAATTTTCTCAAAGCAAAAGACTATTTGACAAAGAGGAAAAAAAATAAACATTTATTCACATTATCACCATACATACATACAGTGGCAAGCACTATACACATTTTGGTGTATGGTTCTTTAGACTTTTTTTGGTACATAGGTATCATGTTTTCCTCCCAAAATACATAATAAAGTACCTACCTTATAGAGATCTTTTTTTTTTTACCTACTTAGCAATGTCTCATAAACTCTATCCATGTCAAAAACAGTATTATCCGACCACATGATATTTTAAAATAGTTTTAAAATATTCTATTGTAGATTTATTGTAGTTTAACCAACACCCTACAGTTGGACATTTAGGTTGACTTCAATTTTTATAATATTTAAAAATATATACCACAATAAACATCTTTGAACACATGAATAACTTTTAACATAAGATAAATCCCTGTATCTAAGATTTCTGGGTTAAAGTGTATATGCATTTTTAAGAATTTTAAAACATTTCATCCAATTATTCTTTAGAAAGTTAACACAATCTTTCTTCCCCACCAAAAAAATATGTGTTTAGTTTCTTCACACCCTTGTCAAAATTAAAAGGTATTATTTTTAAATCTTGCCCGAATTGATAGAAGATAAGTTAAACATCAATTGTCTAAGAGTTTTTGTTTATTTACTAGTGAGGTTGTATATGCTTTCATGCTTGTTTGTGCTATTTCATGTTTATTTATCACAGCGCTGTTCATTTCTTTTGCCCATTTAAATAGTGGATCTTTTCTTATGGATTTGTAAGCAATTCTTTTTTTTTTTTTTTTTTTTTTTTTTGCGGTATGCGGGCCTCTCACTGTTGTGGCCTCTCCCGTTGCGGAGCACAGGCGCCAGACGCGCAGGCTCAGCGGCCATGGCTCACGGGCCCAGCCGCTCTGCGGCATGTGGGATCTTCCCGGACCGGGGCACGAACCCGTGTCCCCTGCATCAGCAGGCGGACTCTCAACACTGCGCCACCAGGGAAGCCATGTAAGCAATTCTTAAACACTGAAAAGATAAATCTCTTTTGCCTGTTATATATGTTGCAAATATTTCCTCACATTGTAGTTGATATTTTGGTTTAGATAGGGTGTTTTAAATTTAGAAGTATGAAATTGTTGTTTTTTTAGATCTTCTTACCTTTATTTTTATGCTGTTAGCACTGTGCCTCTAAAGTTTCTTTCTCTAACACAAAAGATTATATAAATATTCAAATACAGTTTTTTCTCCTTTAATGTACTTTTTTTTACTGCCACATTTGACGCATTAGAATTTATTTTGATGGATTTTTGTAGGGTAATGTTCAATTATCTTTATTTTTGAAGAGCTGGAAGTTTAGGAATTTGGAGGCATTAAAAGACAAAGGTGTCACATATAGAAAAGATGGCCTAATGGTGCCAATATCTGTGAGTTCTGTGTCAGGTCTCATGTCAAGTGTGATGGAATGTATGTCGTAGGTAAGTCCCTTAAACTGTCTCTCTAAGTTTCAGTGATGCCTGCAGAGTTGCCATGAGAATGAAAGGTAATAATATCCGAAAATTAGGGGTCCCAATATTGTCTTATAATAGAGGATTTGGGGGTGGTTGGGAGTGTGGGAGGAGGGAACTCTTCTTCTTTTGTAGGCTTGATTTTAAGGAAAACACTTGCAGGGAAATAAGAAAGGTAGAAGGAAATGAAAGATTTGAGGTTAAAAACAACAGCACATGATTCTTCTCTTCTACTTCCCTGTTTTGAGTGAGAAAATGATTTGACTGCATCTTAAAAGATCTTTGGCCTGTGTAGTTCTTTAGAGATGTCCTTCTCCCATGGCTATGTAGGTGCTCGGTAACTACTATGCTATACAGAATAACTGAGTTCTTTCCTGTGTTACATGAGAATCTCCTCTTTCTTTCCCTACTCTTCCTGCTTGCACAGCCACTTCATATATGTAGGGGTTTTGTTCTGTTTTTATAAAACACCTGCCTGTACCAGGTGATATAGGAGGCTTTAAAAATGTGTATGGAATGCTTAATATTTGTATAATTTGGCTGTACTGGAAAGGCTCACTCTTGAAGAACTTTGAAAGTTTTAAACTGGGCTCTGGTAAAAATGTAAATTGGTTAAACCTATTTCAGTTATAAGGGTGTGTACCCTTATTACACCAGAACAAATTGGTTCAGTTGGTAGATTCTCTTACACAAATCAATTTTATGTTATTAAAATACATACCACCCCCATATATAATGATGTTTTCCTGAGAAGAAAAAAATATTTTTCTGTTATGGGTACCATCTTCTATTTTCCAAAATGGTGGAAATGTTATTAGTATCAAGCCATTTTCACTCAGGTACTAGTTCTAAAAGAAGCATTTTCGTGTTTATTTAAAAAAAAGATGACCAGTACCCTGAAAAAAGTCTCTGTGAAGGAATAGTTTGACTCACCAATAGATGCTTCCGAAAGCAACAGGCAGGGCTGACAAGCACACCTTAGTGGAGGAGGGGAGACATCTGGTGGACGCCAGATGGAAAGAAAGCAAGATACCAGGTCCACAGAGGGTGTTTTTTGTTTGTTCGTTTTTGTTTAGTGCATCTTCATAAGGCAATAATGACTAAATAAAAATGACAGAGGGAAAATATGTTAAATATCTTAATGCTTATTGCTTTGCCTTTGTTAGCAAGAGTTAAAATTATTTTAAATGAGATTGAATTAAAAAATTATATATATACATACATGTATATTATATATATATATATATGGCCAGCTAGGTCCTCAAGGTTTTTGAATATCGTGTTTAGCTCTGATGCAAAAATTAATACTTTTGGGGGAAATAAAAACAATTACAAGTCATCCAAAGATATGAGGGAAAAGCTTTCTCATAATTTGTTCTTTGTATTGTTAGTGGCAATTTTTATCAAAGTTCAAAATGCAGGCAGAGAAAAAGCAACTCTACTTCTAGGAAAATATGCCACTCATATACTGGCAAAAGTACACAAAGATATCTGTTAATCCATGTTCATTAAGCATTGTTTGCATAAAACAAAATCCTAGAAAGAACTTGGATTTCCATTCTAGGGGAGTGATTAAATTAACCAGCAAATGACAATATAATGAAATATAACTGTTACAAAGAGTGAGATAGACCTATAATATCATTATTTGCTGAATGTGTTATAGTATTAAATCATTTATGTAAAAAGGATATGTATGCATGTGACTGTTTAGAAGTTCACAGAATACACATTTTGACTGAATGCCAAATGATCAAGGGTTAAGTTCACATTTGGCTAATGCTGAGGCCAAAGCCAAAGTCACCATTAAGAGAATGAAGTTTTGGTATATGTGGAACCTAGAAAAATGGTACAGATGAACCAGTTTGAAGGGCAGAAATTGAGACACAGATGCAGAGAACAAGCATATGGACACCAAGGGGGGAAAGTGGCGGGTGTGTGTGTGTGTGTGTGTGATGAATTGGGAGATTGGGACTGACATATATACACTAGTATGTATAAAATGGATAAATAAACAGAAAAGAAAGAGAATGAAATTTTGGGATAAGAAAAAATCTGACATTTTATTAAATATAATAATAATGAAATTTTTATTATTCAAATTTTAGTAGGAAAATAGTGGAAGTTTACTGTTACAGTGGAGGTAAATTAAGTTCACAGCATTGACACAACTGCATTGTACTTAGGGTCCCTTTACCGCACATTAGTGATGCTAAGAAGATGTTCATTTTCAAATGGCACATTGTATAATGTTATTTAACTTTTGGACAACAGAGTATAATTCAGGATAAAAAAAATGTTAATCTATTCTCTAGATGGAATGTTGTATCTGGGTTTTGTAACTAAAAGTGAATAACAATCTTTTTGATAAGATTTTTGCATAAATTTTAGGTGCCAAAGACTTAAAACTATAAGGAATTGCCTTAAAACATTTTTCATGAAGTCTGTTGGTTTGAAATTTGAAGAATAAGGACAAAAATAAGATTTTGGATTTCTCATTTTTCTCTATAATTTTTTGGATTATTTTTCTTTAAACTTTTTGATATCTTTTATGTTTTGACTGAAGATGATTCATTAAGTTTGATGTTCATGATTTTGGAAAAAGAAATTTTGAAGCAGCAAAATTATATGTTTCTTTTAATTAATTCCCCAAAGGATGTGAAGAATTCTCACAGAAATTTTTCTTGAAAGACTTATAGTCTAACTGGAATTAAATAGCTAAAAATGAAAGTGTATCCATAAGGAGTATACACTATGATACCCAAAGAATGCATATACTGTAGTACAAATAATAATATGAATTATTATACTACATATATATTAGTCAATAAATAATGAATAGTTGAATAATTTAATTTATATGTACAATAAATTAATAGAATAAACAGATTATAGATGTTCAAAACTGGAAAGACCTTAAAAATTATTCAGATACATTTGCTAATTTGTTTTTTGTTTTAATTTCCTAAGCCTTTTCACAAAAAATACATTTCTTAAAAGTCCGCTTAGGTTTTTTGCAAAAATAATTTTATAGTTTTGCATGATGTATAATAAAGAAGTTATTTTGAGTAAAAACATTTTACATTAGAACAGTGTATTGTTAAAGATTGCATTATGAAGTCTATTGTAATAAAATATTTAATAATATTACAAAATTATTTTCCACTTAGATGTTCAACCACGTTTAATTAACTTTAATTATATTGGAAAACACATGATTTGTCAACAAATAATTTTTAATGTCATATTACATTGTATTTGATTTAGAAACTAACTATATAAAATGTAGAGTTAAATTGAACTATATCATGGGGTAAAAACTAAAACAGAACCTGCTTGTTGTTCTGGGGTGCAGAGAAGAAGTCATTCAGTCATTTGAGAAGTATTTATAGATTTTACTACGTGACAGATTCTGGGTGCAGAAAACACAACACCTAGGACAACAATAGCCCTGAAGCTTTTTTTTTTTTTTTTTTTTTTTTGCGGTACACGGGCCTCTCACCGTGTGGCCTCTCCCGTTGCGGAGCACAGGCTCCGGATGCGCAAGCTCAGCGGCCATGGCTCACGGGCCCAGCCGCTCCGCAGCATGCGGGATCCTCCCGGACCGGGGCACGAACCCGTGTCCCCTGCATCGGCAGGCAGACCCTCAACCACTGAGCCACCAGGGAAGCCCAGCCCTGAAGCTTTAATAGAAGCAGTAGATTATTGAGCTGGTCCACCCACAGTCGCTTCCAAGAACTGTTCTGCTCAGGGCGCTGGCCATAGCCACACACCTAGGGCTCCTATTTGAGCTATAGCATCATGTTCCTACAACGCTGATTCCCTCTTCCAACCGCTTCCCACAGGGCTTTGCTCCTCAGCTGGTACTTAGACTGCTGTCCTGCAACCCAGACATGGTTTGCTAAGAAAAGAAGAGCTGGATTAATCAGCTTGCCCACCAGAAATAGAGACACAGATGTAGAGAACAAACGTATGGACACCAAGGGAGGAAAGCAGCGGGAGGGGGTGGGTGGTGGTGGGATGAATTGGGAGATTAGGATTGACATGTATACACTAATATGTATAAAAAGATAACTAATAAGAACCTGTTGTATAAAAAAATAAATAAAATTCTAAAATTAAAAAAAAAATCGGATTGCCCACATTGGGAACTTGAATAAAATCATGTCGAGAGAAGAAGGCAAAAGTTATCAGCAAGAAAGGTTGTGGTGTAGAGAGGACTTGGAGAGGTCACATGAAGTCAGCCAAATCTCTGAGCTGAAGGGCTGTGTATGTCTGCACGTGTCGGATACAGCCCTACTGGGGAGCAATGAAGAAGACGATCGATAGTAAGAAAAGAAGAGAGCACACCTGCTGAGAAGCAGCAGAAACACCTTAAAGGATGCTGTGGAGGCATTATCCCTGGAAAGATATAATACCTTAAATGGAATGTTCTGGGGAAAATATTTACATCTCCACTCAGTAGACGCTTGCATGTTTTGGATAACCAGCTTGGACATTAAGGAATGGCAGCTCCTTTTCCTCTGATAGGGGAAGCCAGACCTCTCCTGGGAAAACTATCTTGAATAGAAGAGCAAAGAGCTCCTACAGTCGCTCATGGAGGAAGGGTGGCTGGGTTCTAAGGCAGCCAGGGTCTGGGTCCAGAGCAGGAACTCAGCCCCTCCAGGATTAGAAAAAAGTGTAGTTAATCATCCGGAAGGGGGCTGATGAAGCAGTCACCATGTGGCAGAAAGCAAAACTCCCTTACTTAAATAAGACCTTTTCCTAGTTTAATCAGGAAAAGCAATAGTTTATTAAGAGGGGGAAAATATACTGCATTTGTATGACACACACCAAAGAGAAGCTTTAGGAACTCCCTTTTCACATCTGCAAAACATTGTATTTTCAGGACTTTCTTCATTTCCATTCACATTTTACAGACATATTCATAAAATATAATTCAAAAAGTATCCATTTTCATTGGAAGGTATTTACACTTCAGCATGGAGTGGTTGCATATTTTTGATATATTCTCCAACATTTGTTTACATTGATATGAGAAAAGAGGGATTCTTTTAATATTTTTAATTTGAATTTATCTTAATGGAAGTTATTACTGATTATCTCAAACGTAGAAAACATACAATGAGAATATTTTACCAAAGATGGAAGCATGTGAGTCTATGTTCCAAATTCTCTGTTCTCTTTAGAGAGTGACCACTTTCCAGAAGTTAGCCTGATTCCTTGGAAAAATAAGTTCATGTTAATATCATAGAAGACTCAATTAATTCATTCTGCTTGAGCTTTGTAGGAGGTGTTTAAGCCAAAGCCTACGCTTCTGTCTCCCTGTATGGAGTCTAGTCTGTTTCTGAAGCACCTCCGTAAAGGAGACAGGATTCTGACCCCTTTGCCAACACCATACAGCAGGATAGAGCAGAGAAATGCAGGACATCAGACCTCATGGACAGGGCCTGCAATTGGAGGACTGTAAAGTAAACAGAATATGACCTTTTAGTATTCCATAAGATGAAACAGGAAGACACATAAAGCACTTGAGATAAAGCTGTGAACCAAACCAGAATTTAACAACCTGTATTTTTCACAGAACTAACCACGATTATCCATATTTGGATGATTGGCAGATACTTTCTTAAAAATGAAGTGATGTGGAAAGCAACTGAAAGTATTTGTGACCGAAGATTTTTTTTAAGGAACTTTAAACTGAAATTTTAAATTTTGAAAAACTCGTATTGACCACTGTAAGAGTAACAGCTGCTCAAAATGTAAAGAGTTTTCTGATGAGATTGGTGGTGATATTAACCCATGTGCTTTAAAAAATAGTTTATAATGAAATGTTGCAACATTGAAAAGATCTACATGACTCAGTAAGTCAGTATTCTTAAAATGACTAATGTATCACGTTACAAAATAATGCATGGGTAAGGGGATTAAGAAGTACAAACTTCCAGTTATAAAATAAGTGACAGAGATGTAATGTACAGCATAGGGAATATAGTCAATAACGTTGCAATAACTTTGTATGGTGACAGATGGTAACTAGACTTACCATGGTGATCATTTCATAATGTATAAAAATATCAAATCACTATGTTGTACACCTGAAACTAATATAATATTGTATGTGAATTATAATTCAATAAAAAATGCAAGATAGAGTAATGGATTTTAATGCAACAGCACAATAAATTCATTGATGAGGTTTCAGATTTCACTTTGTGACTAACCTTTATGAAATAATCACTTGGGGAATTTTGGTGTATCTAGAAATATGGAAGAATAACTGCAATTATTTGAAATGGCTATTAAAATACTTTTCCCTTTATCAACTACATATCTCTAGGAGCCAGATTTTCCTCATTATACATTATCCAAAGCAACATGAAAAATAGATAAAACATAGAGGTGTAAATGAAAATCTAGTTGTTTTCCATTGCTCTGGACATTAAAGAGATTTATAAAAATAATGTCACTCTTCTCACTGTGTGTGTGTGTGTGTGTGTTAGGAAATGCAATTCATCAAAAATTATGTTATAGATGTTAATGTGGAATGAGTTTATTATTATTTTCTGAGTTAATATTTTCAAAAATTTTCAGATTTAATTTTCAATATGGTGAATTTGATAGATATAACCCACACAGATAAGAACTCTTGGGAATCCTCAGTAAATTTAAGGGTGGAAAGGGGGATTGAGACCAAAAGTATGAGAACTTCTGTGCTCGGCTCAGTCCTCTCTCCTCCTAGCACTCAGGCCCTGAGCGCTTGCCCGTGTCTCCAGTTCTCCTTGCATCCATCCCACCTACGATGAACATCGGGTTCTTTGATATAACGGGGAGGGTAAGTCTTCATCCATTAAGTCTAAAGAAGGTCTTGTTATGGGCTGAATTGTGTCCCTAAAAAATTCGTATGCTGAAGTCCTACCCCCAGGACCTCAGAATGTGGCTGTATTATGAAACGGGTCTTTAAAGGGGTGATTAAGTTAAAGTGAGGGCGTCAGAGTAGACCCAGATCCGATATGACTGATGTTCATATACGAAGCGAGATTAGGACACACAGGGGCGCACGTGCACAGAGGGGTGACCATGTGAAGAGGCAGCAAAAGGGCATCTATCTGCAAGCCAAGGAGAGAGACCTCAGAGGAAACCAACCCTACCAACACCTTGATCTTGTACTTTCAGCCTCAAAACTGTGAGAAAATAAATTTCTGTGGTTTCAGCTACCCATTCTGCTGTAATTTTTGGCGGGCCCCTCACTGTTGTGGCCTCTCCCGTTGCGGAGCACAGGCTCCGGACACGCAGGCTCAGCAGCCATGGCTCACGGGCCCAGCCACTCCGCGGCATGTGGGATCCTCCCGGACCGGGGCACGAACCCGTGTCCCCTGCATCGGCAGGTGGACTCAAACACTGCACCACCAGGGAAGCCCACGCTTCTCTTAAATGTGCCAATGACTTTCCATTTTACAGCATCCATTTCAATGCTTTTCTTAACAACTGTGTCCAACCTTATTGAGAGCAGAATATGACATTGCTAATTCTGTGAATAGACAGTGTTAAAATAACTCAGAGAGGGACAGTTCACAATGGAGTAAATAATAAGATTTCACACACACACACACTCACACACACAACACACATGCACACTTATATACACACACTCACACACACATGCACTCACACACACAAAAACATACTCACACTCACACACCGGGGTAACATTTAAGCCAGGATTTAAAGGATATTTCGATTTTCCATAGGCAGCAAGTGTATCTCCTTCTCGTCCCTTCCCCAAATTGTATTTTATTTTGAAAAACTAAAAGCCTGCAAAAATAATTGGAAAGAAGAAACACCTATTTATTCTTGACCTAGATTCCCCCATGATCATTATTTTATCACGTTTGCTTTATCTTCCGACTTTGGCTGAACCATTTGAAAATAAGTTGTAGATATCCTGCCACTTCACCCTCATATTTCAGCATGTATCTCCAAAGAGATAGTCACAATATCATTATTTTATCCCAGAATATTAAAAAATACTGCCATAATATCATCTAGTATGCAATACATCTTCAGATTTTCCCAACTGTCCTGAAACTTTTTTTTCTAATGGCTTTTATTGTTGATCCAGGAAATGGTCAATAAACAAGCATTTGGTTGCTATCAGGATTGTATCTCTAGTTAGTTCCAGGTGATTTCCACAAAGGGGGAGACTCTTGATATCATTTTCTACACATGGAAGGATGGGCACTTCATCAACCCTGAAATCAACCATTTTGGGTAGTAAAGAAATCCTCACAATTGAATTCTCATTTGATAAGACTTCCTAGAAATATCAAGCAGAATATTAAAACAATTATTCATGTCGTTCACTTTAAAAAGATATTTCATGTTATTTTCTGATAATTGGAGTGATAAAGTGGAAGGGGGGGCAAATGATTGCTTTCCCTTTAATTATCTGCCTAATTGCTTTCATTCTCCAAGATGCTTTGTCACTGATGGTGTGGATTTAGCATTACACTGGGGATACAGGTGGCCCATAGGTAAATATTGTTTTTCTACATCCTGTGGTTAATTTGGGATAGTTAGAAATGTAGAGACCTATTTCTTCTCTCTAAGTGCACTTTTGCCTGCAGCAGATAGATCTCATCTCCTTGGAAATAATTAGATGAAGTTATAATGCTCCACAGCTGCTGAGTTATTAGCCAAATGCTCACCAAATGGGATCACTCATTAGGACTCGTGAACAGGTAATCTTTTTTGATAGATGAACTTATAATTTTCATATCTATTTATACAATACACAGATATCTTCTTTTATATTGATTTCTAATGTCTTGGCACATAGGATGCTATATTTGACTTCCCATTTTAAAGGATGTAAAATCATTACTGACACTTGATTAAGCTCATTTTCAAAGTGGCACAGGATCCGCTAGGAATTAGATCCTATGGATAGTGATACTTTATGCATTAAGACACAATTTTTTCCAGTTTTAACTTCGAAGGAAAGTCATGTCTTCTGATGAATAGCTTAATATCTTCACCATTATGCAAACTCAAATGATAACTATTATTCACATAGAACTAGTCTGCACTTCCTTATTTTTTTATTTTTATTTGTGGTATGCGGGCCTCTCACTGTTGCGGCCTCTCCCGTTGCGGGCACAGACTCAGCGGCCATGACTCACGGGCCCAGCTGCTCCGCGGCATGTGGGATCTTCCCAGACCGGGGCACGAACCCGTGTCCCCTGCATCGGCAGACAGACTCTCAACCACTGCGCCACCAGGGAAGCCCTGCACGTCCTTGTTTAACCAAAGCTGCTGAATAGAAGTTAACACTAAGTTACAAATGAAAACAGGTGAAAATGTTCATTTTTTTTCCTGCCACTGAGCCAGATTGTTTCAGGACCTAAACTGCTCCCTGACAGCAATTTTCTAACTTTAGGGTGGTGCAATCTTTTTCCTAATGAACTGAGAAAATTCTAATATCTTCCCTCATTGCAAGTAGAAAAAGCTTGCCTCCTTTACAGGAGTTAATAAATACACCTGCAACATTTTCTTTTCTTTTCTTTTTTATTAATTAATTAATTTATTTTTTTGCTGTGTTGGGTCTTCGTTTCTGTGTAAGGGCTTTCTCTAGTTGTGGCAAGTGGGGGCCACTCTTCATCACGGTGCGCGGGCCTCTCACTATCGCGGCCTTTCTTGTTGCGGAGCACAGGCTCCGGACGCGCAGGCTCAGTAGTTGTGGCTCACGGGCCTAGCCGCTCTGTGGCATGTGGAATCCTCCCAGACCAGGGCTCGAACCCGTGTCCCCTGCATCAGCAGGCAGGTTCTCAACCACTGCGCCACCAGGGAAGCCCAACATTTTCATTTTTTTGATTATTAAAACACAGTGTTGAAATTGGGATTCTCTTACACTGTCTTACTGGGAATATAAGATGATGCAGATGCTTTGAAAAACAGTCTGGAAGTTCCTACAAAGGTTAAACAAAGAGTTACTATTTGACCTGAAATTCCATGCCTAGGTATTTAACCAAGAGAGATGAAACTATATGGCCATACATTCAGCAATATTCATAATCACCAAAAATGGAAACAACTCAAATGTCCATCAACTGATGAATGGAAAAATCAAAATTGAAATAGCCATATGATGGAATGTTATTTGGCAACAAAAAGAAAGCATATACTTATTTATGCTCCATCATAGATGAACCTTGAAAACATTGTGCTAAGTGAAAGAAGCCACTTATGAGAAAAATCATATTTTATGATTCCATTTATATTAAATAGCCAGAATAGGCAATTCTGTAAAGACAGAAAGTTGATTAATTGTTCCTTAGTGCTGGGAGGGTTGGTGGAGAAATGGGTAGTGACTGCTAATGAGCACAGGCCTTTTATTAGGGTGATGAAAATGTTCTAGAATAGATTGTGGTGATGGTCACACAATTCTGTGAATATACTAAAAACCATTGAAGTGGACATTTTAAATGGATTACCTGAATGGTGTGTAAATTATATCAAAATGTTTTATATAGAATTAACATACATACAATATATTTATGTAATATATAATAATATATTAAATTATATCAATATATAGCATAATATAATGTTTATATATAATTATATATCTAGTGGTAGTTCTTTCTGGGGAAAGAGAAGGTGGTGGTTTTGTTATCATGCAGCCACAAGGACAATGCAAAAATTATTCAACGATTATTACTACTTTTGGAAAAGTATTTTAGAAAGATTTCTGTTCTCCATATTTAATCAATCTCTCTTTGAAGACAAAGCACAAATACCATGGTTCTATATCTGTGTCTATCATAATATGAACGAGACAGACAAGTTATAGTATATAAGGCTTGAGAAACACTTCCTCTTCAACAAGAATGAATAAAGTTGAAATCCCACCTCTCATACTCTCTGAGTTCCAGAATATTCTTGGATGATGCTAGCTTTTGCTAATGGGACTCATTTATTGAACATGTATATTAGGAGGATTATAAATTACTCCCTGTTGCAACCTCTCTTTCCTATTGCTTAAAGACACTTCAGCTCAATAGTTTTTTCTACTTTCTAAAATAGAATAATTCAGTTAAAAACCCTGATTTTTTCTTCTTTGAGCTCAGATGGATCCATAGCTCCAGGAACCTGAAAGAGAGTGGAAGCTGAAGTCTGTTCTTTTATGTTAATGCTCTCTCTTTCATCTTGTCCTATATTTTCCAGGCCCTAGAGGGGAAATGGGGAACAGGTGGTGGTGACGACAAATATTTATTTAACTGGGTTTGAAATGACAATGACTAGTTAGCATGACTTAATATCTGCTCTTTGGCAAGTGTCCAAATGTTAGCTCTGTCATGGGACACAGGTATGATTTTCACAATGTTCCATGTCATAGCATTTGGGACAGGCTAGTTTTTCTGCAGTACAAACAACCCTGTAAAATTAGTGGCTTAATGTGAAAAACGTTTTTTTCTTTTTTTGCTCATGCTATGTTTCCTTCACACATATCATGCACAGAAGCTAGGGCAGATCCCCTCACGATAGGCAATGGCGGATACCTTGCTGATGGTATCTCAAACATGATCTCCATTGCAGAGAATTCTGGTGGGCCTGGGGTCTGAGCCCAGGAAGTAATGTTCTGAAACAGAAGTAAAGTATGTAACTTCTGTTCGCAACTCATGGGTCTGAACAAGACTTTTACCCTCACCCAGCCATAAAGGGGACAAGAAGTATAATCTTGCCATGTGCTTGGAAATATTTGCCAAACAGTTGGCATGGGAGTTCTGATTCCAGCTCAATCTCCTTCACCATCGATAGGCATTTTACCACTGACAGCCTCTTGCTGCTGGAGTCCCCATACCCTGAAGCAGGACTTCGTGGGTGGTGCACACATGAGAGGATCATGCTTGGCTCTCTCCTGTGGTTCCATTGAGACGCTCATGCATCCTGGTCACATAAGATGTATAGCCTGTCTGGAAATATGAAATTCCATGTGTCTGAGCAATCAGATAGACCATTACTGGGGCAAGCCGTGGCAAACTTGGTGAGGCCCCCCCTTGCGTTGACTCGCCCTCCTTCCATCCTTCAGCTCCATTTTCTCTCACACACTGCCTTGCAATTGAACCTCCAAATAAGACATAAAACCTCTTTGACTCACACTCTATTTCCTAGGGAACCGAGCTAAGACAGTAGTTATCTTAGGAGAAGAGAGAACACAGTGATTTGGAAAAGACACAAGATGGGACTTCAGGAAGACAAGTAATAGTCTACTTCTTGGTCTAGGAAGTTACAGAGTGTACATTTTGTGATAATTCATTGAACTGTACATTTATATTTTGTGCACTCTTCTGAATGTTTATTGTTTTTAAAACTTATAACCTCATGGGAAGACTCTGTTATTGGACGGTAGGTTCTTGTCTCATCACGGAAAGAATTCAGAGATGAGACAGGGGTGTCAAGAAAGCAAAGCAAGGATTTATTTAGTCGATAGAACGCTCTTGAGGCGAGAGTGGGCAGTCTCAAGTAAGCAGCTGTGCTGAGTTTCTTTGGCAAGCAGGTTACGTGGGGTGTAGAAAGGAAGGGGTGGAATATTCATTGGGGAGGGAGGGGTTTGGGGGGGCGTATTCCCTGATTTTCATCCCAGCCCCACATTCCCGAGGGGAGGAGGGATTTTTCTCCTTATTTAGCCTTGATGGGAAGTGTCATGGCGTTGGTGCATGATGGTGACTTTTCATCTGCAAGGCTAATTTTATTCTAATGAGAGCATAATGAGCAAAAGGTTATATTTGAGCACCAGAGATTCCTGCCTTTTCCCACCTTTCTTTGTCTGCCTCCAGGACACCTTATCACCCCCAAATGCATCGTTTCCTGTCAGCCTGGAGGTTCCTGCTTTTCTTTGCCCAAGGGCCCCCGCTGTTTACAAGATGTGTGGTTTCCTGCCATTTGGCCGGTGCCCCCCGCCCTTTCTCTGCTCATATCTAGCTACCTGACTGCTTTAACAAATCCATGGCATTACATGTTTTCTAAACCTGTCATAGAGTCAAATCTTAAATTGGAGGAGAGAAGCAATGGGAAGGGAATTGAAAAGAATAGTCTAAGCACTGCCTTGTTTAGAAGCTGAACTCTTTTTTTCTAACTTTTATTTTATATTGGACTATAGTTGATTTACAATGTTGTGTGAGTTTCAGGTGTACAGCAAACTGATTCAGTTACACACACACATATATATATATATATATATATATATATATGTTCTTTTTCAAATTCTTTTCCCATTTAGGTTATTACAGAATATCAAACAGAGTTCCCTGTGCTATACAATAGGTCCTTGCTGGTTATCTATTTTAAATATAGTAGTGTGTATATGTCAATCCCCAAATCCCAAATTATCCCCCCCCCCCGCTTTGGTAACCATAAATTTGTTTTCTATGTCTGTGAGTTTGTTTCTGTTTTGTCAATAAGTTCATTTGTAAGTCAGACAGAGAAAGACAAATATCATATGATATTGCTTATATGTGGAATCTAAAAAAAATGATATAAATGAACTTATTTACAAAGCTGAGCTCTTAAAAGCTTACCTGTTCCTCCCTCCCTGTAGTGAGAATATCTCTTTTATTTCACAGATGAGGCACAGGAAGCCCAGAGAGGGAGCATCAAATGCCATATCCAACAGGTTTTCAAGGCAAAAGGTGAGAACAAGCCTTGTTGCGACCAAATGATCCGATTTTATTATTCCATAATTAGCCTCCTTTACAAGCCTAAGACACTCGGAATCCCAGTCAAAATTCAGCTACAGATTTCTTGGTAGCATTTTGTGTTTTATGTCTGAGTCTGTTTAACAAAATATTATATCTTCAGGAAGGGTTATAAGTATTAAGTGTATTAGAGGGTGAAAGATACAAAATCTAAAGTTGTTGATACTATAAAAATACAAACTACCTAGTGATGTGTAAAAGCAGATTCAACAAAATGGAGAGAAGGCTGTAAAATGCACGGCCTTCAAAGGCATCTAGTGTTTGACTATGCATTTTATGGCTTAATGTATATCAGCCTCCAAAAGAGAGTGGAATATTTCGATAAGATGATACATAGCTCCAAATTTACAAGTATCCTGGCCATTTTCTGAAACTTTGAGCTTTCATCTGAAGTTTTGGCTTTATGTAAATAAGTTATAATATTTCTAATTTTATGAACTGAGTTATAAGCTCAGTCCTTGGACAAAGATTGGTCTAAATGACAGGATATCCTAAAGAAGTGAAAATGATTCTATATTCACCTTAACCCACCAATCCTGGATCGGGAGTAATTATGATTATCAGCTTAAATTATTCCCCCGAAATTCCTTTTCATTATTGTTTTGTTATTATTATTTTGTGAACACTACTTCCTCACACTGAGAAAATCCAGGCCTTGGTTAGATATTTTGTAGAATTCAGATTAGTAAGAATTAATTGTAAGAATCATTTACATTTTACCAATTTGTGTTAAATTATTAATATCGAGCTACTCGCCCAGCTACTCGCCCTGTAAATGTAAAATGACTGTCATAAGTGACATTTCTTGAGTAAATAGCTCCCAATTACACTTCAATATCACCTTATATACAATTTAGGTACTTTGAGATTAGGTCTGTATGTCTGACACAACTCTTCCATCAATCATTAGGATTCTTGGTTTATTTTCTTGACCTGGTATAATGTCATCGTTAGAAAAAATGTGGCAGTTGTTTAGTGCCATCTAGTGGGTAATTTGTTGTGAAGAAAAACTAAAAATCTTGTTTAACAAAAAGGCTTGCTGCATTTTATTATTTTTTAAATAATACCACTGAACGTATATAATTTTAATTTCAAGTTTTATAAAATACCAATAATACAGCCACCAAATTTTAAAATTGTTTATTATTGCATTTAATAACTCGTTTTCTTGTTAACAAAGAAACACACTTCAGATTGCCCAAATAGCTTACAATCACTCTCTCTTATTAAAAAAAAAAGTTTTCAAACCTAATTTAAAACTCCACAACACATATTTCATGAATCCAAAAATTTAAATTATGCTATTCAGAAGAAGTGAGTTGATAGTGCTATTAAATATACAAGTGTTAATAACAAGAATGTAATTTCTTACAAAATTACTTAGTTTGGAGAGCCTATGATTTACTGCAAAATAAATATTTTAGGGAAATAACTTAGAACACTTTAGCATAATATTCATGATGTTAATTCTATAAAATTTTTCTCTTCATTAGTTTCATAAACAAAATGCCAGTGTATATTCTGCCATTATTAAATAAAATATCTTTTAAAATAATCACTTTTTGTAGCTCAGCATAGGATATACGTGTATACCTGTTGGTCAACATCATTTGTTGAATAGATGATGCTGTGAAATGTTAAGTGGGTAGAAAACACACGTTTGTTGAGGACATTGGTGCATGAGCACAGTTGAAAATATGGAAAGATTCAGACAACTAGAGTTCACGTGTATTGCAAATCTGAAGTTTTCTGCTTTCTCAACTGATCGGAGCTTGGTAATAAATAGAGCTAGGTGGCAATGAAATGAAATGTAATGCATTGCCTTGTGAGATATGGATCTTCACCAAATGTACTCAAACAGTAGTTGGATGTTGATGGTGATAATGATGATGGTGATCACAATGAGAACGTTGGTA
Organism: Hyperoodon ampullatus; assembly: GCF_949752795.1. Lineage (NCBI taxonomy): Eukaryota > Metazoa > Chordata > Mammalia > Artiodactyla > Ziphiidae > Hyperoodon > Hyperoodon ampullatus. Next base: position 70,516,773 of record NC_136926.1, read on the forward strand.
TCGTAACCTCTAAGGAAACTACCATTGGATGCTTATTGATGTTCATGAATTGCATTAATTGAGCCTCTCCATACACATGTCAGTTGATAGTATGAGTTTTTCCATTTTACAGAATAGAGGAAAAGATAGTGTGGTTAAGTAACTTGTTGGAGGGCATACAGCTAGGATTGTGTTGAAGGATTTGAACCCAAGTCTGTTGATATCCAGAACCCACACTCTTAATTATGCTTTGTTACTAATTGCAACAATTATAAATCAGTTTCAAATTCATTCACTCATTTCATTTCATTCAATTATAAGTGAGATTCTGGTGTGATATGTGTGTTTGAATTAGAAGATTCCAGAATGCTCTTAACATTCTAAAATTCTCTGTTTCCATGAAAGGATTTTTTTCATATAAGACATAAGAAATATTACAACCTTGAATTCTTTTAATCTCTAAGATATCAATGTAAAATTCCACTTGTGAATTACAATTGGCGTAAAACTTGAATGTAATTCGTATAGTTGACATTGCCATCATTGGGTTGCCAGGAAACAAAACTCCTTTCTTAATCCTGGAGACCCCCTTTATGTAAGTCTATGCTTCATCACACAAACAGGCACTGGCAAATGACCAATTCTTGGTCAATTTTCTACTCTCACCCCGGACTCTGAATCATGGAAAGTGATAAAAGGAAGCAGAGATGAGTACCATTCACAGTGGTGGTGATGTCTGGAGATGGTTGCCAGAGAAGGCAACTGTGCAGACCAGTCCTACTAAAAGTTGATGTCCTTTCTGCTCCTTGACGCTCTTTTATTTTACCAGCCTGGTTGAGCAGCCTCTCATGAATTCTGCGAACCCCTAATATGCTTCCAATAAGACCTATTTCTGCTTAAGTCATCAGTCAGTTTCATTGCCTGCAGCTGAGAACCTTGACTGACACCCCATTTCTAACATTAACACAGTGACCCCTATAGCTACTGATATCTGCCAATATCAAAGAGCTTATTTGGGGGCTATTGCCAATAAATTATGTTTTAACATATAAGTGTAATTGATTATGACCTTCTAGTGTAATAGGAAGAACTTTCATGAGAAATTTGCTGACCTGACATTACAATCATTTTTCTATACATCTCAGATAAATATTATAATGTTCCTTCACTTACAGGATGATTATTACTGTTTTCAATCTATTGATGAGTGTGAGAATAAGCTTATGCAAGTTGAAGACCAAGATATCCTTTTTCCTCCCTGTGACACTAGATTGTGGATTTCGGAGAACGCAACAATTTCCATTACTGCATTCTATGGATTTTATAGATGTGAGAAGTAGTATAACATGATGCTACTATAGTATAGATTGTGAGCTCTGGAGCCACAATCAAGCCTTGGTTTGAATGAATCTCTGCTCTAGTTACAGCATGTAATCTTAGGCAGGTTACTTAACTTCTTTGTGCTCCATTTCCCCAATTTAAAAATGGCAATAATCACAGAGATTATTTTAATAATCTTACATCTAAGTAACTTAAGGAGTCAAAAAATTCTCATAATTTTTCATCAACACCTGGGATAAAGAAAAAAATGAATACATAGACTTAATGTATAAAACTAATGCATAGAAATAATTATCTATTTCTGTTAAGG